>NW_026596079.1:14933232-14977313 GCF_907164565.1 Psammomys obesus
AGAAGAAGAAGAAGAAGAAGAAGAAGAAGAAGAAGAAGAAGAAGAAGAAGAAGAAGAAGAAATGGGTGGTAGATGTTTCTAGGCTGAAGGAATAATATGTACAAAGGTTTGGTTTGGAGAATGCTCAGCTTGGAATAGAGACCTCAATGCCTATCAGGCCAGGTAAGAAGAAAATCAGTGAAGCAGACAGATTACAAGGGGGCTGCAGTGAGTCAGCGCGGCTCTGTCCACACGCTTAGGTGCAGAAGAAAACTCACTCACTGGGGAAATGAGAAAACAGAAATTGGGGAAGGAAAATGATTTGATTTATAGTTTGGTCAGATGAAAGCAAAGAATGGAGTTTAACTCGTTTCCCACCAGCCCTGTGGCCATCTTACAAAGGCTAGGTCATGTGCAAATTCGTGAGACAAGTTAACTCCCCCATAGGTCATTTTCTGTTGATGAAGCAAGTCCAGGTTCAGGTTAACTCCTGCTCTCCTCTGTGACAAAGGCAGATTTTTGTTCAAGACTAGAGGAGGGAAATTGAGTATTAAAGACGCCCCATATTTATTTTGTTATTTATTTGTGTGTATATGTGTGTGGTCATGGGGGGGCACCCACTGTGGCCAGAAGATGGTATCACATGCCCTGGAGGTGGATGTGAACCGGCTGAGGTGAGCCTGAACTCTGATTCTCTGAAAGAGCACAGAACATTCTTAACCACTGAACTGTATCTCTCCAACTCCAGGAGCATCTCCATTTCTGAACGAGAAGAGCCTCAAACATTCTGTGGTATTCTTTGATGGCTACAAGGTAGAAGCCTGAGGGACCCTTTCTTTGGAGGTCAGCTTCTGCTCCTGCTCCCACACAGCTGTTACACATGTGATTTCTGCAGGTGACAGAAGGTAATCACGCAGCCAGCGAAGACTGTGTCTTTCTTTAGAATGTCTCTTTTCCTACCCGGGTCTTTGTCACAGGACCACCAGTGAGAAGTGCAGACACAGGTCCCTGCAAAGCAGGCTGCAGTCCCTCAGTTCTGGATGCATTTGTTCCATGCCTACGTAAAGCCTCAGTTTGCCTGGTCTTTGAATCTGTTGAGAGAATTCAGAAATTGTTTTAAAGACGAAATCCAGTTTTCAGAAGGCAGCTAATCCAAACCACTTAGTGGGAACAGACCCTGCTTTTTCACCTTTCCTGGAGGCTCCTCTGCCACCAGTCAGCTGGGAGAGGCTTTGACTCCCCGTCCTAGTTGTGCTGACTATAGACCTTTGTCCCCTGCTATCTGGCCAGCCTGAGTTCCATGAGACTGGTACAATGATTAACTAACCCAATGGCTTTCTACATGGGGGTGCACACCCATGAAGCCACACTGAGAGGAGAAAGCCAATTTGAGGACATGTGCAGAATGCCACAGGACCTCAGCCAAGCCACCTGCAGCTCAAGGTTGTCACAGAAAAGGTGTCAGAACAGAGCTGCTGAAGGTAAGACAGCTGACTGTGTAGGCAGTGAGTCCCGTATGTCCTGCTGAAGTCACAAAGTCATAGTGCTTAGGCTTATTTGCCCAGTTTTAAGAACCTGGTATCTGTGGAAGGGACTGTGCTTTGCAGAGAGATGCCAATGAGTTCATGAGCCATTATTATGCATCAGGCCTGGACAGTGCGAGGAGAGGAGTATTTAAGTCCCCACAGCAGCTCTAAGGGATTGGGATTATTGTGATTCTGGCTTTGTCCAGTGCCTTGCAGCCAGTAAAGAGCAGAGCAGGGACTGTTCCTAGGTTGTCTGAGAACTCATATTTCCCCCTGTTCCTTGTGGTTTCCCTCCTGGAAGCAAATGAGGGGAAGCAATGGGGTCTTTTGAGTTTTTTTTTCCTCAAGGAGGAAACCAGTGGTGGCAATCTAGGCAGGTGGGCAGGTGACAGGTGTTTAGGAAGAAATGCTTAGAGAGTAAGTACAGTTTTGGATGTCTTTTTTCACTTAGAACAAAATGTTTTCTTTTTGCTTTCAGGAAAGGTCCCTCTGACACTATTGCGAGAGACAGATTTGAACTGAATTTCACGGACCACCCATATATCCATTCAATGTGCTCAGTTCTACTCTGGTGATGATGTCTCATCCAACAAGCAATTATTTCCATCAGACCATGTGCCTTGAGGTGTGGTGGGATGTAGCATTCAGTGCAGGAGAAACTATGTGTGTTAGAACCTGGGAAATGTGGCTTTCGATTCTGATATAATTACTGAGAAATGTCCCTGGATACCTTGTGAAGTCTTTCTGAGTATTAATCTTGGCTGCATGAGGTCAGAAGTACTAAACCTACTGTTGCTAGTCCTCTTGGCAGAGTCTGGGACATGGTAGACGCTCAATAAAGCCTTGCTGTGCTCATAGATAAATGAGTGAATGATTGGAGAATGATTTTGCAGATCAGGTAGGTCCTCAAGGGTCTCTGCAGGATTTAATATGTTTAAAGGAGGAAGGCATTGCAGGGGAAAGTGAGACAAACAGCAGTGCGGTGGCAAGGATTCCAGGCTTAGGGCACAAGGAAAGGCCGATAGAGAAGACTGGAAGATGGGACTGCTTAAGGAGCTACAGTGGCATCCTCTTCCTGATCTAATTTATCAGAGCCCAGTGGCTTGCTGGGTGCTGACACCCTTTTATCAGGTCCTTTAATCTCACATCTCAACACACTGCAAGTGTTAATTAACCCTCTTCACTCCTAGTGAGTTAAATATCATCTGTCTGCCTTTCCCAGATAAGCCCAGACACATCAGGTGATTTTCTAAGGCAGTGCCCAAGTGGGTGCCAATTTCCACCTTAGCTCAAGGATTGCCCATTTCCGGGGAAGCAGGAAGTTTAGATTCTTTGAAAACCTCTTCTATACAAGAAACCAAACTTGTATGACATTGAAAATCACTCTAAATATTTTTCAGGGTTACTTATATGTCTCCCTCTTGCATCCATAAACACGTGTCTCCTCTTGGATTTTGGGATTTGGGGTTCTTCTGATAGTGTTGTGATGGTTTAGTGAGTAAACCTGCGCTCATCGAAGGGTCAGCGCATGAGCAATTCCGGTGGGGCATGAAGAAATCCTTTGATCTTCTAGGTGACTCGGACATTTTCTTCAATATCTTCCCATGCTTTTGCTTCTTTTATTGGATGGATATTTATTTTCTTCCAGGTTAGATTTGAGGAACTTGGCAATGCACGAAGTAGGCAAGACTTTGAACTCTAGTTCTGCTTTTTTGTTGTTTTGCCTTTTTAGTCCAGGCAAAGGACCATACCAGTAGAAACAAAATGCCTTAATATAATGTTCCTACTGAGGTGAGTGCTAGAAGAGACAGGTCTGTGAAGCTCTAAGATACGTCAAGAAGGGATGTCTCCAAGTCTGTAAGGTATCCTGTGGCTGATTGGGATTGGGAGTAAGGAAGAATGTGAGTGGGTAGAGAAGAGGGGAAGATGGATAATAGATTGGACATCTTGCAGAAAGCAGGAGACTTCAGAGTACTCAATCTTAAATGGGATGTTTTTATCAAAACCTTCTCCTTAAGAAATTTGTGTCAAAGAGAAAGCAGAAAAATTACAAGAGCCAGGGATGGTGGTTGACTCCAGGGTAACAACATCGTCCAGACACAACAGGAACTCACAGAAACTGTGACCGCACATACACAGGTCCTATTCAAGCCAGACAATCCCAGTACCCAGAAGGAGAGGTAGGCACAGAGTCCCACTCTTCACCAAGAAGCTATTTGCCGGTGACTTTGGCTGGGAAAGGGAAAAATTAGCTTTCTCCAAAAGCATGTCATTAGATTTAACAACTTCAGGGCAGGCCTCATTCCCAGGGTGGTTGGTCAACCCAACCAGACTCTATTTGTGTGTGTGTGTGTGTGTGTATGTGTGTGTGTGTGTGTGTATGCTTTTAGTTTCATTTTGTTTTGATTTGTTATTTTTGTCCTACTGGTATTTTGTCTGTTTTAAGGGAGGAAGGGAAAGAGGGAAGAAAAAAGAAGGAAGGGAGGGAGGAAGGAAGGAATGGGGGAGAATCTGGGAAGAACTGGAGAAAAGAAAAGATAAACACAAAAAAATTTAAATAAAAACAAAAGAAAGGAAGTTTGGCACTGAGAGAACAGAAAGCAGGAAAGTGTTGGCATCAAAACTGGGGTTTTCTTTATACATCATTAAGACTTCACAGTGCCAGCTAATGACTACTAGGAGATTGGCAGCAGGCATTTCTGCATGTCACTTTTCTTCTCACTACTAAAATACATAACAGAAGTCACTTGAGTGAAGAAAGGTTCATTTTGACTCAGTTTTAGAGGGCGCCAGTTCATAGAAGGCAAAGTATGGTGGCAGAAGCAGTTAGCAGGAGGTCTTCTCATGGTGAGGATGAGAAGGCACAAGGAGCTAGATCAGGACCAGAGGCAAACGTAACCTTCAACGCTTGCTCCTGGTTACTTACACCTGACAGCCGGACTGTATATCCCAAAGCCGCCACCATCTTCTAAAATAACACCACCAGCTAGGGATGACATGTCCAAACACACGAGCACATGGCAGAGGTTTTACATTCAAATCATAACAAGGAGAGACCAAGAAAGGATTCCTCCCCCGAAGGAAATCACAGTGGAATGGTGGAGACACAGGTATCAGAAACAAAATGGGAATGACCTAGTTCTCACTGTGGGGGAGGAACATGTGAGGATCTGAGAACTTAACACAATTGAGTAGTCAAGACTTGTGTACACACATGGAATGTCACAGTGGAACCCAATAATTTATATAATTAATATATATTAATAATTATAATTAAAAAGACTTAATCATGATGCCAGCTAATGACTATTAGGATCGTATATGGCCAGCAGACCAGAATGCATACACATTAGCTTGTGGGCTATTACACCAGCTTCTAGAGGAAATGCAATAGTTATATTATTGTTGTTTAGTTTTGTTTTTGAGAGAGGGTCTCACGTATCACAAGCTGGCCTTTAATTCTGGATGTAGCCAAGGATGAATTTGTACTTCTGATCACCCTGACTTTACCTCTCAGATACTGAGATCACAGGTGGATAATGCCTTGTCTGTTTTTTGAGAATAAAAGACAGGTCTGTGTGTATGCCAGGGAAAGCATTCTATCAATTGAAGTACACCTACAGCCTTAACCTGCCTTTAAGTCAATGAAATCAAAGCCCAGGAAAGAGAAATAAAAGAAGAAAAAATTGCAATCTATAATACACCGAAGGATTTGGATACTGAGAGTTTCTTCCATCACTTTCCATCACGCTGTGTTTTCTCAAAGTTCATATCTCAGACCCACCTTCTGAGCTGCAGGCCCGCTTGGAGCACACAGGATTCTCCTCTGTCTGAGGGAGTTCACAGGTAAGTTTCTTTGTCAAATACATTCCTAGTACAATGAGCACAGATGGCTGCCTCTAGCTCTGTGTACTACTGAAAGTGAATGGAGTGTGTATCACTACACGAGAACAGCAGGCTCATACTGAGACCAGCCTGGCAGTCAGGGACATAAGGTTACCGCACCGAGGCGTAATCTATTTTACTAACCTGGCTCCCATTCTTCTTTTTGTCTTCCCTTTGTTCATAGCCATTTGATTACTCAGTTACTGGACACTTAGCAGGTCCTATGGGCATGGTGCTGGCCACTAGGTGTTTTCAGTCTGACTTGTCTCAGCGGAAGTGCTTGCTATATGGCACTGACTCCTATAGCCTTTCCTAACTGTCTTTTGTCCATGAGTAATTGAAGGATCTTTCCATGAAGAACAAAAGCTCAGAGGATGTCAGAAGAGGTACAAGGGCAGGCATAGGGTCCCCAGAAACCTGGGTCTGTTCTAGGGCATAACATTGCTTAGCTAATGGTTCCCCGTGGGTCTTCATACATTCTGTCTCTTTCTGGGGTCTTGTGTCACACTAGTCACATTAGTAACTAATTATCTGTAAGGATTGGCTTAATGCTTGTCAAACAAGAAGGTGGGCTGTCCCTAGTGCCCAGCAGGGATCCTTGGTTTTTGGAAGTCTTCCACAAATATTTGCTTGCTGACAAATTAACATGAAGCCCAAATGAACAGGCTGCTTCTGTTGAGCACCTTGAAGAAGTGAATTTCCCCGGCAAACAGCAGGGCAAATTAAGGAGCCGGGAAGACAGAAAGCACTCCCTAGAAAGGAACAGCTTGAAGGACAGTGAATCTATGGAGGAGGGAATACAATGAAACTTATTGTTGATAGCCTCTTGAGTTCTATAGGAACGGAGGCACTGTGACTGTCCAGCCTCTGGTGTGCCTACCAGTGGGGCTTACTGAGCAGGGAGCTCAGAGACAGAGGACACCAGGCTGAAATGAGCTCCCTTTCCAGGATTCTAGGTGTCTAAATGAAAAGTGCCCCAGGCAGCCAGTAGCAGGTGTGAAATCTTGCTGTCACTATTCATCTGGATTTCCTAACCTTCTGCAATTTGACTCTGGTGCTGAATGCTGGAGCTGGCATCCTTTGGGAATGGATGTGTGAGTGGTATGGATGAGACTTTGAGGGTAGGCCTGGGATGAGGACTCTGAGGCTGTCAGGAAGGCTGGGTAGGGACGGAGAAAGTCTGGGTGCCTTAGAGGAGGGACGGCATAGGTAGCACGGTCTACCACTGGCTAGAAGCTATACCTGAGCTCAGGTGGTTGTGTAAAGCTGTCTCTTTTGTGCAGCAGAAACTGCAGCTCATGCCCACAGCATATGGTTTCACCTGGCTTTATCAGACTCTTGAAAATGCTAGTAACAGCTATCTCCCACGGGGAGACTCCCTCATAGGATTTCCTGAAATACACTATTTTACAAAAGCAAAACAACTTATTTAATTTTATTTTATGTGCATTAGTGTGAAGGTGTCAGATCCCTTGGAATCAGCATTACAGACAATTGTGAGTTTCCTTGTGGGGTGCTGGGAATTGAATCAGGGCCCTGATGGAAGAGCATATACAGTGTTCTTAACCACTGAGCCATCTCTCCAGCTTATACAAAAGCAAAACAAGCCAGTGGGATAATGGTGACACAGGGTGGTAATCCCAGAACTTGTGAGGCAGAGTCGAGAGGACTTCAAATTGGAAGCTGTTTTAGTTACTTTTCCATTATTGTGATAAAACACCATGACCAAGGAAATTCATAAAAGAAAACTTTTAATTTGGCTTACAGTTTTAGAGGGTTAGAGTTTATGATGGCAGAGCAAAGGAAGAGTTGAGAGTTCACATCTTGATCTACAACCACAAGGGAGGAAGGGATGCAAGGAGGGAGGGAGGAGAGAGAAAGAGAAAGAGAGAGAGAGAATGAAAGAGACAGAGATAAAAGAGTCCACCGGGAATCACAGGACTCTTTTGAAACCTCAAAGCCCACCTCTAGTGACACACCTCCATCAAGGCAACACCTCCTAATCTTTCCTAAATAGTCCACCAACTGGGGACCCAGTATTAAAATATATGAGCCTGTGGGAACTATTCTCATTCTAGTTACCACAAAGGCCAACCTGGGTTACAAAAGAAAAATCTTGTCTTAAAATCAACCAACAAACAAAATCAGAGAATTTTATAACAAATAGACAAATTCCCTGCCCTAAGGAGATTCATGGTTCAGTGTAGGTAGATAAAACAGAAACACACACACACAAAAAAAAAATTAAATGAAAATGAGACTTGATAAATTATTGGAGAGAGGTAGAGATAAATCTCGAGAGTGAACTTGTAGCTGAAAAAATGTAGAAAGACATCTACAAGACATACTATTTACATTAGGTTGAACAAAAAGATCCAATCATAATCCAAGCAAACATAATAACAGTGGGGTGTGACAGTGCACAGCCACAGTCCCAGCCAAGGGAAGTGAAGGCTGGAGGATCAGAGGTTTGCAATTAGCCTTGGCTACATGGCATCCTTCCTCTAAAGTCAATCAATTAAATGAGTCCAAATAACAACAGCAGCAACAACTGACTTTAATTATTTCTTGTATCTTTTGATACAAGATATAATAAAATTACTTCATTTTCCCCTTCCCTTTCCTTTCTCTAGGCCCTCCTGTATACCCCTTTTTACCTTTTTTTTCCCCCAAATTTATGGCTTCTTTTTTGGTTAATTGTTGCTGCATACTTTTATGTATATATTTAATCATATATCAAGACATCCCGATCAGTCTGCACACTTGCTCAGTCTGTACAATGTTTCTTGAATGTACATTTTCAGTGATGACCATTTGGTATTAGATAACCAATTGGTGTACTCTTCCCTGGGGAAGACTATTTCTCCCACTCAGCATTTCTTAGTGGCTTGTAGTTCTTTAATGACTTACTTTTTAATCATTTGCTATGAACCCTTTTCTGTATAGGTCTTATGAAAATTATTTTTTACAATATGACCAGGAAAAGAACCTTCAATATCACTCTTCCCCTTTATAGATTAAGAAACTGAGGGTTCCAACAGATACTTAACTTGGTTAAGGTTTCACAGCTATCAGTGAAGGATCAGAGTTTGATCCCAGGCTCCACAGATCTGGGATTTTATACCATTGAGCCCTACAGAAAAGACACTGGCTTCTTTATGTTAGAAGTTTTCCAGAAAGAGATCCCAGGATGCCTCACCCTAAGAGTCTGAATCCTTCAAATGCTTTATATAGACCTTCTTGTCAATCATTTTAGTCCTAGCTGGTCCTTTGTAAATGTGTAATTGAGCAACTTTAGGCACTGTCTGTGGAGTACTCGCCAGATGTTAGGAGCTAATTCAAGAACTCTGTAGCGTTAACCTATGCATCCCTCCCAACTACACTACAGGGGCAAACATTCACTAACCTCTTTTTGTGGGTGAAGGAAACAAAGTCACACAAGGTTATGCTACTTGCCTAGGGTCATGTAGAAAGAGCATAGGGTCTTGGATTTTCCATTTTGTAGTCCTGTAGCATTACTTCCTAGATCTGTTTTTGTTTTCATCTTATGTTTCCATGCTCCTTTCTGCCAGGGGTGACGTGATTTAGTCTGGGACGGGGGCGGGTGCCCAGAGATAATGAAGGTAATTTTGAAGCAACTCATTATTCCATTCCTGGGGCAGGGTGGATACCTGTGATCTTCTTTCCTGGGTTTGAAAAGCATTGGCGCACCTGGCCCTGGAAAGAATTGAGGGAATGGCTGCTTTTTTTCTGCTGACTTAAGGAATTAGGCTGGCTGCATTAGGGGTTACTGGGTTTTGCTTGTGTCTCTATGTCCCTGTAGAGAAAAAGCACACAGTGAAAGTTCCTGGGAGGTAGGTGTTCAGGGACGACACTTTACTGAAGAGCCTTTTGTGAAGTTGTCCATGACCCTCTCATTCCTTTCCTGCATGCAATTGTCTTCCTCAAGGGGTGGAGACTGTGTTGAAGGCGAGAACCAGGAGGCATGCATGCATCTTTGCAAGCTTCTGGCTTCTACAAGCCCTTGACATGGTGCTCCGTACCCAGCAGACGCTATAGTCTTATCAACAAAAACACAATATGGCTCCTAAATTCATTCCACCGAGGCTTCTGTCGCTAGTGCTCTCTTTCTTTGGGTGTTGGCTGTTAAGGGTGGCCTTCGCTGTCAGCCTCTCCGGATCTCAATTCCCTCATCTGTCAAATGGGGTGACAACACTAGCTACTGGTATGAGCATTATATGGGACACTAGCATGCAGACCATTGCCTGAACGTAAGAAAATTATTCTGTCCACGCTAGCCATTCCTAGTGTCTAATCCAGACATTCGCCACAGGTAACAAGAGTGCTGCAAAGTCAGGCAGCCTGGCTTTGAATTTTGATTTCTGTATCAAGTCGCTGTTGACTTTTATACCTGTGTGTGCTGTTACTTGCACAATGGTGAAACACAGACACACCTCCTTATCCTGTGGGGTTCTAGACAAGCACGTGGTAAACGCTAAGGGAAGCCAGCGACCTTGCTGATACCACTGTGCACCCTCGGTGTGGTGCATGAGGCCGTGAAGAGGCTTGGTAATTTTGGGACTGTCCGTTTCTTCAGGAGAGCTGGCCTTCCTTAAGGTCTTGAACTGCCTAAGCATACATTGTCCTGCTTCTTCTTTGCCCCTTGGCAATGAGGTTTCCTGCCCTGTCTGTATCATTCACACATTCTCGTTCTACGAGGCACTCACATTGCTCTATAAGAGACCACCTATCTTATCCTCCAGTATAACTTCCAGACTACAGCTGCTCCATTACTCATTCATTTGAGGATTGCTCTCGGTTGTCCTCTTACGGTTTTTTTTTTTTCCCAAAATTTCCCTTTTTGGGCTACACAAACGGGAGAGGAAGGGCAGAGGTAGGATGCTTCATTTTTATTCTTGGAATGGCAACAACTGATGCGATAAAACCTAAGCCAAGGGGACAATGAAAATGGTCCTCTTTACTTCTCTCCAGTGCTTTGTTCAAAAGCATCCAAACAGCAAAGCGTAGCCTCGGACCATTTGCACCGCTGGGCTGGACGCTTTATGAGGGCCACAGTCCCTGGCAGGAGCGCTGCCGGCTCTCCCCGGCTTTGAATAAAAAAAACACAAGCCATAATACACATAAAACCCTAATGTGCCTTCAAAATTACCTCATCTTTTATTTAGAGGGTATTTCGCCCTTGTCTTCCTTTATCGCTCTTTATATGACTGAAATGGGCGAGCAGTGCCAAATGAGGCCATCGTGGACGCTGCGCGCTGGGAGTGTTTATGGCCTAACTTTGGCAAGGCTGCAAGGCCCCAGGAGTCCCTTCACTGAGGCCCCTGCTCCCTCCCCAAAGCCAGCTTCTTCCATGAGGAGGCTGCTGCTTCCCTATTTGGCCTGCTTCTCTGTCTCTTTATTATTATTATTTTCAATTCCAAATGTGAATTTTAATGTATTTCTAAAGGAAAGGGCAGCCTCGTTTCTGAGAAGCTGAGTTTTCAGTGCGGTACAAAGGCCTGGAGCTTCGACCTTCATCTGAGCATAGGGCTAAGGTTGGCTGCCCTTGTTCTCTGAGTTCAGTTTAAGGTCAAGAAGTGAGCTGGGTGCCCACTTGTGATCCCAGCACTGTAGAAGCTGGGGCAGGAGAATTAGAAGTTTAAAGCTAGCCTCTACTACACAGTGATCCGGAGGCCAGCCTGGGCTACATGAGAAACTTGCCTCAAAAAAAAAAAAAAAAAAAGACCTAGAAAAGCTATGGTCTATTTTAGCACTCTTTGAAGGAAAGCATAGGGAAAAGGGAGGCGTTTACAGATACTATCTCTCTGACTTTAGTATAGCTCCTGTACTCTGGAAGGCTTTCGAAACAGTTGAGTATCTAACTCAGTTTCTGGGGGTTCTAATTTTGGAGGCTTTGTTTAGAACTGAGATATTGTACTTCTGAAAGGTTCATAGGGGATGCTAATGGTGTGATGGTGTGGGTCTGCCCAGTACACTGAGACTCTGGGGTAGGAGGATCAATGATGGAGACAGTATGGTATGGTATGGTGTGGTATATGTGTATGTGTGGGGGAGAGGAGGAGAGGGTGGGGGAAAGGGAGAGAAAGAGAGACGTCTATACAAACAGTACTAATTTTATTTTGTCAAGTAAGGTTTTCTACCTAGAGTGGAGATGGGCTTCAATGATAATAAATTGGATTCTAGAGTTTGGGACTGTGAAGCTGAGAAAACTCCAGGGTATACAGCTATAAGCAGTGGTTCTAAACCTCTGGGCACAATCCCTTTGGGAATAGAACCACCTTTTTTTCACAGAGGTCCCATGTCAGATACTCTGCATATCAGATATTTGTGTTATGATTCATAACAGTAGCAAAATTACAGTTATTAAGTAGCAGCAACATAATTTTATGGTTGGGTTTGACCAGAACGTGAGGAACTGTATTAAAAGGTCGCAGCATTAGAAAGATTAGAATCACTGTTCTACAGAGATGTCATGGAATAGATATCAGACATTGAGACCTATCCTTCAGGGAGCCAGATTCTTTTTATTGCACAGTTTTAAATATCAACAGGATATACAGGGATATGTGTCGACTTCTCTTTAAGAAATCCAGATCACTGATTAAGAAATTCACTGGGGTCTTAATAATGGCAGTTCATGTTAGTCATTGTGAGGCAGCTAGACAAGCTCTCTGACCTTAGAATCTGCTGTGGAACGGAGTGAGAGGAGCAGCAAGCACAGCTGTTGGAAGTCAAGGTGTGGGAAGTGTCCTAGCCTAGTACTCGGGCCGTGGTCATTTCAATCATGTGTCATCGCTATCGCTGAACACCTCCAAATCAGCCCTCAGACTCAACGAGCACCTACTGAGTGCATATTACATGCAAACTCTTCATCCTTAACCATCCTGGGTAGCTCCCAGATGTTGAACCAGTTTTATTCTCTACTGATGAGAAAACAGCTCCCCTGAAAGGTAAAAAGATCTGCTACAGCTGTTTAGAATCTGCAAATCTCACAGGCATTCACTTGAGACTATTCCTGTCTTTCTTCTCCTCACAACTCAGCTGGAGCTCACATTTATTTACTTCTGGCTGTGGAGCTTGGGAGCTGTTTGATCTTAGACAACGTATTACCATCTCTGTTCGTTATCATTTGGGAAGTGAAGGAATTGGATGATGAATAGTAAAGCAGAGACTTCTTCTAATGGGCTCTAATAATAACAGCTTGCAGTGTGAAACGTATTTTAGAAGTACCCTTAGAGCCTATGTGGGATTCATTTGTGTCGTCATTGTTTCAATAATTTAACAAATATTGTTGAGTACTTTCAATGTATCCAGAGCTGTTTTGGTTCCTGGAGGTGGTGCAGTGAATTTTCTTAGCAGTCATTCCTTCTGTCTGAATCTATGTTTTGCTTCAAGAAGGTTTGAAAGTGGTGGCCAGAAACAGATAAACATACAATATGTAGACATAAGCAAGTTTTTGGGCATGAAAAAGTTTCAGAAACATAGTTGTGGAGTGGAGACGTATGCTTAGAATATTCCAGAAAAAGCCAAGAAACCACCATGAAGTGAGCTTAGGAGAGGATGACATGAGGGCAGTGTGTTTCAGCCCATGGGGAACAGGACACAGAGTGCAGCCTCTCTTCTAGAAAGGGAAAGCCACCATTTGTGGTCATCATGGCTAGCCTAGAAACAAGATTTAAGGGCTGGGTATCTCAAGAGACCTCCAAGAGCTGAGAGACATGGATAACTGACTTACAAGTTACCCAAGTGTGTGTGGTTAAGGATCACACACAAATGCACACATGTCCTGCCATGTCCAATGGGAACATCTTTGGCTTGATCTCAAACACAGACTTTACCATCTCCCATTGGACAGGATATCCAGCCCAAAGGGACCTCCCTTGTTTTCCCAAAAAGCCCTGCCACATATGATAGCACTGGTAAAGAGTTCTCTTCTCTTCCTCCTTCTTCATTTTTCTTTTCTGAGACAGGGTTTTTCTGGGTAGTTCTGGCTATGTTGGAACTTGCTCTATAGACCAGGCTGGCCTCAGGACTCAGAGATCTGCCTGCCTCTGTCTCCCAAGTGCTGGGAATAAAGATGTGTGCCACATAGTACCCAGTTTATCAACTTTGCTTTTAGACAGGATCGTATTATGTAGAACAAGCTTGCTTCAGCTGTAGCAACTCTCTTGCCTCAGCTTCCTGATATGAGTTTCACTTTTTTGCTTTTGTGACTGGACTTTAGAGGGAACCCAGGGTCTCATGTACGCCAAGCATCTGCTCTAACACTGACCTCCTGCTCTTGTGCTTCAGGAGGAAACAGCTGTTTCTGAATGAGATTAAAATTAAGAAAACGAGGCTTGATTCTAAAAACAGTCTTTTTTATTATTGTTATCTAGGTCCTGAGCTCATGGATCTGTGACAAGTTCAGTAGTTATTCAAATATATTTAACTCAGAGGGCTTGATATCAAGCAGCAGGCATAGAGCGAATGTCTGTGCAACTGAACTGAATTTGCATTTTAATCCTTAGTGTGGGAAGTGAGTATGGATCCCTAACATTTGCAGATTTCCTTTTCAAATGCTGCCTGGAAGCAGCTCATGTCTACTGTATGCCTACCAAGAACTTTTCCAGCAGGCTTTTCCAAGTGGGGCCAGCCAGTCTCTAGTCTCCAGGCCCTCATTTGCCTTTATTTAGTTACCTCCCACACTGTATCTGGGTGGGTCCATAAGGCAGAAGTGATGGTCTTGTTTGATACTTTGTCATTTTCAAGAGCCTTTGCAGCTTCTAACTAGCTCCTTGCTTGTCCTTTTGCCTCACCCATTCTGTGGGAAGCTGGTGACATTTCATAAGCAGCCCCAAAGTGAAGCTAATATGTCAAGGAAACAAAGTGTTCACCAGTGGCCTGAGGAAGCAGAACCTCTAGCCTTTGAGGGATGCAGTCTTAGAAGAGCCTGACAGAGAAAGCCCAGGTGGATCTTCTCTGCTAAGGCAAGCCTGGATACTTCAGCTTTGGAAATGATAGGAGAGAAAAATGCTTATTGTTTTCAGCTGCTAGATTTTTACTGAGCAAAGGTGTCAAATACAATTCCCATAATAGTTTTTGGGAGACAGGTATTGTGATCTCTATTCCATAGCTGAAGAAACCAAAGCTCATAGATGTGGGCCTAGTAGGGCTACATTCAGGATGCTGCCCTTGTCTCTGACATAGCACAAGGAGTGATTATGTTAAGTGATCTTAACCAGAGTCCCTAGTCATGGAGAGTGAGAGCTAGGACTGGTCTAAGATGGGCCTGTTTCCAGCATCCATTGTCTCTGTGAGCTTCTTCCCTGGCTGCATTTTAGGAGATGCTCAGGAATGGCAGGAATGCAGGTATGAGAGGCTATAATGTGTGCATCATGTAAACCATATGTATAAATGTAGGCAGAAGACAGGAGGGATAAGTTTCTCCTTTATGAATTTGGATATATTACTTTCATAATTTTAAAATACATCTCTATGTGTGCATGCATGGGTGTGCATGCTCATACGAGTGCAGATGCATGTGTTTGTGTGTGAATGTCCATATGTTTATGGATATGGAGGCCAAAACACAAGCTCAGAAGTTCCTCAGGTATCACCTACTGTTTTTTTTTTTTTTTTTTTTTGAAGCTAGACCTCTCATTAGCTGGCCAGTGATCTCAGAGATCCACCTATCTTCACCTCCCCAGTACTAGAAATCAAAGCACATGACAAACATACGTATATATTTTACATGGGTTCTGGAGATCAGAACCCATGTAAAATATATACGGCAAAAAGAAGCTGGAGGGAGACCCTTCCTGGGGCATGAAAGAGATAGCATTCTAGGCTACAGAGTCCCCCCCCACATAAGCCCCAGCATGTATAATTGCCAGAGGATATTAGGAAACCGAGGGTTGCCTTATCCTGTCTCTGTACTAGTCTCTTCTCCCTTTCTGTGCCTCCACCTTCCTTCTTTCCCCCTTCCTCACATTATCCTTTCTCCCTTCCTTTTTTTTTTTTTTTGTTCTGCCATCCTTTCATTTATTTTTCTGCTTATTCATCCAACAATTATACAGGTAGGGAGAATATGCTGTTTTAGAGGTACAATCCCTGCTATGTTTCAGGCCCTTCAAGGCACTGATGTGACCTATGAAAAGACCAAAATAGAAAATAAAAATGCCTTTGTTCTTGGGGCTGCAGGAGAGCAGAGCACACAAACCACACAGTATGTTAGGTGGTGATAGGTCTACAGAGAAAAGAGAGGTGGAGAAGGGACCCAGGAGGTGACAGTGCATAGATTGTGGACTGGGCAGGGTCAGGGCTGGTCTCTCTGGGGAGGTGTAAGCATTCTCGCAAAGCCCTGGATCTGGCTAAGGTTATTATGCAGATAATTGAGGAAACAGCGTGTTCATGGATGTAAGCGCAGTGACACAGAGGCCCCAAGGTGAGACTATATCTTCTATACTTATGTCACAGCAAAGAACCTGGTGAGTAGACTGTGCTAAAAGGAAGAGTCAAAGAGCTGGTTGATTGACAGGAGTTTAAAGGGTGTTAGGGGTCAAGGCAAGAATTTGACTTTGTTGACTAGTGACATAAAAGACTTAGAGGCCTTTAAGTGAGGGTGTATGTGTGTGCCAATAAATGCCTTGCAGTTTATCTGCTCTTTTTCCGGGGAGTGATGCCATGATTATGAGAAGGCAGGGCTCAGCTCTTAAGAAATGCATAGCCCAATGGAAGAGAAAGCTATAGAAACATTTATCTTTAGATTGTTTATTAGACTATTTCTCCCTAGCAAACCTTTCAACTCTCATGGGAGCCTTCTTACATTTCCGTAATTTAGTTTACTATTCACTCTGATTAAAAAAAAAGATTTATGAAGGTCAAATTAATTAAATGACACAGGTACCATGATAGGGTTTGCCTCAGAGTTGCTATGATGGGGTGTTGAGGAGTACTTGGTGGAGGTGACAGCTTTTAAGCCAAGGCTTGAGACTTGAATAGAACTAGAGCACAGATAAGTGGGACTTTTGGAGCATCTTATTTAGAGGGTTCTGGCTGCCTATAAGCCTTAGACAGCTGAGACCCCCCCCCCCCAAGTCAGGTAGTAGGGACAAGAGACAACAGCAAGAAAAATAATATACTGGACAGTGTTAGTGTTGTACAATGATAAGCAGGCCAGGAAAATAGCAATGAAACCAGGGTGGCTAGTGTGGAGCAATAGAAGATGTTTGATAGAGGCAGAGAAGCTTGAAGAAAGATGAAGAAGGGGGAGAGCTTAGGCTTAAGAATTGGGGAAGAGGAGATAGCAAGCACAGTGGTGAGGCAGGAAGGGTCAAATCAGTGAAGAGGTATGCCAAGGATGGTGAGGGAGGTCCTTGAGGTATTGGAGATTCTGTTGGATGTGTTAGAGACTTGGACAGTTTCTCTGAGTGTGCAGGATGTGGAGCTGGTGGTAAGAGACCAGCAGGCAGTTGCTATAAGAGATCTTGCGGCTTCTATGAGTGCAGGAAGGGTAGGACCTTAGGGTTTTTTATTGCTGCAACAAAACACCATGACCAAAAAGCAAGATGAGGAGAAAAGAGTTTATTTGCCTTAAACTTCCAGATAATATTCCATTACTGGAGGAAGTCAGGAGAGGAACTCAAGCAGGGCTGGAACCTGGAGGCAGGAGTTGATGCAGAGTGCAGAGGCTGTGGAGGGGTGCTGATTACTGGCTTGATTCACATGGCTTGCTCAGCCTGCTTTTTTGTAGAACTCAGGACCACCAGCCCAGGAATGGCACCATACACAATGGGCTGGATTCTCTCCCACTGATCACTAATTGAGAAAATGTTTTACAGCTGGATCTCCTGGAGGCATTTCCTCAAATGAAGCTCCTTTTTTTAAACCTCTGATGACTCTGGCTTGTGTCAAGTTGACAAACCAACCAAACAACAACGAGCCAGTACAGTAGGTACATCATATCGACACCATATATTGAAGGGTTCCATAGAGCTCTGAGATGGTCTGTTTTATCCCACCAGAAGGATGCAGAAAGGAAACAGTGTTCCCAACGGAATCACTTTGTTGGAAGAGACACAAGCAAAGAAGACCTTTGTAAGTTCAATAAGTTATACTGAGAAACTATGGGCTATATCACAGGTAAAAGCCAAGAATAGGTTCACACAGGCTTAGTCTTGAGAAAGGGTATTTGCTGAGTAAGTAGGAAGCAGGGAAGCTCACACTTTCAGAAGAAAGGGAGCATCAACAGCTATGGTGTTTGCTTAGCAGTCTCTTCCTCCACTGAGGATTCTGAGAAACCTGGTCCAACTGTGTGCTCTAATGGGAATGCCAGTTCCTGTATCCAAAACTGTATTTGACAGATTAAAGGAGATAGTATCATGGCATATTTGGGGACCTATAAGCTTCTACTGTGAAGCCTAAATGAAGGTGTGGCAAGTTATCTCTGAATTGTGCCAGAGGACCTGTGAAGCTAGCTTTGCACAGTTGTCTGAACAGGGTTTGGACTAGGTTGACAGTGCCTTCAGATACAGGAGTCCTGTCAATGGAGGTGACAGAGGTCATTGCACTCCATTTTCCTCCCAGCACCAGCTCAAGCACAAAGGCAAGTCTGTAGAGACTAAGGTTGGGTAGGCAGTGCCCATCCCCTCAATGAGAAAAGGCTTAGAGAAGACAGGGAGCCTTTGCAAAGATTCTCAAAGGTGGAGGAGATATGCAGTTGAGAGTTCTCCCGGGAGTACTGCAGAAGACAGAATAGATGCTGCAATACAGACTCTAAGGACAGAGTGGGCTAGAAGGCTGCTGTGAAAGTTTACCGAGATCTTCTTTTGTTAAACTTCTTTTAAGGACATACCCCAGAATGCACTGGAAAATCCAAGAGCGCTGGCAAGGAACAAAGGATGGCAAGCAAGTCCTAAAACCTTGTTCCACTGCTTGGGCCAGCACCAGCTCTCCATACAGCTTCCAGCCTTTATTGGCAGCTAGTCTATGAAATGGCTTCAGGCAAGTTCCCGGGGTAAAAGGTGCACCCTAGGTGTGGCAGACAGGCTTCCTTGTGAAGGTTCACCCTTGCCACTCAGCTCAACCAGGCCTACCATTGCTGAGTAATAATCAGGCTACAATCTGTCGGCAAAGAGCTCTTGCGACATGCTGTGCCAGGCTGCCAGGTAAACAGTCACTGTGTATGCCCAGAGCTGTGCTTACGTCTGTCTTCCAGGGAAACCTCCCTCCCTGGTGGCCTCCAGGCTGTGCCTCCACCCTGCCTGCCTCTCTGTTTTGTTCTCTGAGGTTGCCCAGTCCTTCCCTGGGAACCAGGTCAAGATCCCTAGCTGTCAGGTATCATAAGGCATGAATCAGTGCTCTGCAAGGAAAAGGCGGGAGATGTGGGCCAAGGCCAAGCTTAGTGCATGACCGAGCTGGTCAACAGCCATTGTCTCTTGAGTTGATAATCTGCATACGATGGGTCATCTCTTTGTGGGAGAAATTCAGGTAGCTGAAAACCATAGTTTGGGCAATAATTACTAAGTTGGCTTTTTCAAGACTTCAGTGGGAAATTAAATTTCACACAGGTGTGAACTTCAGGTGATGGAAAAATGGCTGCTTGTCCTGTCTGGCACTTAGATAAAGAGCGTTCATTGTTTTTATAGGTGGTCTCAGGGTTGCTGAGTTTTCCAAATATTTACTTTCCAAACTGTTGAGAGCCTGGTGACGAGCTCTTAAATGCTTCAGTCTCAAAGACATAACATTTGATGAGTCCATGATCTTACAAGGGTTCCTGGCCTTGGACCTCAGGCTTGAGGCATGATATTGGGCTCAGATATAATAGTCAGAAGTGCATAGGTGTAGTGCATTTAGGGGACAGCGAGAAGGAATTCATGTTGATACAGAAAATCAAGGATATGCAGCTTTAACTGAGCCTAGAAGAGTTCATCGGAGTGGGTATTCTATTTGTAGTGATCAGGGGTTGGGCTTGTGTTGTACTGGTGTTTACTAAAAGTGATTAATTCATTTGGAACATTTAATCAAAAAAATTCACTAGCATCACAAAAAGACTTATTCCAGGGATCTTAGTAACTTTTCCTGCTACCACCCTACTGATGGTTTGAAGCCTTTATAAAGTGGTTTATAGTGTGAACATTTGAGAGGCCACCATGGATAATGAAATGGATCAGAATATTGAGGTAAGATGTTGAGCTAGGTCATTCTTACAGCTTTTCTCTTTGAAAATTACCATATTTCTTTAGGGTAAGGATGGTTTTTTACTCATCTCTCTATCTTCAAGTGCCACCTATATGACTGCTCCCTTCACTGTTTTTTTTAATAATAATAATAATAATAATAAAAACTGACTTATCAATATAATGTAAATAAACCAAAACTGGCAGACTAGCTTTCTAAGAAACAGAAAGTGATTAGAAAATTCATTTTTAAAAGCACATAGAACTTAGAATTAGTTAACGATTTCTCTAAAAGACAATTGGATAACTTTAGTTACTTAATTCAGAATTCATAGCAAAGCTCTAAGAGCACATCACTATTGTGCTGGGGTCAAGGCAGACACCTGACAGTGGAAGAAAGCAGAGAATGTAGAAGTCGGCTCAAAAGTCACTGGCCAACTAATTTCCTTTAACTAATTTTTTTTTAATTTTATTTTTTTCTTATCAGTTACATTTTATTAACTCTGTATCCCAGCCGTGTCCCGATCCCTCATTCCCTCCCAGTCCCTCCCTCCCTCCCTCATCTCCACGCCATCACCCTTCACTGTTTTCATCATTCATTGAATGGCTTCCAAGTAAGGATTCACAGAAGACTAACACGCAGTCTTGTGAGTGGAGCAAGATAATCTATATGCATCTTGGTGAGTGCTAGGTTAGGAGAGCAGATATTTAGGAGCCCGAGGCCAGTGCCTTGAACATGTAGGAGAGTAGCTGGTCTGCTCACACAAGCAGAAGAATTGTCCCAGGGAGAGAACCAGAGGTAGGAAAGAATGACAAGAATACTGTGTTAATTTCTTAGGACATCATCAATAAAGAACCGCAATCTGAATGGCCAAAATAATCACAAATGTAGAAGGGTAGAAACTCAAGACCCAAGTGTTATTTGGGCCAGACTCTCCCCAGAGCTCTAGGGGTAAATCTGTTTTGTGCCCTTCTCTGAGCTCACTGGCGTTGCTTGAAGTCCATGAATTTCCTTGGCTCGCGGACACACCAGTTTTGTTTCTGCCTCTTTCTGTCTGTCAGTGTCTTTTATAAGGGCATCAGTCACATTGGATTGGAGTCCATTTTAATTATGTGTGATGTCATCTTAGCTTGATCATACTCACGAAGGCCTTTTCTTCCGTCAAGATTCCATTTGTGCAAACCTAGGAATGTGGCCTCTAACATTTTGCTACTACACAACTGATAACACAGTCTTCGAAAAAAAACAACACCACCAAACTCATTTTGGTTACAGCATAAGTACTGAGTGGTGGATCATAAGGAATATGAAATTTTAGAATCTTAACTTCTTGGTTGAGCCTTGAGCATTAACATGTGGGTGACAGGGTCCAGGGGTTTAAAAGTAATAAAGACTGTCTTTTACTTTTATGTATGGTACTGGGTCTCGAACCCAGGGCCCTATACATTCGTGGTAAGCATACTATCACTGAGTTACATTCTTTATTAGTGATACTATCTTCTAATGTGATACCCTCTACAACTACCCCTTCTCTGTTTGTGGTGAGAGACCTCAGAGGGGTCCAAAAAGTCAGATGTTCTTGCTGTCATTTTCTGCTGCTTGTGCTAAGACTGAGTGATTAGAGATGTTAAGGCTAAACTATGGAAAGATGCTGTGGGGCAGGCTGGCTGATGCTATCTGGGAAAGACCCTAGTTAATGTGATGAGGAAAGAAACAGTTTAGTTTGTTAAACACAGGCAATCGAAGATGATGACAAGGGGTGATGATGCTGTTCCAGTGTACTCTACTTGAGGTCCTTCTTGAAAGACAGAGGCTTAAAAGATTGAATGAGATAAAATTTATAGAAAAAACATTTAAAAAGTTACAATGGGTTTACATGAGGCAGAAGGGGAAAGATTATCTCAAAAAAAAAAAAAAAAAAAAAACAAAGGAAAGAAAAGATGCACCCCTCCCCCAAATTTAGGGAAAGAAGGAAGAAAAAGTCAAATACCTTGCCCTGTGGAACTCACTGAAGGCAAACTTGCTTTGCAGTGTGTTTGTGTTTTGAGTGAGAAGGGTTTAGAGCCAAGTTCAAAAATACAGAAGGGCAATATGAAAACAAAGAGAAAACATTGTAGAAAGTTCATGATAAGATGGGACTTTTTCTCCAACTAAGGACCATGCATAGAGAGGACCTTAACCCCCTGTTCAAAGGAAGCCAATTGATTGCTCAGTTTCCAAGTGGGAAGGGGTACAGGGGCTGTCTCTGACATGAACTCAATGGCAGGCTCTTTGATCACCTCAACTGCAGGGTGCAGCCTTGCCAGGCCACAGAGGAAGATGATGCACCTAGTCCTGATGAGAACTGATATGCTAGGGTCAGATAGAAGGGGAGGAGGACCTCCTCTAACAGTTTACTGGGGAAGAGGTATAGGAGAAGAGGAAGGGTGGGTGGGAGAGGGAGAAGATGAGGGAGGGGGCTCCAGCTGGGATACAAAGTGAATAAATTGTAATTAATAAATATGTAAAAAAATTAAATAAAAAAAATAAAAATTAAAAAAAAAGATGTGACTTTTATATAATACCTTCCCCCCGCCTTTGGAATTCATAATCTCATTGCTCAAAAAAAAAAAAAAAATGACAAAGCAATGAATTCACAGGATTGTTACTGTCTCACACCACCACAGCCTTGGAAATGGCTCACGGGAAATCACTCATTTGTGTTTTTCTGTCTAAGGATGAAAATGAATAGAAAATAATGGCATTATTACTGGTGGTATACAGATGCCCTAGCATAGTTTCTAGGAGTCAGAATAAGGTATGAGAGCAATAAACATTCACTCTTGTTTGATAAATGCCATGCCCTAGGGTTAACCAAGAGGGTGAATCTTCTCACTTGTCATGTGACAATAATCCCATGCTTTAGGGTTCCAATTTTGTTAGTAACTCTCATACTTAAAGCAGAAAGTTCTAGGTAGAGAGTTGTGCCAAGTGTCAGGGTGGAATTCATCCACTTTTACAGTTGGGTAAATGGAGGCACAGAGAAATTAATGACATGCCTAATATCACAGAGTTAGAAAGTAGTATGGCTGAGCTAGCAGAGTTGCTCAGTGGTAGAGGAATACTTACAATGTGTGATGCTCTTGACTAAACCCTTCACCACAAAACAGCAACAACAACGAAGAAAGACTTTAAATAAAACAGTAGGACATGGAATTGACTCAAGCAGCCTACTCTAGCCCCAAGGTCCTCCTTGCCACAAAAGATTGCAAAGGACACAAACGCTTGGCTTTGCACTTGCCAAATACTGGCACTGTTGATCCCCTTAAGGAAAGAAAAAGGGGCTGTGGTGAGTGAAAGTAGTATTAAAGTGCAGGAAATAAAGTATCAGGCTCCGGAAGATGGGTCAGGTGGTGCCTCTGGGATATGAGGGGATACTGTACTGTGGAACAAGACAAACTCTTACAGAAGAAACTGCATTTTTTTAAATATATATTTTATTTATTTATTATGTATACAATGCTCTATCTGCATATGCAGTTGCACGCCAGAAGAAGACACTAGATCTTATGATAGATGGTTGTGAGCCACCATGTGGTTGCTGGGAATTGAACTCAGGACCACTGGAAGAGCAGGCAGTGCTCTTAACCTCTGAGCCATCTCTCTAGCCCAAGAAACTGCATTTTAAAAGTGGTACAGACCCTCCTTTTTACTGGGTGGTCATTTAACAAGGAGACTCTGGACAGGTTTTGTTAGTTGATGGCCTGCCTTGATTCAGCCATGTGGTGGAATTTTGGAGAATAAGGCTGGAAAGGTTAAGAGGTGATGACTGGCCTCTAGTACCTAGCCCAGTGCCTGGACTCAATGACATAGTTGCCTCTGAACATCCATGGGGGATTGTTCGCAGGACCCTTATACAGACAGCGAAGTCCTCAGTTGCTCAGTTTTATTCTATAAAGGCACAGTATTTACATAGAACTTACTGTCATCTCCAAACAATTCCATAGACTTCAAACCATCTCTACACGGTTCATCATACTTCCCACATCATATATCCGATGTAAACAGTTGCTATGCTGTATGGTTTATAGAAAAGTGGCAAAAATAAGGGTTGTACATGCTTGGTACTGATGAAATTAATTTTCAAAATGTTTTGTTCTG
This sequence comes from Psammomys obesus, assembly GCF_907164565.1. Lineage (NCBI taxonomy): Eukaryota > Metazoa > Chordata > Mammalia > Rodentia > Muridae > Psammomys > Psammomys obesus. The sequence goes on from NW_026596079.1 coordinate 14,956,944, forward strand.
AATTTTCAGATATAGAACTGACTTTGGATTGTGTCTGTGGAATTCTTTCAACAAGATTTTTTTTCTAGTGTGCATGTGTGTGCATGAACACATGAGTGTGTGCAGCACTCACAGATGTGTGTCTACATACATGTGGAGGCCAGAAGATTACCTTACAAGTCATGCTCAGGAATAATGTAGTATTAACTGTCTTTGTGTATAGCTCACCAATTAGACTAGACTGGCTGTCAGTGAGCTCTAGCGGTCCCTGTCTCCATCTCCCCATTTCTGCGATTACAGCCTGTGCGGCAGCCACATGTGACAGTTTTACATGAGTTCTGGACCAAACTCAGGTCCTCATGCTCATGAGACAAGTGCTTTACTGAGCAAACCTTCCCCAAGCCCAGAAAAAAATTATTTTGTAACACTGAACTAGCATTGGGGGATATAGCAGCCAATGAAATGGCACTTCTATTCTCATGAAGGTCATGTAGTAAAGATGGATTAATTCAGATGTTAGGCATATTTATTGACCTACTTATAGGTTATAAAAACAGAGGATTGAATCAAAGCTTGGTCTTGGATCATTGTATGTTATACAGGGTGGCACTAGCATTGTGGACAAAATCACTTCGCTTCTTTTCCTTAATGAACTATTTATCAGGATGTTTTGGCCATCACCGAGTGATAGACAATGCCTTGCTTTACAAAACTTCAGTGTGACATTAAGCAAGGACACAGTGGCCATCTTAGTAGACTTAGAAGGCTGCTTCCCTACATAGCCTGATGTTTTTTTTTGATAGATGCATTATAGGTCTTTTGTCTTCACCTAAATCTGTGTTTCTTTCCTTTTAGGCACAGATTCAGATTTCCCAGCCTCAATTTCTACTAGGTGGGGTATAGGAAATGCTATGCACAGGCCTGAGCTCCTTCCACGCTCGCTGCTGATAGGTAAGGGAAAATGGTGCTGTAGTGTATGAGGAAGCCTAGATTGAAGGAGACCACATCTCTGAACAGGTCTGCTGATAACCCTGATCACACACAATGAGCAAGCTTTGGGATCAGTCAATGATATGCAGAGATACCTAGCTAATTTCCTCCATTTTTAGTGCCACAGCCAGGGAAGGGAATGCCACAACAAAGGAACAGTGTAGACCCCTGTACCTAGTGTATTGAAGACAGTGATAAGTATCTGTAAGTACACAGGCCAGCCCCACAAGAAAAAAAAGCATGCTGTCCCAAATGTTGAAGGTATCTCTGAGATACTATTTTTTTTTAATTTTTAAATTTAAAATTTTATTAATTACAGTTTATTCACTTTGTATCCCCCCTGTAGTTCCCTCCCTCCTTCCCTCCCAATCCCACCCTCCCTCCCTCTCTCTTCCTTACCATGCCCCCCTCCCCCCAGTCCTCTGATATGGGAGGTCCTCCTCTCCTTCCCTCTGATCCTAGTCTATCAGGTCTCTTCAGGAATGACTGCATTGTCTTCCTCTGTGGCCTGGTAAGGCTCCTCCCCCCTCAGGGGAAGGTGATCAAAGAACAGGCCAATCAGTTCCTGTCAGAGACAGTCCCTGTTCCCATTACTATGGAACCCACTTGGACACTGAACTGCCATTGGTTACATCTGTCCAGGGATCCAGGCCATCTCTATGAGTGGTCCTTGGCTGGAGTATCAGTCTCAGAAAAGACCCCTGTGCCCAGACTTTTTGCATCTGTTGCTCTCCTTGTGGAGCTCCTTCCTCTCCAGGTCTTACTGAGTTACTAAATTTTATTGCATAGTATCATTTTAAGCCTGAGGTAATATTATAGTAAATGACAGTAAACATTAACGGGAGGATCATTTGTTTATTCATTCAACACACTTTTAAATATTTGTGCTATGCCAGGCAACTCTCACAGACACCGGAGATAAAAAGGTGAAGAGGACAGGTAATGGCATGAAACTGCCCTCGTGAAGGTGGTGTTTTACGGTGGAGGGAGGGAGAGGATAGACAGTACCCCATACAGCACCCGGTGTATCAGTGGCAATAGGTAAACACAGAGGAAAGAAGACTGAACCCGGGAGAGGAAAGCCTTCCTGACAGCACTCCATCAGCATCTCTTATTGGAAGTGCTCCTGTGGCAAATGCTCCACGGTGCGGATGCTGCACCAGTCTCAGTCTGCAGCCCTGCTCTAGATCCCCAGCCATAGACTAAGGACTTAGCCGTGTGCAGGGTCTCTTTCCTTGGATGTCCTCGATCAGCTTAAATTCCACATGCCTCAACTTGAATTCAGCATTTTGTCGTACTTTTCTTTCCTCTCTGTTAATTGTAAGTCAGTACAACAACACACACCTACGCCCTCTTTTGGATAGCGTTTGAATATATTTTTCCTCTTTATCTCCACCACTTAAATCTTGATGAAATTACTTTGTGTAGTTTTGAATTCCTGTCTTGTTCCAATTTCCATCAAAGCCTAGGCTCTGATCGCCACTTTCCTTCCCTTAAACAATGTCACAATTGGCTGAAGAGATAATCAACGCTCAGATGGGGGATAGTCCACTTCCCAGGGTCCACCAGGAAAGGAGGTGTTGTTTTTCCTTCTCTTCAGTAATTCTGCTTTTGAGAATCCCTTTCTTGTGTCAGGAGGAGAGATGTGCAAATACTATTCCTATCTGTACTGTTTGACTTTGAGGGCTAGTGTGTCATTGGATGTCATTGCTGTCTATAGAATATCCTGCTAGATCCTGTCCCAAACACTGAATATGAGCCACACTGTACTCAGTTGCCTCCAACACAGGAAAAGGTGCTTGTTTTGCTGTTCTGTCTTAACCAGTATCAGATGAGTCACTTGTCATTGGTGAGGGTTGAGGAGGGTTTAGAAGTGATGGCATTGTGCAGAACTAACTATCCATCTCTCATGCAAATATGTAGCCAGAGAAAATGAGAAGACCTTCCATTATCTCTCAGCAGCCATGTACTATGTATTGTGGATTCAAGCAGCCTTGGATTAAAAGGAGTCAAATTGTGTGTGTACTGAATATGTCCAAATTTTTATTCTTGTCATTAGCTTGTAAAAAATATAGTGTAGCAACTGCTTATGTAGAATTGTCAATATATTAAAATTATAAGTAATCTAGGGATGATTTAAGTACATAGGGGCATGTTTGTAAGGTTTATACAAATATCATCTATCTATCTATCTATCTATCTATCTATCTATCTATCTATCTATCTATCTAAGAAAGGGTTTTTCTTTGTAACCTTGGCTGTCCTGGAACTCACTTTGTAGACCAGACTGGCCTCTAACTTACAGAGGTCCTCCTGCCTCTGTTTCCCAAGTGCTGGGATTAAAGGTGTGTACCACCATTGCCTGGTTCAGACTTTTATTTTTATGCTTGTAGTATTAATTTTTTTATTCTTTAAGAATTTCATAGGTGTTTACAATGAAAGATGATCATATCCACCCAACTATTCCTTCAATTATCCCATATTTCACCTGACACATCCTTTTCTTCATATCTTTTTATCTTTCTTTTAATTAGCTATTGAATCTCATTAGTGCTCATATGTGTATGGATGTGGGGCCATGGACCATAACATGGGAAACTTACTAGTGCCCAGAATCTTCTTTTCTTTTATGAGTTCCATTTATTTATCTATCTGTTTATTTATTTATTCTTCTATCTTACATTACATCTTCATTGCAGCTTCCCTCCCTCCTTTCTTCTCAGTCCCCCACCCCCAACTCAATTCCCCTCTTTCCCAGATCCACTTCTCCTCTGTTTCCCTTCAGAAAAGGGCAGGCCTCCCAGAGATATCAACCAAACACTGCATAAGAAGCCTTACAGAAGGACTAAGCACATCCCCTTACACTAAGGCTGGATGAGGCAACCCAATCTATAAAGAAAGATGCTTCTCCCTTTGCTTGCAACTCTCACCTGCGACATCTCCTCAGTAAGGGTTGAGGCCTTTTGGCTGACTTGATGTTGTGCAGCTCTTATGTAGATAACTACAGCTGCTATGAGTCCAGGAGTTCAATAGTCATATCATGTCCAGAAGACAGCATTTCATAACAGTCCTTCCCATCCTCTGTGATGTTTTCTGAGCCTGGTGTGGGGGGTGGATGGGTAATAAAAATGTCCCATTTAGATCTGAGCACTCACACTCTCTTATTCTCAGCACTCTGGCTGGTTTTGAGTGTCTGTATTAACTACTACCCAGGGCAAAAAGAAGCATTTCTGACCAAGCCTGAGGACAGCCCAACTCCCTGGGTATAAATCTAAAATTTAGAAGGTATTTTGACAATATGACCTTTTAGCAAAATAACAAGAGCAGGCTCTACCTTGCATAGACTTTTGAGCAAGGTTATAGTACCACACATAAAATTTTCTCCTGTGGAGGAGGCCTCAAATCCAATCAGTAAGCAGTTATTCCATAAGAGTTGTGCCACTATTGCAAGTCTTGAATGACAGATCAGTATGTTAACATGCAGGGACCAAAGCTGAGTAAAACCGTTGATGTCATCCTCTCTAGCAGCCTACTTAGCATCTTTCAGCAGTATGAAAGTTTGCCAGTGGGGAGGATGTTTTCTTGTTACTTTGAAATTGATTTCTCTCTGTCCTACAGCCAAAATGGGTCTCCTCAGCAATAGGTTCTAAGCATCAAATGCTTTACTTCTGTGTGCAGTAGATAAGCATCCATAGGTGTTTCTTACAGATGAAGCTTTTTGCTTAACAGTCTTTCTTTTTAAGATTATAATATAATTACATCATTCCTTAATCTTTTTTTTTTTTTAATCTGTGCCTGTTCTAATTTTCTGATGTGGAATCTGCAGAGACAACTGATTATATGTTTGTCAAGTGGTAGAAGACAGCAGCTCAGCTTTTAAGAGGCAGAGAGTAGAAACAGAGACCCATATTTGGATGAAAGCAGAGGAGAGCTGACATGAGGTAGCAGAGATGTGAGTACTGGGAGTAACCAGTTATGTGGCCTGGGTCAGCAATTTCAAAACCTTTCAGAACTTTGGTTCCTTATCTGTGAAGTGTGTGCTCAGTGAAATGGAGAAAGAAGTATGGCTTACTGAGCAAAATGAGGTGCAGTGAGAACGTTTCAGAGTTCCCCATAGCAGTGAATGCAAAAATGCTTTGCAGGTCACATTCTGGTTTTCTTAGTTCTGTTATTATGGCCACATCACTTCCTGCTCCTGAGCTTCACAGTGACAGTGAAAAGTTCCATTTCTCAGGACACTGGGGAATAAGTGTAAAGAGAATTGGAGGTTCCTGCCACAGGGCCCGTGGGATACCCATTCATGATGGTTCTTTGTGGGAACTCAGGATTTGAATGTCTCACTGACTTGTAAGGTTGATTTGAGTTTTTATTACTGTGTTCATGTCCTGCTCTTCCATGCTTTTCCTGATGTCCTAGGTGTTCTTCCAAGAACTCTGACACGATCAATGTTGATCCCATGATCAGATGGCCTTTCATGAGATTCACTATTAGAGAAATGGTGTTCTGAATAATGCATCCCCACACTAGCCTGGGAGCCTCACTTTTGTGTCCTGTCCCGCACGTGTCTTAAGGTATGGTGTTAGAGGAAGCCTATGAGTGAAAATTTCACTCATCACTAGGCAGAAGCAGAGGTGATAGCTGAGCACCTTCTGTGGGAATAGACTTCGAAGGAATGAAGTGTGTAATGACAGTAGCTGCATATTAGAAACCAGAATGAACCAAGGAGTTAGAGAAGCAATGCTGACCACCACATATCGGAGGTGGAGAATGCAGAGCTGTTCAGGGACCTCTTGGGAACTGGAACAGATAATGAAGACGAGCAGATGAAATACCCTGGGTCCCTTAGAAAGATTTTTCTCCCCACTTAACATTTTTTTTTTTTTTTTGCTTCTTTGTTTGTTTTGTGTGCATGTGCCATGAAGCCCTTGTGGCCACAGGACAACCTGAAATTCTCCCTTTCTACCATATTGGTCCTGAGAATCAAACTCAGGTTATTAGGCTTGCTGGCAAGGGGCTCCTCTTAATAAGCCATCTTGCCAGCCAGAGCAGGAGAGCTGAGGGTAGGAATGGCACCTTCACTCAGTCTTCAGGGAGCTTTGTAAAGTGGGAACAGAGGAGAAAAGAAGAGGAAGAAGGAGGAGAAGGACATTTTCCTTGGATATAATTGAAGTTAGTGAAATTTATTATGAAAACAAAACAAAACAAAAACAAAACCAGAAAGAGCTGTCCTCAAGCATCCTGTGATAGTTAATTTTTTATGTTAAATCTTTTGGGCTACAACACCCAGAACTTTGATCAAGCTATGTGTTTCTGGAAAGGAAATTTCTAGATGAATTGAATATTGACAGAAATAGACTGAATCAAACCCATTGCTATCCATCATGTAGGTGGCTTTTTATCAAATCAAAAGAAAGTCTTAGTAGAGAAAGACCAGACTGATGGGAGAAAGAATTCTGTAGTAGATGGCTTGAGATGAAACACTTCTCAGGCTCTTGAACCTGCAGATGTCCCCAGTGGAGTTGGGATTTACCAATCTCAACAATTCCTTAAAATATTTTTTTTTTTTGCCTCTTTCCTCTTATGCATTTGAAACCCTGATGAAATGCTTTCAGTGAGTTTTATTAGTTCCTCACACAAGTGAGGAAAGAAAAATGCTTAATATTAGGGCCGAGTCCATTAAAAATGGTAGACTATGAGTGCAGGATATCCACTGGTAGCGTACCTTGGATCCTATGACGGGCGCTACAGTACACAAAACTGCCTCTGTCAGGAACGAGCTTCTTCATTTTCAAAATGAGTTCTGTGGCCTGCTGGCCACGGCCAGCCTCACTCAAGTACCAGCTCCTAGTAGCTCATGCTGCTCATTGGCCACTCCAACAGCTATGCAGTGTCAGGCTTAGCCTTCCCTTCTAATTCTCATCTTCACGCTCCAATCCTTTTGCCTATTTCAGTTTCTCAACTCACGTTCCTGTCTTCACCAGAAGAGCTTTCCATCCTCATTTCAGACATGCTAGCTGCATGTCCTGGACTTATCCAGCCCAGCATTTATATTATTTATTTGTTTGTATTTTCTATTGTGTGTGCATGTAGAGGTCAGAGATTGGTGTCTCATGGGTCTTTATCAATCACTTTTAACCTTATTTTTTTTTGAGACAGGGTCTCTCACTAAACCTGGAGCTCACTGATTTCTCTAAACTGGCTGACCAGAAAGAGCCCAAAATCTTCCTGTCCCTGCCTCCCCAGAACTGGTATTACCAGTATGTAGCACTGCACTGGGCTTTTTATCTCGATGCAGGGGATCTGAACTCAGGTCCTCATGCTTGCATGGTCTCCACCAACTATTCATTCATTTCCCTGCAGTTCTCGGCATCGGGAACTAAGCTCCTTCTCTGCTAGTTTTCAGTGTGTTCACTTATTCTTCCAGTTGCCATCTTCTTTCAAGCTCCTGTGTTCTTTTCTAAGTAAAGTCATCGGAGGCTTTTACTCATGCACCATTTGAATAGACTAGCTCTGCAGATACGGTTTACCTAGGGCATCGGCATATCAATTTGTTCCCTGTTTTTTTTTTTTTTTTCAGTCTCCTTGCCACCTGCATGCACTAAGGGAGATCAGAGTCCAGTGCTGGGCAATAAAGCTATTGGGGAGCAATCTCTCTGCCCTGGGACAGGTACATGGGTTACAGCTTCCCCCACTCCTTTGCCTTATCTTACTGCTTTTGTTTCTTCCTTCCCTCATTTCTTTTCAGTATATAATGTATCTTATTTTTCAATCAATTTTATAGGGGTATAATTGACACATAGTAAACCAACATATTTAAAGTAACCATTTGATAAGTTCTTATAGGTGTACATACACAAACCCATCACCACAGCCAAGATAATCCATGACCCCCAAGGTATCTATGTCCCCCTGTTATCTCTTCTGCTCTCTTCCTTATTATAGTTTAAATCTTATATAAACACCTTTATGCACTATGAACGATTTAAAACTCCTGATGTCTTTTACTCAGCATAATATTTTGTGGTCCATCCATGTTGTCTTGACTTCATCATTTTTAATGTCAAGTAGTAGTTCATTGTATAGATGTACCACAATTTTTTTGGTATCTATGGTTATATGGCTGCTTTGATTTCTGAGCATCACAAAACAAGTCTCTGTAAACATTTAAGAAAAAAATCTTTGTATAGATGTTGCTTTTTCACTTTTTCTGGGGTTAAAGTCTAGAGAAATGTGTAGATCTCATGTGAGGTGTCATGGTTTGATTCTGAAATGCCCTCTCACAAATTAATATGTTGGACATTGGGTCCACAGGTGGTGCTAGTCTGGAAGATAATGGAAACTTTAGGAGGTGATACTTAGCTGGAGGAAGTAGGTCACTTTGGATGTGACTTTGCACTCTATTTCCTGTCTGTCATAAGGAGAGCAGGCTCCTCCACACACTCCAGCCATCATGACATTCTGTGTTACCAAGGGCTCAGAATGAACTGAGCCCAGGTAACATGAACTGAGACTTCTGAAGTGAACAGTCAAAATAAGCTTTTCTTTCCTTAGTCATTTATGTGAAAGGCTCTGCCAGTGTAAAGTTTTACTCAGACATTTTAAGCCTGGCTCAGTGGCACATGCCTGTAATCTCAGCACTCAGGGAGACAGAGACTGGTGGATCTCTGTGAGTTCAAGGCCAGCCTGGTCTACAATTTGAGCCCAGGTTAGCTAAGGCTACACAAAGAAACCCTGTCTTGGGAAAAAAAGACATTATAATCAATTATTCTTTCTTCCCCTCTCTGCCTCAGACTCCCTTATTTGTTTCTGAGGCCACTCTCTGGGGGTGAGAACTCTGTTTATGATCCTCATTGGTACCCCCTTGCAAAACACATAGTGCCTGGGGATTAAACCTAACAATAAGTTTCCATATAGTAATATCTGTGGCCAGGTGAAGACTCTGAGTGTCTATATCTTTGTTTATAATTCTCTGCTCATTGGATTTCGGGAGAAATTAAAAGAAAATGATCTCTAGATTGTACTATGCCAGCCATTGTAGTAAGAGTTGACTCATAGGGGACTCTTTTAGTATTGTTTTTTGGCAACAAAGGTGTTATTGTTCCCATCTGCTATTAATGAGGACAGGGCAACTGAAATGGTGGTACTTGTCCAATACTTCATTGCAGAACTGAGATTTAAACACACAATTTTCCTAGTATGTTAAACTCTCTCCATAACATCTAATGGCAAGGTCATTGAGTGAGGTGTGACAGACACTAGGAACTTGGTGAACAAAGAGTGGTTTGGGAAGAAGGTTGCAATTAAGTAGGGTGAGATACAATTCACTGGCAGTGATAATCATGGCGATCAGATGGCTCTGAAGGGCATTATCCAGGAGGCTAAGGGACATGAGCTTTATTCTACAGATGACTAAAATAACATGGGGCTTAGAGTCAGTGAAGAGCAGGATTGGACTCCTGTTTAGAAAGTTTGTCCATTAGTGATGTGAGAAGCAGAGGGAGAAAGAGTCTGGAACAATCCTTCTCATGCCACAGGAAGATGGAAGACCACAGCAATGAACAGGCTAAAACAACTGGGCACTTAGGTAGATGTCGTAGGTGTGCCCACTCATCAAGGCTTTATGTAGTCATACTCTTTCTGTCACCATGGTCAGACAAGAAGAGTGAGGCCCAAAGGAGAAGCAACACTTGTCTCCTACATCACAGAACAAACCCTCAAGGGATGTGCCCCATGTACTGGCTCATAACTGTCTTCAAGTTATCCACTGTGGGACTGAAATTTGTACTTACATTGTCATGTCAGAAATCCAAAGATGGCATTCCTAACCCATATATATGGGGTGTGTTTGCTTTCTCACTCACCAAACCCCATCATAGGGTAGATCCTGGAGAAGGGGCAGACCTTTATGAAGGCTAGCCCCGTTCTCGGCCACCCCTGCCAGGTACTCACATCCCTCTGCTGCTATCTGCTTAACCATCTTCAGTGACAAAGGCTTCTCTCTCCCTCAGGTACCCTGAACATTTTCTTTACTTTTTGGTTCTCTGAGTCAAGGTCTTAGGTATCTAGTCCAAGCTGATTTTCTAAAATGATTTTTTTTATTCTTATATTTTTACTTTACATGCATTAGTATTTTGCCTGCATGTATATCTGTACGAGACTGTCAGATCTGCTGGAACTAGAGTTATACACAGTTGTGAGCTGCCATGTGGGTGCTGGGAATTAAACTCAGGTCCTCTGGAAGAGTAACTAATGCTCTTTACCACTAAGCCATCTCTCCAGCTACCAAGCTAATCTTGAGCTTGCAGTTCTCCTGCCTTTGTTTCTTAAATCCCAACATTATAAGCTTGTGTCCACTATCCTTGCCTCACACATTTTGACATAAACATTATAAACATTTATTCCATTAATTAAAAAAAATCTAAAATCTAAAATATGGGTCAGGTATCTTTAATCCCAGCACTTGGGAGGCAGAGGCAGGCAGATTTCTGTGAGTTTGAGGCCAGCCTGGTCTACAGGCAAGTCCAGGACATCCAGGCATATTACACAGAGAAACCCTGCCTCAAAAACAAACAAACAAACAAATAAAAAATATAAGCCAGGAAGTGGTGGCACACATCACTGCACTTATTCCCAGGACTTTGGAGGCAGAGGCAGGCAGATCTCTGTAAGTTTGAGGCCAGCCTGGTCTATAAAGTGAGTTCCAGGACAGCCAGGACTGTTACACAGAGAAACCTTGTCTTGGAAAAAAAACAAAACCCGACCAAACAAACACAAAAACACAAACCAGCCAACCAAACCAAACCAAACCAAACCAAAACCAAAAACAAAAAACTAAAATATGCTTATTAAGATGGTTCCCACTCATCTCCATTGAGGTGTTTTTAATTCTTCTCTCCCGACCCCCCGAAGGAATATCTTCCTGGCAGCCTTGCTGTCAACATCCTGACAGGAAGGGAGATAGTGTAAAGAGACACTATTGACCCTCCCTCTGGTGATCAGACTTAAAAATAATGGACTCCAAGAAATATGACTTTCTCCCAGAGATCACATTCTGGAAATAGGAAAAGGCTGAAAGTCTGGGGTCAGTCACCATGATTTCTCACAGTTTTGACAACTTGTCAGATCACCTTGTAGGGAAGACTGGAGCTCAGATGGTAGTTAGGGTTGGAACCACACCTTGAGCAGGACTACTCACTTATGCTCTCTGTTTAAATTTAATCCTTGTGTTCAGACACCGAAGATTCGTTTGGAAATCTCTACATCTCTTTGCCCCTCTTCCCAGCATGGCCACATTGCATGAGCCACCTTTTTCTGTTTACAACTATTGAATGTTTACTTAGCTGGTCTTTTGAGAACTGGTGGCTAAAGTGGACTTGTCAGGGGTCCTGTGCCCACACTCTGGCCCTGACAACTCCAGTAACACTGCTTTTCCTCTGGGAGGCTGGCCAGTGAAGCAACCTATCAACAAAACATGGCTGAAAACTGGACTTCATAGCACCTTGTAGCTTTGTACCTGGCACCCCTTTCTGTGTTTCTTGTTCTCTCTCTGGGAGGGGATAGGTGAGATCTTTCTGGAGAGGCTTCCATTCTCTTGTAGCCTTTGCTACTGGAAAGGGAAATTTTATCTTTTTTCGTTCTTTCTTTCTTTTCTTTTCTTTTCTTTTTTTCCCTCTGAGTCCTAATGAGCTTGGCCCATTGCTTTTGGTATTTTCCCTGAATCTTTTGGCCCCTACTCCAATGGCAGTTGAAGGTAAGGACTGGCGCTCTTGGTACTATCTGGGACAAAGTTTAACAGAGATTTTTAAGGAGTGCTCTTTGCACACAAAGCATTGCCAACCAGGCTGCCGCTAAGTGGCTGCATTTGAACTACGACATTCAAACCCCAGTAACACGATTAAAGCTGGAAATGATCAGCTGGGATTAGAAGGATTCAAAGGGTAATTGCTTCAGGGCAAGCTGTATTGCTCAGAGTATAGCAGGGACGATGGGTAGAACAGGAATTAATTATACTGGGATACTTGTTTATTTTTACAGAGACTTTTAAAATCATTTGGAATTGGCCAAGTTGTGCCTTTTCTCCAATACTCTTGGGTTTGGTTAACTACTGAGGGTTTGTCTGCCAACTGCAATTACTTCCATTCTTGGAAACCATAAAGGCACACAACCATACTTACCATAAATCAGCGTGATAAATCCTTTTATTGCCTTTGTAATAATGATGCCGAAATTTGTAGAGTGCTCATAACATTTTCAAAAGGCTTTCACATCTGTTATCTTGGTGTGTCTTTGCAGCAATCCCACAAAATGGCTCAGGGCTGGCACTTCAGTTTGGAGATCATGATGGTAGAGAAGACCAAAACTGTACAACAGGTTAGTGTCAGAGCTCTTGCAGCCCACAGTGCCTGCCTCTCACACAGGATGCCTGTTCTGTTGTACTGGGAGGGGGGAGGGGTGGGTAACAACTTGTTTGCTAATTAGGCGGGGCTGGGTACTGCCAACTTGGAGTGAAAAAGTCAGTGTAAAGGTGTAAGTAGAGGTTGAAACTCATTAATGATTTGGCCATTTAAACTGAGGGTGGGGAAAGTGAACCATATCACTGGTGAAGTAACAAAAGTGCATTCTATATGAGGCTCTACTAATAAGCCCTAAGGAATGAACTTTGGCTTAGAATTGATAACCTTGTCTTATTTCTGCCCTTTCTCCTTTCATGGCTTTTGTATTTATCACACAACTATGCCACAAACACCTTAGTTTCCTCTCTGAGCCATAAGTCTATCTAATCAAGACCTTAACAAGTAGTACAATTAAGGCTAAATGAAGCATTGTATGTACTCGAGCCAAAGAAATCTGAGGCACTCTGGTCACTGGCATTTTTCTATCTGACGTGTGCTTGTCGGGACATCATCATCAAAAGCCAGTCACTACGGCTGATGTTTCGCAGCACATTTCACATCCATGCTTGTCTTAGTTTCTATTGTTCCTGTATACCATAATCAAGGAAGCTTATAAAATAAAACTTTTAATTTGGGGCTCACTGGTTCAGAGGGTTAATGTCCGTGACCATAATGGTGGGGAGCATGGCAGGCATGACTCTACATCAGAATCTGAGAGCTTTCATCTTGGTTCACAAGCTCAAGGCAGAGAGAGGGAGGGAGGGAGGAAGGGAGGAAGGGAAGGAGAGAGAATACCTTGAAACCTGGAAGCTCACCCCTGGTGACACACCTTCAACAAGACTACACCACCTAATCCTTCTCATCCTTCTCAAAAAATTCCACCAACTGGGGACCAAGTATTCAAACGTTTGAGTCTATGGGGGCCATTGTCATTCAAACCACCACAATGTTCTAAGGAGTGTTTAATGCCTGATTGTGACAGAATGGGTTGATAGGATGTCAAAATCTGGGCTCAACAGATAGAGGTAAATGAATACAGGTGAATGCAAACAGCACCTGAGAAATCTCCTTCCAGCTCTGAAGTGCACGTAAATCCCAGCTTCCGTGACTACTCCGAGCCTGTCATCCTGCTTCAGCATTTGTTCTGAAGATGGAGTTTCCACACAATACTTGTTTCCGATTATAAAGCCACTGCCAATAGAAGCAAAGTTTCCTGATTTCCCAGACTGCTTCTGTGCAGTTTATTGAGAAGTAATCACCCAATAGAAATCATTGCTCTGTTCATTATGTGAAATGCAAAACAAAAAACTAGCTTGCCTTTAAGCCAACACACAAAAGCCGGTCACATTCCAGGAGTAGGGAGAAAGCTTGATGCACAGGAATGCTGGCTGTGCAAAGCACAAAGACCTGAGTTTTAACCCTCTGCACTCTTGGAAAGGGCTGAGCATTGCCATGAACACCTGCAACTCTAGGGCCTTAGCAGGTAGAGACTGGAGGATGGCTGAGGCTTTCTGGGTGCCAGGTTAGCTCTGTTCCAAAGGCATGAGGTGGAGAACGAGCGACAGCAGAACCATCCACACCCTCCTCTGCCTTCTTCTGGACACCCACACCTCTATACACATGTGGTGTGCATCACATAAACACACACACAACACACACACACTCTCTCTCTGTAAATTCAGTAGTGTTTTGTATAGTAACAACCAACTGTCTGAAAGAGAAATTAAGAAAATAATTCAGTTTATTATAGTTGAAAGCAAAAAAAGTACATGGGAATAAAAAAAATTGTTTTTGAAGCAGAATTTCACTCTGTAGCACAGGCTAGCTTCTAACTCCTGCTCTTCCAGCCACAGTTTCCCATGTTCTGATTTCATTGAAATGGGCCACCATGCCCAACAAGTGAAAGAATTGTATCAGGTACTTATCAAAAGACACACAGAAGCCACAGATGTGTTTTAAAAGGCCCAGAATCAGCAATTATCATAGTTATGCAAATTAAACTCACAGCGTGATATTGTCTCCTACTTGTTAGAATTATTTTTGTTGTTAAAAAGAGGAAAGAAAACAATTGACAGAAAGGATGTGGAGAGAAATAAACACGCTGTTGGTGGGCATATAATTATTATACTCAATATGAAAAACAATATGGAATTTTCTCAAAAACTAAAAATAGAACTACTAGGCTTGGGGTAGGGGGCAGCTCAGTGGCAGAGCACCTGTGAATGGTGTGTAAGAAGTCATGTGGTTTGATTGATAGAACAAAAAAAGGATTGCATAGCCAAAGGAAAATGACATCAATACAAAGAACAACTTTCTGCTCTGTTCATTGCAGCAATTTTCATTATAGGCCAAATATGGAGTCAACCTATGCGCTCATTACTAGATGAGTAAAAAAAAAAGTGTATAAATAGTTCTATCATCATTCAAAAGAAGAAAATTCTTTCAATTTTCAACATCAGAAGGAAATCTGGAGGACATTACACTAAGTGAATAAGCCAGGACTATGAAGGCAAATGTCACATGATTTCCTTTATACACAAAGCCTAAAAGAGTTAAGCTCAAAAACAGAAAGTAGAAAAGGTGGTTATGAAGGGCAGGAGTGGTATTGTTTGGAAGGGTGTTCTAGAAACATCAGTCTAAGGATGCAAAAGTTTAGTTAGAGAAGAGACTAAGTCTAAAGATTTTTATATGATATGGCCTTCCTTCCTTCCTCTTCCTTCCTTCCTTCCTTCCTTCCTTCCTTCCTTCCTTCCTTCCTTCCTTCCTTCCTTCCTTCTTCCCTTCCTTCCTCTTCCTCCCTCTCTCTCTCCTCCCTCTCTCTCCTCTGTAGACCAGGACACAAATTTAAGAGATCGGCTTGCCTCTACCTCTTGTGTGCTGGGATTAAAGGTATGCTGGGAAATTTTCAAAAGACATTAACAAAGTAGATTGAAAGTTATTTATTTAGTGGCTGGAGAGCTGGCTTGTGCTGCTATCCACTCAGTAATCTTGTCAATCTAAAAAATAGGTCTCAAACATGCTCACCATAAAAACTAACTCATTGTGGGTAACTATATACATTAAGTGGTTCAAAGCAGATACTCCACAATGTATACATATTTCAAAAAATGTTATGCATTATAAACACATATAAATTTCATTTGTCAATTAAACCTAGACAGTTGAAAGACTTTCCAGACACAACTCAATACATCTGTCCCCAAACGCTATCTGTAATGGCCCTGTTATTCAGTACCTCAGATTCATTGAGTGACTCTTTCCATCAGTGTCTGCATCCTTGTTCATAGGTTCTGAAGTGCAGGTGAATAGGATGATAGTGTTGCCTTCACTGAAAGTACTATAACCAGATGAACATGAATGTTGGCATCCAATCTGTCTGGAGTTAGATCCTGGATTTATCACTTGTATCAATTGTTGAGCCTCTCTGGAACTCAAGTGGCCAGTTGTTGGAAAGCATCTGGCACAAAACATAGCCCAGTTGTGCCAGGCATGTGTGGGTCCCATTTTATAGTTGGTCAAGACCTTTTCCTGACCATGAACCCAGACCTCACTTTTCCCCTTTCTCTCTATGATCCTCCAAGCATCTTAATCTAACCATTCTTTAACAACTTAATATGAAACTTAATATGCCTTGTTCATCTGCATAGAACCTTTCCTGTATTCTTGGCTTAGGAGACATTGGCATTCCACCATCTCTTGTATGATCAGAGTCTGAG
The DNA here is from genome assembly GCF_907164565.1 of Psammomys obesus. Lineage (NCBI taxonomy): Eukaryota > Metazoa > Chordata > Mammalia > Rodentia > Muridae > Psammomys > Psammomys obesus. Next base: position 14,973,022 of record NW_026596079.1, read on the forward strand.
CCTAATTCTTTGTCTTGACAGTAGCCCTTTGAACACAAGAATGTGCTTATGGTTTACAAATAAACTCCCACGCCTGGCACCAGAAAATCTAAGGCTTTTTCTCTTGTAGCTTGGATCCAGCTGCTTGTCTATTGCATCCAGAAAGCCACTGTTATAGCAAAGTTTGTCCTTATGTTAGTGAAACCTGGTAGAATGGCTCTGCACACATGAACCCAGACCTGGCATACAATTGCTTGAGATAGAGACTTAGCCTGTTTTCAGTGTGAATATTTCTGGGTATCTGAGAGGATACACATTTAAGAGAGGAACTGCTTAAAGGTAAGTAACCCATTCTGGTTGAATATGCATTGCTGGGTGCTCACAAACCTGCAGCCATAATTCATGTTACCATGAAAAATCTATGAAAATTCTGTGTCTTTATGACCGTGCATCTATGTTACAGTCTCACTTTCAACATTTACAGATCTGATGGTGTACACTGGAATATATCATTATTGTTTGAATTTTTAGATTATGAGTAAGGGTGAACAATCTTATGTTTGATCCCTGACCGATGATCATGTTTCATATACTTTATTGTATCTTTGCAAGAGAGTGTTGCATTTAACAAGGTCAAATTCATCATGTCTTCTTTCATAGTTTGAACTTCTTGTGTGATTCTCACTATTGGGAATGGTGTCCTTCTACTAACCAGGAAGTACAAGCAATATGTGGAATAAGTGGAGGCTGATGCAAAGGAGAATTATGGCAGGAGTTTCCTTGGAAGGCTTGACTCTAAATCCTCACTTCAACTTGTCATAGCAAAACTGCATGAGAATTCATAGGGAAGGATGGACCTAATCCTCTGTTTTCTTAAGCACTAACATCTTGCATAGTTAACAGTATGATATGATCAAAATCAGGAGATGCACCTTCATTCAGCCTACATAATTTATTCCGATTTTATCACTGGTACTTGCTCTCCTGGGTGTCAGTATCTGCTGAGTCTGCTGTAGCTTTATCACTGGCATAGACTCCATAACCCACCTCTGCAATCAAATCACAGATTTATTCCATGACCACAGGTCCTGATGCTGCCCAACCATAGCCTGTGATTTTGTTTAAGTATTTCAAGACATTGAAAAATAAAACCAATTTTGTTTTTTTATGACTTTAACATGATATGTTTAACTTTAGTATGAAAATACCAACATTTTTTGTATCTATGAAATATTAGTTTTAGGTTCCCTGGGGATGCTCAAATTCCTAAGTGTTGGAGAAATGTATTTTTATAAAGCAATGTAGTATTGACAACATATATCTATCATCTCTGGATGACTTCTAATAATTAGTACAATGCATATGCTATATATTAGTTTTTAAGTGTGTTTCTTGGAGAATAATAGCCATTATTGGTACATGTTCAGTACAGACAAAAGTGTTCAAATATTTTAAGCCCCAATTAGTTGAATCTCTATGTATTGGAAAATGTTTCTGTTCTTGTGATACAATACCTGATTCATGTAGCTTAGGGAGGAGAGGTTTATTTTGGCTCACAATTTTTTTTAACTTTTTAAAATTTTTTATTAATTACACTTTATTCATTTTGTATCCCCCCATAAACCCCTCCCTCCTCCCCTCCCAATCCCATCCTCCCTCCCCTTTCTGCATGCCCCTTCCCAAGTCCACTGATAGGGGAGGTTCTCCTCTCCTTTCTGATCTTAGTTGGCTCACAATTTTAAGAGTTTCAGACGAGCCAGGTGGTAGTGCCACACGTCTTTGATCCCAGCAATTGGGAGGCAGAGGCAGGCAGATCTCTGTGAGTTTGAGGCCAGCCTGGTCTACGTAGGAAGTTCCAGGACCGCCAGGGCTACATAGAGAAACCTTGTCTCAAAAAAAAAAAAAAAAGAAACAAAACAAAGAGTTTCAGTCCCTTGTGAGGAAAGATGGCAGCTAGGGCTAGGTTTGTTATGGTTATGGTTATGGTTATGGTTATGGTTATGGTTATGGTTATGGTTATGGTTAGGGTCAGGGTCAGGGTCAGGGTCAGGGTTAGGGCTTACTTAACAACTGATGGAAAACAGAGACATGTGACTGAAGTGGAGCTGTTCCAGAATCCTTGAGCCCTGCTTCTCAGGCTCCATGTTTGCCACCTAAGCATCATGTCCAAAAGCCCCCAGCAGCTGTTTTCCTAGCAGCTCTGCTAGCCAGAGGTCAAGTGTTCAGACACAAAAATCCATGGGGGGGGATCATTCATATTTATACCATAACACCGTGAATTTGGACATTGCAGATGTGGAGGGAGACAATACACACAGCATACAAAGCAGGATGAGCATGGCCTCTGGAATCTGGTGTGCCTGTGTTTGCAACACTGCAGGGTAACCTTGAGTCACTTTTTCTAGCCTTGTTGATGAGGAAATTGGGGAGGCATGTAGCCTTGTTGAACAATTACCAATGTGTCTTGAGAGTGATAGTTACTATAATTAAGGCTTCTTTTCTCAGATGCCAACCTCATTATTCTGATTTTCTTCTGAAGGAGTAGGAATTGCTGCTGCCTTTGTTCCTACTCTCCATCTTAGCTTTTGGTGCAACCTATTTGGGAAAGTCTTTAGTTCATGTATGTCTTCTTTTACTTTGCTCCTGTGGAGGGGAGTATCTGCCACAGAAGCTTCCTAAGTCCATCACTGGGGCCTCACACCTCCCCTTTCTTTGTGTCTCACACATTTTCTGTTTCATCTACAGTTTACTGGGAAGCTGCTGGCCTTGGCTGCCTGGCTCACTGGGAAAATCCTCCCTGTGCCTGCGTTGACATGCTGGGTGCCCTTTTAAGGGGACTGCCACAGAGGCATGATGGCTCCTGATCCAAGCACAGAAGACCAAACGGGGTGAGTCCGCAGCATCCTTCCAGTGGAAGAAGCTATTCTGGGAAAAAAACCACTCCAGTCATCCCATTAGCATAATCTCAGGAATTAATGACTTGATTGATATCCCACGTTTCCCTGCAGTTTTCTATAAATGATAACGTATTAAAACGAGATGGAGGAAAGAAAACATGACACGACATATATTATTTAGGTGTTTGCAGAGAGGCCGGCACACAAACACACACAATTTATCAACAGTCTTTTTTTTTTTTTTTTTTTTTTGCATGGTGTTCTGAGTCTGGAACTGCCAAGAAATGGAATTAATTTCATAGCAGGTGATTCTAGACTATTTCACATGGGCCATCTGTCGCTTCTTCATTTACCTCTCTGCTGTTACAATAATTAATCATTTCAGGCATAGGCTTGGCACAGGAAGCTCTACCACGGCCGAGAGAGCTACAAGAGGGAATAGCATTGAATTGCTTGCTCTAAAGAAGTAGATTTCTATGAAGCAAGGATGTTCACATTTTTTTTTAACTTGCTTTTGTCTCTGACACCACTGTCTCAGGTGTTGGAGGCAGCTTCATAGAGTATTGCTGCAATAATACATGTTCTTTTTTTGTGTGTGTGTGCAGCAAAAGAAACCGAGTTCAGGGAAGTTTCATCAAATGCTTAGCCTCACATAAGCTAATAGACAAGAATGGAGACCCAAACTTCAGCTTATCAAATTTTTGAGCCTTAGTCATCTCTTAGGGTTTGAACCAGAGATGTCCTGCAGGCTCATATTTTGAGTGTGCATTGGTTACTTTACCCCTGGCTTTGGCAAAGTACCTGTCAAAGCAGTTTAAGGAAGGAAGGGTTTACTTTAGCTCATGGGTTGAAGTTCCAGACCATCATTGGCAGGAACAACATGACAGTGGAGGTGTGAGGAAGATGACCACACCACTGCATAGACAGGAAGCCAAGAGTGATAAATGTTGATGCTCAGTTTGTGGTCTCCCCCTTAAGGTCTCTTCCCTTTGTTCATGGGATGGTGCCACCCTCATTCAGGGTTCATCTTTACTTGTTACACTCTTTGGTAATGGCCTAGAAGTGTGTCTCTTAGGTAATTTTAAATCCATTTGTGATGGTTTGAATGAGAATAGCCCCCATAGGCTCATATATTTGAATGCTTGGTCCTGAGTTGGTGGAAGTGTTTGAAGGTTAGGAGATGCAGCCTTGATAAAAAAGGTATGTCACAGGTGGTTGACTTTAAAGTTTCAAAAGCTCATATTCTTCTCAATTACAGCCCCTCCTACCTCTTGTTTATGGATCAGGTATAAGCTCTCACCTACTGCCCTGCCTGACTGCCTCTGCCTGACTGCTGCCATGATCCCCACCACGATGGTCATGATCTCACTCTCTGGTACTGTAAGCTCCAATAAACTGTTTCTTCTAGAAGTTGTC
>NW_026596079.1:14977323-14997737 GCF_907164565.1 Psammomys obesus
TCTCTGGTACTGTAAGCTCCAATAAACTGTTTCTTCTAGAAGTTGTCTTGCTCATTCATGGCACTTTGTCATAGCAATAGAAAAGTAACTAAGACAGAAGCAAAGATAAAAGTGAAGATTAAATATCATGGAATGATTGGTCCCCAACTCATGGTGCTATTTTAAAGGCTGGGAAGCCTTTAGGATGTACATTTTGACAAGTAGGGGTGTTTGCTAAGAGTGGGTGAACCATTGGTTCAAATATCATTCTCTCTGTGTTCTGTTCTATGCCACATACATGGCTGCTGCCTTATGTCCGCTCTGCCACAGGTAAGCCATTTCTATGCCCATGTTTTTCCATCATGAAAGATTAAAATCTCTCAGAAAACATAGCCAACTTAAACTCTTCATCTTTAAGTTGTTTCTATCAGGAATTTTCTCCCAGCAACAAGGGAGTCACAAGTGCACCTTTCCAATCCTTGACCTGAAGAACATCTCCTACAGGAGAAAATGAATTTCACTAGAAGTAACAGGGCAATGTGACAGACCCTACAAGTCTTTGACTTCAAGAGTCTGGAAGTTGACATTGTCATGAAGGCATGTGAGTCACTGCTCTACTGTGCTTGCTGAAACAGTGGGAGGAAGAAAGTGCCAGGGCAGCTTCTTGACTGAGACACATTCATCTACTCCCATGTGTTCATTTATTTATTAATGATGTATACTTATCAACTGACTGATTGATTCATGCCAGACACAGGGCCAAGTGCCAGAGACACTATTGGGAAGTTCTTGCACTCACATGGCACTATTGCCTTAGTAGGAAGATATGAAATGAATTGTTAAACAGATAAAAGTTGAGATATGTGCTACATGAGAAACAAAGAGATGAAGTGGAGGAAGATTGGTAGCTGTTTTCCCTCTCCTGCCAAATATGGATATGTGTGTAGACAGGATAGTCCCAGAGGAGGAGGCTCTGTTATGATTTGGATGTAAAATGTATTGTGTAGGCTCGCGTGTTTGAACACTCAGTCTCCAACTAGTTGCATTGTTTTGGGAAGTTATGGAACCTTTGGGGTGTGAAACCTAGTTTGAGGAAGTGGATCTGTGAGGAGCAGGCCTCAGGGTTTGTAATCAGGCTGTAATTACTGTCCCATCTCTGTTTCACCTTCAGCTCAGATATGAGCAAGAAGCTTGGCATTCATTTTAAATTTTTATTTATTTAATCACTTTACAGCCCGATCCCACCCTTCTCCCTCCTCTCTTTCCAGTTCCGCCATCATGCCTTCATTCTCCCTTCCCCATCCCCCTTTCTTCTCTTCAGAGGAGAGTAGGTTCCTTAGAGATACCAACCCACCCTGGCACCTCAAGTCACATCAGTACTAGAAGCTTGCCTCTCTTCACACCGTGCCTTCCCTGCCACGGTGAGATATATCTACACACCACGATCGAAAAGAAGCCTTGGTCTTTAAGTTGCTTTTTGTCAGTTACTTGCTCACAACAATAAGAAAAATAACAAGTAGAGACCAAATATAAAATTGTACCTTCAGGATGGAGCTGAACACGTGAGAAGTAGGAGGAAGGGAGTCTGACACAGAGCTTCTCCAGCCCCCCCCCCCCCCCAATATAGAAAAGCTGTAGGCTTAAAAGGCCAGAAGAGCAGGGAAGATTTAGACCAGTGGAAACTAGTCAGGAAGGGGCAAGAAAGAAACATAAGACATTGTTCCATACTTCTCCATGGGGCATGGTAGAAAGCTGCCTGTGAATAACCGAAAACCACTAAAGAGGCTTTAAGAGAATCTGCTAGGCATTTTATAATTTCCATTTCCAAGATGTAGAAACTGAGATACAGAGATATAGTAGAACCTTCTGAGAGTTATACATGGTACAATTTATTCACTTTGTATCCCAGGTGTAGCCCCTTTCTTCTTCCCCTCCCAATCCCACCCTCCCACCTTCTTCTCCTCCCATGCCCCTTCCCCAGTCCACTGATAGGAGAGGTCCTCCTCTCCTTTCATCTGACCCTAACCTATCAGGGATCATCAGGACTATCTGAATTGTCTTCCTCTGTGACCTGGTAAGGCTGCTACCCTCTCAGGGGGAGGTGATCAAAGAGCCAGCCATTGAGTTCATGTCAGAGACAGCCCCTGTTCCCCTTACTAGGGACCTCACTTGGAGACTGAGCTGCCATGGGCTACATCTGTGAAGGGGTTCTAGGTTATATCCATGAATTGTCCTTGGTTGGAGCTACTCTGCAATTAAAAACAAGGAAATCACGAATTTGCAGGCAAATGGTGGGAACTAGAAAAATCACCCTGAGTGAGGTATCCCAGAAACAGAAAGGCACACATGGTATATACTCATTTATAAATGGATATTAGATATATAATATAGGATAATCATACTAAAATCTGTACACCTAAAGAAGCTAAGCAAGAAGGAGGACTCTGGGTAACATGATCAATCCTCATTCAGAAAGGCAAAGAGGATAGACATCAGAAGAGGGAAAAAAAAGGGAACAAGACAAGATCCTACCACAGAGGGCCTCTGAAAGACTCTACCCTGCAGGGTATCAAAGCAGATTCTGAGATTCATAGCCAAACTTTGGACAGATTGCAAGGAATCTTATGAAAGAAGGGGGAGATAGCAAGACCTGGAGGGGACAGGAGCTCCACAAGGAAAGTAACAGAAAACTCTGGGCCCAGGGGTCTTTTCTGTGACTGATACTTCTGTCTTCTTTTTAAACATGGGGTGCTACTGGAAGATAGACATTCTGTGTTTTGTGTGACTGCATTCCTGCACAAAGAACTGACTCCTTTTAACAGGCAAATCATGGCTACCTTGGCCTTTCACAAGGCTTACTGTCACCTGCACTAGTTTGTGAAGGTTTCATGTTCATCGGTTCCTAGTGCCTCCCAAAGTCAACCAGTGATTGGCTAGCATCCAATCAGCACCTGCAGATGAATAAGGAATGGGAGGGGTTGTAGAGAATACATAAGTGAATGGGCCACAGATTGACTGGATAGGGTCACTGGAGACAAGAGTCATAGGTAAATGTGCTCAGAGTTCACTCACAGTGAAGCAAGTGACCCAGCTGGGCAAGGAAGCAGGGTATGCAGAAGGTAGGAGCAGATGTCACACTGTAGATCCCCTGAGGGTTGACTGAGAAGAGCCTTGAACGCCATCGTCATTAAATGCTCAAGACCTTTAAGTGGCTGAGTTAGCAGTCAGAGAGGCACTGAAAGAGACCTGCTTTTCCAAGATGAAAATTGTAATTGGTTATTGATGTCCTATTTGTATGCTAATGCTGCTCAATAAAACAGCTAAAACCATAATTAACGCTCCAGCTTCTTTTCAGGAAAGAAAAAAAAAAGATAGATGCCTATGGAAAGGTCAATAGATTTCATATAGTAAATTATTAAATAATGGGAAACACAGGAAGTCAATTCTGAACTATAATCTTTTCAAGTTTTATTAACTATCATTTGTTACAAGTGTCGGCAGCATTTGCATTCTGCTGCTGCCATTTTCCTGCAAGCTCCAGAATTTTTGAATTGAGAGTCAGTGTTGAATGGCAGAATATATTGTATGTTACTTTCTAGGTTTGAGAATAAAGGGTGTAAACTGTTATTGTGTCAAAGTTCAGTTAGATGGGACAGTGGCATTTTGGCAGATGTTATGTTCTATAGGAAATAGTGTGAGCCATGCTATGCCAACAGTTATAGATAGTTCTATAATGTTGATGGTTCCCCAGGTCCCTTCCCAGGCCAAATCCTCATTCCAGCTATGAAAATCCTGCCAGAGGAAAGATTTTGCTTGTGCAATCTGAGAATGACAAAGGGATGCCCAATATGAACTTGGGCTGTGAGATAAGACTGAGTTTTACTTCTCAGTCGCTGTTAACTCTATAGTTAGTTCTCCTGTGCCTCATTTTACTCATGTAGGAAGTAGAGACATCAGCAGTATTTACTGTGTAAAATCCTGAAGGCTAAATAGGACAAGGTACATAAAATGCCCAGGAGAGCAAGAAGCTTTTGTGGGTGCTGGGCATTACAATACCTTCAGAAGGAAAGCTTAAAATGCTCGTGTGTGAAGATCCATGTCAAGGCCAACTGAATCGAAAGTTTTGTCAGCTTCTAATTCCTTATTCAGCCATCAACTAATTAATTAACAGCTTACCTAGCATTGTTTTGTGTTTGAAACAGGGTCTCATGTATATCAATCTAGCTTCAAACTCACCTTGTAGTAAAAGATAACCTTGAATTTTTTTCCTTTTGATTATAAGGGCTCAATATGTAGCCCTGGCTGATCTGAAACTCTCTATGTAGATCAAGATAGCCTCAGACTTATGGAGATCTGTTTGCCTCTGCCTCCTAAGTGCTGGGATTAAAGGCATGAGTAACTATGCCCAGCATGAGCTTAAATTTGTGATTTCACTGCCTGTACCTCCTGAGTATTAAGATTGTATGTGTGCACCACTGTGCAAGATTATGCGGTGCTGAAAATGGAACCCAGGGCTTTGTGCATGCTAGGCAAGCACTATACACATTCCAAGCCTTGTATGTTATATTTGTGGAAGATGCTGGAAGAATACAAGTCATCCTTTCTTTCACAGAATTTTAAATTGTTTGACATGGAATCAAGTCAGACTCCAAGAAAGTGACTTCAGGAGACCCCGAGGTACTGTTCAGAAGAACTCATTATTCATTTGATGTGTACCTACTGTTTATCAGGGAATAAGACAGGGAAAAGGAATCAGGTTATATTGCTCAGCATCTAGTAGGTCTGCATATAAGAGGAGGCACAGAGTCAGTACTAAAGGTATTCTCCACAAAACAAATGGAGCTCTGAGCTTTTCATTGTTGCCATGGTTCTGCTAAGAACACAACTTCAACATATTATATAAATCCAATGTCATCTCTTGTGTTTGCAGCTGTGAAGGTTAGTCGTCATTCACAACCTGATTGATATGGAATCAACTAAAAGGCACTCCTCTGGGTTAGTCCAGGAGGCCACTTACAGGGAGGGTGAACTAAGGAGAAAATGTCCTTTTCTACATTGGGCTGAATCCTTTCAAATTTGCTCAGATATAAAGGTGTCTGAGGGAAAAGCAGCGCAGCCCACATGCCTGTCTCCATCTCTGGCTGGTGAATATGTCTCTTTTGTCATATTGACTTTCTTTGGGACTATCAGACCCCAACTCTGTTGGGTTCTAGCATGGACTGAAGATCAATGGCTCTCCAAGATTCTTCCAGGCTTTTCCAGATTGGGACTGCTGATGCATCCAGTTTCCTGGACTAAGCAGGTACTGGTTTCTCTGCTTTTCTACTGTGCAATTGGCCATCGTTGAATGTTCTAGTCCTTATTGTATAGTTCAACTTAATAAATCCCACGTATAGCATATATTCATTCTAACAGTTCCTGTACAGAACCCAAATACCGAGCCTATGAAAAAAACAATACATGCTAAAAGCAGGGTACCATGCCCCAAGACTCATAGCCTGTAAATAGGATAATTCATTGCTTGGCAAAGCAATGGTTGGTGGCGGACATTCAAAATATAAATTTAAGAGATGAAAGTCATATTGCATGCTACAATCACACACAATTCTAGAGGTTTTAACATTATAACTCTAATGCTTTATGTGTGCTTGTTCCCGTCACATTTTTCTCCCTGTCATGTTTTCAAGGGCAATTTTAACTGTGATGCCAATCAAATTCCACACAATTTATGACCACATGTGTGTAGAATCAGATATTAATCACAATATTAACCCAGACTACACTCTCATTGTTGTCCCATGCACACAGGACATTGTGTCCTTGTGTTCTCCAATTTCAATGCTACAGAAACACTCTGAATTGCTGCTTATGTTCAATAAACACTTTTAGACTAATCAGTATTGTATGTATGAATACACTGTCAAGGATTTTATTTTATTTGGTCACATGCTTTATAATCCTACTATTTTCTACCATTTGAACTTGTACCCTAGGGAGTAGGAAAGTCAGTGAGTCTGAGAAGACAGCATCTTAGTTGTACCTTCACATAGCCATTCTTGGCCAGAGCCATGAAACACACACACACACACACACACACACACACACACACACACACGCACACACACACTAGAGAAAAGAGGCTGGGAATTTTCCTTAAATAGGGCTGAGATCGCACTATTGCTCTGCCTGTTCTGATAGTTTTGGCTATCATGGCTGATCTCTTTACCAATTTAGAAGTTACCTATGTGTACCCATTGGTACAGAGGATACTGTAACAATAATTTAGAATTCTTATCTTGAAAAATAGACTACTTTAGAACAGACTTGGATTTATAGAACAATTGAGCATAAACCAGAGTTTCTTTTTTTTTTAAAATAGGTCTTGTTTTCTTTTCCTCCTTTAAAATTTTTAAAGTTTATTACAATTTATTCACTTTGTAACCCAGCTGTAGGCCCTCCCTCATCCACTTCCAATCCCATCCTCCCTCCCCATTCTCAACACAACTTCCTGAACAGAACACCAACAAAACAGGCTCTAAGATCAACAATCAATAAATGGGACCTCAGGAAAAGCAGAGTTCCTTTGTTAAGATCATGCATTGGTGGTGTGGTGAATTTGTCATACTTGATGTATCTATATTGATATTATTATTAACTGAACTCCATACTCTGTGTTAAGGTGGTTAAATCTCAGCCTTGTACATTCTACAGCTCTTGACAGTTAAGTTGACATGTGTCCATCTCCTCAGAATCACATAGAACAGTTTCACTCCCTTAAAATGGCTCTGTGCTAACCAATTGGTTATCCAATACCAAATAGCCAGCTCTGATGACATATGTATAATTAATATTATACAGACTGAGCAAATTATATTTAGGGATATATGTACATGTACATAGAGATATACATGTACATATTAGTGTAACAACAATTAATGAAAAAAAAAAGAGGACAACAATTTGAAAGAGAGAAGTAGTATATATGGGAATGTTTGAAGGCATGGAAAGGAAATGATGTAATTATATTATACTTAAAAATAAAACATTTAACTAAATCAAGTAAGATATAGAGGAAATATATTCCCTTGCGATCTTCTTGTTCTCTCTCTTCTGCCCATTCATCACTCTCCTCTCCTGAGAGAAGACCATTGATCTTTATGTTTGCTTGAACATCCTTTCAGTATTTTTCTTCCCAGAATATGTTATAATTTAATCACAAGGCACACTGTCCTTTCATATAAATTTCTATCATTTAGTACTCTGCATGTAAGGATCCTCCATGGCTCATAGCTCATTTACTTTATTGCAGAATAAGAACTCATTGTATGGCTTGACAACAGTTGGTTTCCACATTCACCTTCTGACATGTTTGTTGTTTTAGAAGTTATTAACAAAGCTGCTGTGAGCACATGTGTAGATTAAGTTTTCAACTTAATGAATATCAAGTGTGATTCCTGGATTACATGCTGGAATTTTTGTGTTTTTTTATGCTTTTTTGTTGTTTGTTTGCTTGTTTCTTTTATATATATATATATATATATATATATATATATATATATATATATATATATAGTCTTCTTCTATATGTGCAGGTTTTCATGAAACCTAAAACTCAGGCTGACCTTGAACTCAAAGAAATCTTTCTATACCAGCCTCCACAATGCTCAGAATACAGGCATGAACTACCATGCCTGTCCAATAGCATCATTTATTTTTATATTTAAAAGTTTATATTATTTGTTGTGTGTGTGTGTGTAAATCAGAGGATAACTTCAAAAGACTCACTTCTCTTTTTCTACCACCATTTCTAAGGATTGAAGTCAGGTTATCTGTCTTGTGTGGTGATCCCTTTATCCACTGAGCTATCTCACCAGACTGATAGTGACTTTTAAAGTTCCCTCTCCTCTTATGCAAGAACAGTTGTACCTGGACTACTTCAAAGGAGAGCCGGGAGTTTGTTTGGAATGTTGTCTTTTTTTTTTTTTTTTTAATTCTAGATCTCAGGAGGTGGAAGCAAGAGGTATTGAGTTCACAACTTTTTTTCTACACAATGAGATTCTGTCTCAGAAAAGTAAAAGAGGAGCGGGCATGAGAGGGAAGTGCTAGGGCTGAGTGTGTTAACTCTTGTTTCTCTGAAGAAGTAAAGACGGGGACATCCTGCATGCACTTCTGCATGGTTTTCCTGTTTTGACTCTTTTTGTACAAACTGTCTGGGACCAGTTCATGTCAATGAGCTTTGCCTCTTAAGACATCCTACAAGACTCAAACTTATTCTGTAGACAAAGACCAGTCTCATCATATGTGAAAAACAAATAACATTTCATAAGCCCCCAAATAGCTCAATGCAGAACTTAAATACATGTAGCTCATTTGTCATACTTTTTGGTTAATTTTAGACAGAAGAATACAATTGATATTTTCATTATTTGCCTTTAGTAATCATCAATGTTTTTCCAGAATTAAAAAAAATTCCATCACTTTCTGAGTTAGCTTAAGCTATAAACTTGATATACCCCAGAGTTATAATCTCAGTTGAGATACTGTCTTAATCAGGATGGCCTGTGAGCCTATCCATGGGGCACTGTCCTGATGGATAACTGATATAGGGGAGCCCAGCCCACTCTAGGCAGTACCATCCCTACTCAGGAAGTTCTGGGCTGTGTAAGAAGCTAGTAAGCAGCTTTTCTCCATTGTTTCTGACAATATTTCTGCTTCAATTCCTGCCCTGGCCTCCCTCAACAGTGGACTATAAGCTTAAATAAGCCCCTTTCTCTCTTCAGTTACTTTTACTCATGGTGTTTATCACAGAAAGAGATGAGCAAATTAAGACACCATCCTTCTAAATTTTACTTGGATGAGGAATGTCCATGCATCAGATTGCTGTTATTCACAATTTCTGCCTATTACTACATGTTACTCTGAGTGAGTTATTCTCATGAATGTTTTCTGCCAAGCACTAATGACTGACTTCAAAGTGGATATCCAGAGTCTGAATTTTGATGACACTTAATGAATGGTGTATAACAGCTTCCTTTTTCTTTCTTTTCACAAAACCTGAAAGACAGAGAGAAAGAGAGAGGGGGGAGGGCTTGGAACAGACAGATGGCGAATAAGGTATAAGCTTTTCTTTATAATTTTCTTCTAAATTAAGTATGAAATGTTATACTTTGGTTTGGATATGGTTTGAGTATGTACCTCAAAGTTTCATGTGCTGGAAGCTTGGTTCCCAGTTTCATGATATGAGAGGTGATGATGTCTTTAGAGATGAAGTCTCCTAGAAGGCAGAGGTCTTTGGGGTGATGCCCTTAGCTGTACCTGCCATAATTCTGAAGGTAATACAGGTAGTTCCTGAGGGATAGATAGATAGATAGATAGATAGATAGATAGATAGATAGCTGCTGTGAGCTGTGTTGACCTCTTACTCCCTCTTTAGCCCTGTGTCTTGTCATGTCACTTTTTTTCCCTCTTTAGCTCTCTGTCTTTCCATGTCACTTTTTGTCTCTCTTTAGCTCTTTGTCTTGCCATGTCATTCCTTACTTTTCCCCCACAGTCCTGCTACTGTGATACTGTTTACTTGGAGATCCTTATGAGAGCTAAATGGAGGCTGGCACAACTGTGAGAAAAAACAAAATTCTCTACTAAGTACCTAGCTTCAGGCATTTTATTATAGTACTAGAAATCACAGCCATATAAACTTCTCCTTTTGCTCAGGCCAGAAAAAAAGCTAAGGGTCTGCAGAGGGAGCATGGAGAAATGGAGTTTAATGAATGCAGCAGCTGAGGTTTTCCCTGGCCACTGGAACAACAGAAGAAAGATTCCATATGACCTGGACCATTTGATCATCCCCAATAAAAAGAAACAAAGAACCTGGAGACAAAGGTTTTTTATTACAAAACTTTTGTATTAATACTTAGAAATGAGATTTTTAAATTAAAAGGGAAATATATTTTATCTGTCTGTCTGTCTCTTTGTCTATCATCTATCATCTATTTATTTATTGGAGACAGGGTCTCCCTCTGTAGCCCTGGAGGGCCTGAAACTCACTATATTCATTAGGCTGGCTTTGAACTCATAGAAAAATGTCTGCTCCTGCCTCCTGACTGCTGGGATTAGGTGAGCAATATCTCATCTGGCCAAAACTATGTTTTGGCATGGTGCCACACTGCTTTTCAAAACAGCTGCACCTATGTAAACTTCTTTCAACTATCAATGAAGTGCCCCTCATTACAAATTAGCCAAACTATGTAAATACCCTGGGAAATGTATTTAGCTTAATTGTTTTTTGGTAATAAACTGGCTGAGAAAAGGTTGAGTATTTCCTGGTAGAGAGTACCAAATCCCAACTAATCAAATTGGGCATTAGCATCCTTGCACAGCTAGGACAGGCTGGCAGAACTGAATGTGGCTCCAGTTGGAAAGCATGAAATTACTGACTTTGTTTAAGTTTAACTGCAATTTATCTGTAGGAACAGTGTTGAAAGGTGACATTTGTCTTGGTGAGTCCCCCATTCATTTCCAGAGCTGTAGTTCATCAGTCATGCAGCTCTAGTGCATGATACATGCAGATGAATATTTATTATGGATGATGGAGTGTCCTCCTGGCAATATAATACACTTCACTCACTTGAAAAGGGAAGCCAAACAGATTTGTGATAGAGTGTCTGTGCAATGGAATGGCCTTTCACCTCCTTTCAGGAGAACTTGGTGAAGTTGCCATTTCTGTTCAGGGAAGATTCACTTGGTGCCCCTGTCTAAACTGGTTTTACAATGTCATGGCTCATTAAATTTAGTTAGGCAGCTTTCAACTGGAAAATAATTGCTATTTCAAAAATGTTCATTTATGGTTGATGAAGGAAAACAGTAACATGATTGGATTCAACTAGTAGTTTGAATCACACTGGCTATGTAAATATGATCGGTTGTTTGAATATTTTTAAGTTAACATGTAAAGAAACTGATTTGGCCCAATTCACAGTGTCAATGCTCTAGAAAAGACCTGGAAACAAAGCATGCATTTCTAGCATCTATCTGTCATGAGGTTGAATGCTGCTTTCCCTGGAAACTCAGGATCAAAGACAAAGAAATGACAGAAGAAAATATATTCTATGTATCATATTTCTTTTTAATTTAGAAGTCACTCCTCTTCCCAGGAGACCCCAGTAGAGAAATCACTGAAAAAATATCTTGCTGGTCCCCATTAAGCTACCTTTTGTTTTCTCTTGTTGACCGATGGGAATCTTCCTCATTAAAGTTGTATGGATGTCTTTTCTTTTCTTCCTACTGTTTATTTATACATAAAAAATAGATGATTCCAAAGACTCAGAAACCAGGCTGCTATAGCTGCTGAAAGCCTCCAAGCACAGGCATTTTTTCAGACCTCTCAAGGCTTTCTAGGGATATTTCACAGTAGATTCAAGCAGGTGAATCTGGGGGAAAGTGTGGACAAGGTGGGACATCTGAGCCAAAGGAGTGTTACAATAAGCCTTGCTTTATTTTACAAAAGAACAACACTGTGACCCAGTGTCTCCACACACGCCTGCCCCATTATATGCTGAATGGCAGTCGCTTGGGGGAGGCTAGGGATGGGAAGACTGAAACCAAAAGTACGGTCTTTGAGGAAGATTAACCTCAACTTGACCTCCAAGCCTGATGGCTGAAGGGTGATTGGAGAGAAGATATGCGTATCTAAATTGCATTCTATCTCTATTACAGTCTAACAGCATTAGTAAAATTGCACTTTGATAATTCATCAATGAGAAAATGTGTCCACTTATATCAGGCTGTACAAACCATCATGGATTCAGCCCTGCATGGCTCCTTTTGCCAAATTATCATGGGCAGAAGGACAGAGCATTGAATTGGGGTTGATTCAAAATTTATTCTCTCTCTCTTCTGTCCCTTTTCTCTCCACTACCTA
This sequence comes from Psammomys obesus, assembly GCF_907164565.1. Classification (NCBI taxonomy): domain Eukaryota; kingdom Metazoa; phylum Chordata; class Mammalia; order Rodentia; family Muridae; genus Psammomys; species Psammomys obesus. The sequence continues at coordinate 14,989,220 of NW_026596079.1, forward strand.
TCATCGTGTCTCCCTATGAAGTGTGGTTTTGTATTCTTGCTGTATGTTAAACATGGTGTGGTTTCTGGCTGGCTACCCATTGATGTTCTCAGGCAAGATATCTGAGGTCTTTGGGGCTTGCTTGATCTTCCATACAAAGGAAATCTGTTTCATTTTCAGACTTGTTAGGAAGCATAAAATTGAGGGTACTTTGTAGAGCACAGGATGCTGTAGGAACACAAAGACTGAGTGCTTGCTGGGGTTGTAATGGCTACTGGTACCCATAGTTTATCCCCTGTGTACTGGCTTCAAGAGCTACAGAGAGGAGTAGATTACATTCCATGTTTTCTTTCTTTTTTTTCATCCTCTTGAAGAAATGATCTGTAAGTTATGAAGGTATGGTGCTTTTGAGAATAAAGTTTATAAAAACAGAAGAGCAGGTGTCAAGGTAGAGGTAGGATGGCAAATGGCAGCTATGGGTTCTCTTTCAGTCCAGGCATTGCTGAGACTGATTGTCTAGGCTTTTCTCTAGTCACCTCTAAATCTTGGGCTCTTATATTCCTTATAACTTTGGTTTGCCTTAAGGACTGTGAGGGCTGCTGTTGCCATTTGTAATGCAGCATCTCCATGTAGCTGTTATTGAGGGCTGGAAATGAAGCTGAGGGGACAGAGAGCAATGAGGGCATGATTTGAGAGGGTATGTGTTTTTCTCCATTTGTGTTTTCTATTGGTTACATGGGGTACAGGGATGAGCTGGGTGCTGGGATAAGACATCTTCCAATCAAACACTCACTTGGTTCCGGAGTCTGCATGCTCACCCGCTACGTAGATTAGAGTCAGTTGCTCATACTCCTTCAACTTTAATTTCCTTGTTTGGAAAATTGGAGGAAAAAGAGCAGCAAACTCCTGGAGTTGCTGGGAGCACAATGGGCTACATTAGTTAACCTCGGCCTCCTACGCACAAGAAACACTTAGCAAATGTGTATCATTTCTCCACGTCTTGAGATAATTGGTAGAGGAGAGAAAGAAACATGTGCCATTTTTCTCTCTGGCTACTACTTAGAAAGAAATATCCTTTGTTTTTTTTTTTTTTTTAAATTTTTATTTTTATAAAGAATGAAGAGAGGAAGAGGTGTTGTAGTTGTCACACCAACTGCTACAAGTGACCTCTTCCTTCACGTGCTTCTGTGGTCTAGGAAGCCTTCTTTTCAGGTCTGTGATGGTGTTTATGGTCACTCGGAGATTCAGCTGATAGATGGTCCATTTTTACACATGTTTCCTGAACTTGAAGGCTGTATTTGTTAAATCTTGAACTGGCTCTTTCTTTTAAAAATGTTATTTTATTAACAACATTGTTTTTTTTTTTTTGACCATCTGTGTATTCATATTTGAGCACAGCGTAATATTTAATATACACAAAATGTGAAATGATTAAATCAAGGTAATTAACATATTCATTACTAGGATGGTTTGAATGAGAATGGATCCTATAGGCTCATAGATTTGAATGATTGGTCACCTGGCATGGCACTATTTAAAAGGATTAGGAACTATGGCCTTCTTGGAGGAAGTGTGTCATTGGAAGTGGGTTTTGCAGTTTCCAAAAGGCTAAGCCAGGCCCAGTGGCTTTCTCTTCCTGCTGCCTGCTGATCCAGATGCAGAACTCTTGGCTACTTCTCTAGCACTGTGTCTGTCTATGTGCCTCTTGCGTCTTTCTCTGATGATCATGGACTAGACCTTTGAGACTGTAAGCAAGCTCCAATTCAATGCTTTTTTTACATAAGCATTCCACGATCATGCTGTCTCTTCACATCCACAGAGTACTTGCCAAGACAATCACTAAGCTTATCTCTACCATTTAATTGTGAAATAGTTCGGATTTTTATATATTTTCTAAAATATAACATCAACAAACTCTTATCCACTGTACCCACCCTGCTACTTATTAGTTTCAAAACGTATTTTCTCTACTTGCCGGCAACTTGTTATCCATTAACAACTCATTATTTCCTTATCTACTGTGGGACATCTGGTAACTGCCATTCTGTTCTCTATTTCTGTGATATTGATGTATTTTAGATTCCAAATGTAAGTGAGATCAATGATATTTGTTTTTCTGTACCTGTCTTATTTAACTTAACATCCTTCAACTTTACCCATAGGGTTGAGAATGGCAGGTGTTTCTCCCATTTTAATGCTAAATGTAGTCAATTGTAAATATTATTATAATTATGTAAAGCAGTGTATATATTTATACATACACACACACACACACACACATATATATATATATATATATATATATATATATATATATATATATATAAATATATGTAGATATAGTTCACATTTCCTGGATCTATTTTTCCTTTGAGAATCATGTAAGTTGATTTCATATCTTAAAAAATGATATAGTGGGCCCCTCAGTGGAAATTCACAACTTCAGTATGTAACTTTACTTTCTTTGAATGTATCCCCAGAAATGGGATTGTTGGATCATTTCATAGTTCTGTTTTAATTTAATTTTTAAAAATTATTTTATTTTTTTCATGTGTGTGTGTTTGTTTCTTTATGTATATATGTGTACCTATGTTCAGGTGCCTATGAAAATGAGAAGAGAGCATCTAGCCTTGGGACTAGAGTTACAGATGGTTGTTAGCCTCTCCACATGGATACTGGAGATCAAACTCAGGTCTTCAGTAAGAGTATCAAGTGCTCTTAACTATAAAGCCCTCAATTTTATATTTTGAGGACTCACCATATTGTTTTTCATAAAGGCTGTATTAATTTCGGTCCGACCTGAAATATCCAAGAGTTCTTCTTACTTCACCCTTTACCAACGCTTATCTTGCATTTTGTTGAGTAAATCTATTTCCCAAACAAGTGGTGTTGGTCTATTGAAGTTATAATTTAAATTCTATAATTATTAATGTATTTGTTGGGCTTCTTATTTCAGTATCCAAGAAAAAGTAACTTAATGAAAGATGGATTTATTTTGGCTCATTCTCAGTGGGAAAGGTATGGCTGCATGAGGGTCACAGTTACTTTTTATTGCTGGGAAGAGACACCATGATCAAGAAAACTGGTAAAGAAAGCATTTAATTGAGGGCTTGCTTAAAGTTTTAGAGGCAGAGTCCATGACCACCATGGTGGGAAGCATGGAAACAGACCAGCAAGCATGGTGCTAGAGAAGCAACTGAGAGCTTACATCTGATCCGTACACAGGAGGCAGAGAGAGAGAGAGACAGAGGGAGAGAGAGACTGAATGAAACTGACTGGGAATAGTGTGGCTGTTTGAAACCTCAAAGCTCAGTGACACACCTCCTCCAACAAGATCACACCTCCTAATCCTTTCCAAATAGTTACACCAACTGAAGACCAAACATTCAAATGTATGAGCCTCTGGAGGCCATTCTCACTCAAACCACTACAAGGAGTTTGAAGTTCCTTGCTCATCACTTGGTAGGCTGGGAAGCTGAGAGAAAAATTAGCTAGAAGCCAGCCTGATTACAATCCGTTAGACCTCCTTGCTCCAAAGTCAGTTCATTCTGGGATGCCTCATCACCTACAGGTTCTATAACCTCCTGTACAATCTGGGAAACATTTCATACTCAAGTCACAATAATTAGTAATACTGAGCTCTTGTATAGATACTTATTGGCAATTTATTCTTATCCTTTTGAGACATTTCTTTCAGGTCCTTTCCTAATTTTCTAAAGTTTGTTATTTTCCTGAGTTGAGGCCCTGATGTTGTGGTTACTAACCATGTATTAGATTCAAGGTGGGTAAACGTTTTCTATCATTCTGGGCTGAGTCTTCAATCTGACAGTTGTTCTCCTAGCTGTATAGGAGTTTTAGACTTGAAACCATTCTCTTTGCTTAATTAAAGGAGACTTAAGCAAAGATGCCTCAGCCCTACACAAACAACGATATTCAACTAACAAATACTGAGACTGGGAGAAATAGTCTTTCCCAGGGAAGAACACACCAAATGGTTATCTAATACCAAATGGTCAGCCCTGAAAGCATACCTGCAAGGAACATTGTACAACTTCAAAAGGTTATATTTATGTATTCAGAAATATACAGGTATATACATATACATATATATATATGTAACAACAATTTATGAAAAATGAGGGCACAAAGAAATAAGGAGTACATAGGAGGGTTTGGAAGGAGAAAAGGAAAGGAGAAAATTAAGTAATTAGATTATAATTTTAATCAATCAATCAATGAATATTTAAAAATTAAAAATTGCCCATGTATATGTCTTTGTGTATGCCCAATGCCTACAGAGACCAGAAGAGGGCATTTAATATCTTCGGACTGGAGTTACAGGCAAATTGTTTGCCACCATGTAGGTGCTGGAAATCAAACTTGGGTCCTCTGGAAGAATAGCCAGTGCTCTTAAACTCTGAGCCATCTCTCCAGACTTTGCTCACTTTTTTTTGAAGTTTTTTTTATAGTATTTTTTTTAATTAATTACACTTTATTTACTTTTTATCCCCCCTGTAGTTCCCTCCCTTTTCCCCTCCCAAGCCCTCTCTTCCTCCTCCTTCTTCACACATGCCCCTCCCCAAGTCCACTGGTAGGGAAAGGTTTTTTTTCCTTCCTTCTGATCCTAGTCTGTCAGGTTTCATCAGGAGTGGCTGCACTGTCTTCCTCTGTGGCCTGGTAAAGCTGCTCCCCACCTCAGAGTGAGGTGATCAAAGAACAGGCCAATCAGTTCATCTCAGAGACAGTCCCTGTTCCTATTACTATGGAATCCACTTGGAGACTGAACTGTCATGGGCTCCATCTGTGCAGGGGTTCTTGGTTATCTCCATGCATGCTACTTGGTTGGAGTATCAGTCTCAGGAAAGATCCCTGTGCTCAGATTTTTTGGTTCTGTTGCTCTGTTTTCTCACTTTTAAGGTTAATTGGTATGACTTTGGGGTCATACCAAAAGAGTCATTGTCTAGAAAACTGCCATGGAGGTTGGCCCCTGTAGATTCTTCTGTTTTCTCTGTGGCATTAGATAGTACAATGGCATCTTTAGTCCATTTTGACTTCTGTAAGTGACATGAGACAAGAGCCAATTTCATTCCTCTGTGTGCAGATATACAGCTTCCCCCAAAATACTTCTTGTTTGTTTTTGGAGCATTTGTCAAAATTCAAATGACTATAGAAAATAACTGACTACACAGTGGAATACCACTCAGCAATTAAAAACAAGGAAATCATGAAATTTGCAGGCAAGTAGTGGGAACTAGAAAAGATCATCCTGAGTGAGGTATCTCAGAAACAGAAAGACACACATGGTATATACCCATTTATAAGTGGATATTAGACATACAATATAGGATAAATATACTAAAAGAAGCTAAGCAAGAAGGAAGACCCTGTGTAAGATGATTAATCCTCATTCAGAAAAGCAAACAGGATAAACATTAGAAGATGAAGAAAACTGGAACAGGACAGGATCCTACCACAGAGAGCCTCTGAAAGACTCTGCTCAGCAGGGTATTGAAGTGCTTGCTGAGACTCATAGCCAAACTTTGGGAAGAGTGCAGGGAATCCTATGAAAGAAGGGGAAGATAGAAAAACCTGGAGGGGACAGGAGTTCCACAAGGAGAACAACAGAACCAAAAACAAACAAACAAACAAACAAACAACCCCAAAACAAAACACCCACAAACAAACAAAAACATAACAAAACAAAAACTGAGCACAGGGGTCTTTTCTGAGACTGATAACCAAGAACATGCAAGGAGATAATCTAGAGCCCCTGCACAGATGTAGCCCATGGCAGCTCAGTCTTCAAGTGGGCTCTCTAGTAAGGAGAACAGGTGCTGTCTGACATAAACTCAGTGGCTGGCTCTCTTTGATCATCTCCCCCTGAATGGGGAGCAGCCTTACCAGGCCACAGAAGAGGACAATGCAGACAGTCCTGATGAGACCTGATAGGCTATGGTCAGATGGAATGAAAGGAAGACCTCCCCTATCTGTGGACTGGGGAAGGGGCATGGAAGGAGAAGAGGGAAGGAGAGTGGGATTGAGAGGAGACAACAGAGGTGACTACAGCTGGGGTACAAAGTGAATAAATTGTAATAAATAAAACAAGCAAACAAATAAAGCAAAACAAAACAACTGACCCTGTGGTGCCCAACACAAACTTATGCACCTACAACCCAACGTCTACACTTACTGCCCAGGAAACACTACAGAAGAGGAGGCACAAAGAGTGTTAAAGCTAGTGAACCCTGATGTTTGTTGCAAGATAATGTCTTCTAAATATGACAAGGAAGATACAAAAAATCTCAACAATAGGTTTGCCTACAAAGACCTGCACAATGACAACACTAGTTGACATGCCAGGGTGAATGGGAAAAAGAATCTAACTAGGCTCTCCCTTCAGGTGAAGAGTGTCTGGCAGTTAATGGTTGCTGAGAGCAGGGAACAGTCTGGCCCAGCAAGGAGTTTTTTAATTGGTGACCTGACATCAATTAATCTGCTCTAAAATCATGTACATGCACAGGTAACATTAAAAGGACTCAGCAGTCATATCTATATGTGTTTATATATAACAATAAAAATGAAAGAAAAGAGGAAAAATAAAGACAAAATTTGACTTTAATTGGTTGCTACAGTGACTAGTTTATAAGTGAGCAGGGTACTCACTTCCAATCAGCAGAGTGTTGGGCAAACTTCTAGAAAAGGAAAAGGTACCTCTTCTTGATAAATTGCCTGAAAGAAAATTTCCTTTACCCTTTCATTCATCTGGTTTTTCCTGTCCGTGACATAGTTATTTGAAAATGTGCTACTCAGAGCTGTGGCAGCCATTCTGTAACCATGAAGAAAAGACCAAGGAAGTTACAAAACACTGATTTAGGGTAGTGATAAAATGGTTTTGATGAAGCAAAGCTGGAGCGACTTACGTTCATACTTCCTGTTGTGTGAGAAAAATCACCTTTAAATATTAGTTTGTCCTTTGTAGGTCAAGCTTCTGCACCACAGCAAGTGTGGTGCTATTGAACCACCTTTACAACCTGCTTCTACCTCCAGTGTTGTCCGCAGGGCACATTTCTTCCAGTCATATGGAATGCTGGTAGCCATGGAAACAGTCTGTTATTTTTTTTATTTTTTTCACTTGTGATCATGCTCTTCCTGAAGACAATGTCCTTAGAGTTTGGCTGTTGGTTTTAATCCTTTTCTTCGATGTTCCTCAAGGTAAAGACACATTTAATTTTGCTCATCCTTTTATGTGCTTCATGAGCTGGTTTACATGTCACTTCCGGAAGATTGGTGGCCATATTCCATGTTGCACCATGTGTCACATCTTGCACAAGAATAGCCCTGCCAATCATCACCAATGACCCACAAGAAAACCATCATTATCTTTATCTTACCAAACAAAGAACGAAAGGAGTGGAATTGGTTTTTGCTCACGATCATGCACTAGCTAGTGGCGATCAGCCTTAGCTTCAGGTTGACTAGGGTCTTTAGTGCAGGAGAATTGGAATTTTATTACAGTTGTTTTACCTGTATTTCTCACCTAGCAGTTCTAGGAGGGAGTGACTTTAAAACTTAGACTGTGCTTCAATACACCAGTACCCAAAGGAAACACTGGAGAACGTTTTGTATGGCTGAAATATTAGTTGTGGCCATTAAGAAATGATGACAACAAAAGGCAGCAAAGACACTGAGGAAAGGAGCCAGTGTGCTTTTAGCAGAGGAGTCATTTGGCTGTCCTGGCAACCTTAGGAAGACTTGGCCCATATGGTGAACTGTTTGGGGCAGCTTAGTCTGAGTGAACAGAAATGACAAGAAGAGGCTGAAGCCACTGAAAGGCATATGATGGTCTTGTTTAATAAAAATGTGGAGGTGATGGACTGAAGGTCTCAGAGCTGAGAACTCTTCCTGCTGCAGGTCACCGCTTTTCTTTGATGCAGTCATTGTCCCATTATCACCTTGGTTCACAGATCTGTCTAGGAAACCTGAGACCACAGCTAAAAATGCTGATACAGTTCCGTTGCTCCACTGGAGACGTATCACCAACCCTTTGTGAGCCATCAACACCAATGTCTCTCTAGAGATTTTTTTTTCTTTTTAAGAGAGTGAAAGTAAATAAATTACAGCATATGTTTGGGGTATGTTCATTAGCCCTATGGTCTTGGGTGAACTACTTAACTTCATTCATCATCAGATTATTTTTCTGCTATGTGGAAATGCTGGGCTTGGTAGCTACTCTTCAATGCCATTCTTGTTTGATGGGAACATGAACATTTATTTCATTTCTCAGTCTCTCTAGCAGATATAGGCGGCTATGTCACTAACTTCGGGGCAATGTGCTTTTCTCTCAGCAGATGACTCATGTGTCAATACTGGGAACCCTCAAGAAGACTTAGACCCCATGCAATCTTTATCTCTTCCATTCAGAGCCAGGAATGTTCAGGCTTCCATCTTGGTAATGACACGGTGTCTAAAGACGCTGGGAAACATGGAGCCAAATGTTCTATCAGGATGAAATGCTAGCATGTCTTCTTCTTTTTTTTTT
>NW_026596079.1:14997837-15058545 GCF_907164565.1 Psammomys obesus
GATCCCACCCTCCCTCCCCTTTCTGCATGCATGCCACTCCCCAAGTCTACTGATAGGGGAGGTTCTCCTCTTCTTTCTGATCTTAGTCTATCAGTTCTCATCAAAAGTGGCTGCATTGTCCTCTACTGTGGCCTGGTAAGGCTGCTCCCCCCTCAGGGGGAAGTGATCAACGAGCAGGCCAATCAGATTATGTCAGAGGCAGTCCCTCTTCCCATTACTATGTAACCCACTTGGACACTGAACTGCCATGGGCTATACCTGTGCAGGGGTTCCAGGTCATCTCCACAAATAGTCCTTGGTTGGAGTATGAGTCTCTGGGAAGTTCCCTGTGTTCAAATTATCTTGTTCTGTTGCTCTCCTTGTGGAGTAACCGTCCCCTCCAGCTCTTACTATTTCCCACTTCTTACATAAAATTCCATTCACTCTGCCCATCATTTGGCCATCAGGCTCAGCATCTGCTTTGACAGTCTATACAGCAAAAGCTTTCAGAGACCCTCTGTGGCAGGTTTCAAGGTTGTTTCCTGTTTTCTTCTGGCTTTCAGAGGCCCTCTGTAGCAGGTTCCAAGGTTGTTTCCTATTTTCTTTTTCTTCTGATGTCCATCCTCTTTGCCTTTCAGGATGGGGATTGAACATTTTAGTTAGAGTCCTCTCTTTTGCTTAGTTTGTTTAGATGTACAGATTTTAGTGGGTTTATTCTATGTTGTATGTTTATATGAGTGAGTATATACCATGCGTGTCTTTTTGCTTCTGGGACAACTCACTCAGGATGATCCTTTCCAGATCCTACCATTTACCTGCAAATTTCATGATTTCCTTATTTTTCATTGCTGAGTAATACTCCATTGTATAGATGTACCACAGTTTCTGCATCCATTCTTCAGTTGAGGGGCATCTGGACTGTTCCTAGCTTCTGGCTATTACAAATAAAGCTGCTACAAACATGGTTGAGCAAATGTCCTTTTTGTGTACTTGCGCCTCTTTTGGGTATATGCCTAGGAGTGGTATGGCTGGATCTTGAGGAAGCGCTATTCCTAGTTGTCTGAGAAAGCGCCAGATTGATTTCCAGAGTGGTTGTACCAGTTTACATTCCCACCAGCAGTGGAGAAGGGTTCCCCTTTCTCCACAACCTCTCCAGCATGTGTTGTCCCTTGAGTTTTTGATCTTGGCCATTCTGATGGGTGTAAGGTGAAATCTCAGGGTTGTTTAGGTTTGCATTTCCCTAATGGCTAATGAGGTTGAGCATTTCTTTAAGTGTTTCTCTGCCATTCGATATTCCTCTACAGAGAATTCTCTCTTTAGCTCTGTTCCCCATTTTTTAAGTAGATTACTTGGTTTATTGCTTTTCAGCTTGTTTAGTTCTTCATATATATTGGATATGAGTCCTCTGTCATATAAAGGGTTGGTGATGATTCTTTCCCAATCTGTAGGCAGTCGCTTTGTTTTGATGACGGTGTCCTTTGCTTTACAGAAGCTTTTCAATTTTATGAGGTCCCATTTATGGATTGTTGCTCTTAGAGCCCGTGCTGTTGGTGTTCTGTTCAGGAAGTTTTCTCCTGTACCAATGAGTTCTAGGGTATTCCCCACTTTTTTTTCTAGCCGATTTAATGTGTCTGGTTTTATGTTGAGGTCTTTGATCCACTTGGACTTCAGTTTTGTGCAGAGTGATAAGTATGAATCTATTTGCATTTTTCTACATGTAGACATCCAGTTGGACCAGCACCATTTGTTGAAGATGCTATCTTTTTTCCACTGTATGGTTTTGGCATCTTTGTCAAAAATCAGGTGTCCATAATTGTGTGGGTTTATTTCTGGGTCTTCTGTTCGATTCCATTGATCCACCATTCTGTTTCTATGCCAGTACCATGCAGTTTTTATAACTGTTGCTCTATAGTACAGCTTGAGATCAGGGATGGAGATACCTCCAGAAGATCTTTTATTGTAGAGGATTGTTTTAGCAATTCTCGGTTTCTTGTTATTCCGTACGAAGTTGAGAATTTTTCTTTCCAGGTCTGTAAAGAATCGTGTTGGCAATTTCATGGGAATTGCATTAAATCTGTAGATTGCTTTTAGTAAGATGGCCATTTTTACTATGTTAATCCTGCCAAGCCATGAGCATGGGAGATCTTTCCATCTTCTCATATCTTCCTCTAATTCTTTCTTCAGAGACTTGAAATTTTTTTCATACAAGTCTTTGACTTGCTTGGTTAGGGTTACACCAAGGTACTTTATGTCATTTGTGGCTATTGTGAATGGTGTTGTTTCTCTAATTTCTTTCTCAGTCCTTTTGTCTTTTGTATACAGGAGTGCTACTGATTTTTTTGAGTTAATTTTGTATCCGGCCACTTTGCTGAAGGTGTTTATCAGCTGTAGGAGTTCCCTGGTAGAGTTTTTGGGGTCACTCATGTATACTATCATATCATCTGCAAATAGTGATAATTTGACTTCTTCTTTTCCCATCTGTATCCCCTTGATCTCCTTCGACTGTCTTGTTGCTCTAGCAAGGACTTCCAGCACTATGTTGAAGAGATATGGAGACAGTGGGCAGCCTTGTCTTGTCCCTGATTTCAGTGGGATTGCTTTAAGTTTCTCTCCGTTCAGTTTGATGTTGGCTATAGGCTTGCTGTATATCGCCTTTACTATGTTTAGATATGTGCCTTGTATCCCTGATCTCTCCAATACTTTAAACATGAATGGATGTTGGACTTTGTCAAATGCTTTTTCAACATCTAGGGAGATTATCATGTGGTTTTTTTTTTTCAGTTTGTTAATATGGTGGATCACATTGATGGATTTCCGTATATTGAACCACCCCTGCATACCTGGGATGAAGCCTACTTGGTCATAGTGGATAATATCTTTGATGTGTTCTTGGATTCGGTTTGCAAGTATTTTGTTAAGTATTTTTGCATCAATGTTCATAAGGGAGATTGGCCTGAAATTCTCTTTCTTTGTTGAGTCTTTGCGAGGTTTAGGTACCAAGGTGATTGTGGCTTCATAGAATGAGTTTGGTAATGTTCCTTCTGTTTCTATTTTGTGGAATAGTTTGAAGAGAATTGGAGTTAGCTCTTCTTTGAAGGTCTGGTAGAATTCTGTGCTGAAGACATCTGGTCCTGGGCTTTTTTTGGATGGGAGAATTTTGATGACTGCTTCTATTTCTTTGGGGGATATAGGACTATTTAATTGATTTACCTGGTCCTGATTCAGCTTTGGTAAGTCAAATCGATCAAGAAAATTGTCCATTTCATTTAGGTTTTCAAATTTTGTTGAGTATAGACTTTTGAAGTAAGTCCTAATGATTGTTTGGATTTCCTCAGTGTCTGTAGTTATGTCCCCCTTTTCATTTCTGATTTTGTTGATTTGGGTGGTGTCTCTCTGCCTTTTAGTTAGCTTAGCTAAGGGTTTGTCAATCTTGTGAATTTTCTCAAAGAACCAGCTCTTGGTTTCATTGATTCTTTGAATTGTTTTATTTGTTTCTAATTGATTGATTTCAGCCCTGAGTTTGATTATTTCCAGCCGTCTACTCCTTTTTGGTGTGTCTGCTTCTTCTTTTTCTAGGGTTTTTTTTATTTTTATTTTTAGTTACAATTTGTTAACTCTGTGTCCCAGCTGTATCCCGCTCCCTCATTCCCTCCCCCTCCCCAACTCCCTCCCTGGTCTCCTCCCTGCCCCTTTCCAAGTCCACTGATAGGGGAGGACCTCCTCCCCTTTCATTTGACCCTGTTTTATCAGATATCTTCAAGGCTGATTGCAAAGTCCTCCTCTGTGGCCTAACAGGACTGCTCATCCCCTGGGGGGGGGGGAGGACAAAGAGCCTGCCCTTGAGATCCTGTTAGAAATAGTCCTTGATCCCTTTGCTTTGGAAAACTACTTGGTTACTGAGCTACCACGGGCCACATCCCAGCAGAAGTTCTATGTTAATCCATAGATGGTCCTTGGTTGAGTGTCAGTCTCAGAAAAGGCCCTGTGCCCGGATATATTTGGTACTTGTAGAGCTCCTATCCTTTCCATATCATACTAACTCCCCTTCTTTCATATGATTCCCTGCACTTTGCCATGGTTTGGTTATGAGTCTTAGTGTCTGCTTTGAAACACTGCTAGGTAGAGTCTTTCAGATGCCTTTTGCGGTAGACTCCTGTCATACATTCAATGCACATCCCATTTCTCTTTCTAAATGAGGATTGATCATCTTCACCCATGTCCACTTACTTGATTATCTTCTTTAGGTGTGTAGATTTCATTATGTTTATCATACCTTGTAGGTCTATATAAGTGAGTATATACCAAGTTTGTCTTTCTCCTTCTGGGATACTTCACTCAGAATGATTTTTTCTAGATCCCACCATTTGCCAGCAAATTTCATGATTTCCTCCATTTTGATTGCTGAGTAGTATTCCATTGTGTAAAAATACCACAATTTCTGTACCCATTCCTCTGTTGATGGACATCTGGGTTGTTTCCAAGTTCTGGCTATTACAAATAAAGCTGCTACGAACATGGTTGAATAAATGTCCTTGTTGTGTACTTGAGCAAATTTTGGGTATATACCTAGGAGTGGTATAGCTGGGTCTTGAGGTAGCACTACCCCTAATTGTCTGAGAAAGCGCCAGATTGACTTCCAGAGTGGTTGTACCAGTTTACATTCCCACCAGCAATGGAGGAGGGTTCCTTTTTCTCCACAACCTCTCCAGCATGTGTTGTCCCTTGAGTTTTTCATCTTGGCCATTCTGATGGGTGTCAGGTGAAATCTCAGGGTTGTTTTGATTTGCATTTCCCTAATGGCTAATGAGGTTGAGCATTTCTTTAAGTGTTTCTCTGCCATTTGATGTTCCTCTTTCGAGAATTCTCTGTTTAGCTCCATTCCCCATTTTTTAATGGGATTACTTGGTTTGTTGCTTTTCAGCTTCTTTAGTTCTTTATATATACTGGATATTAACCCTCTATCAGATAAAGGGTTGGTGAAGATTCTTTCCCAATCTGTAGGCAGTCGTTTTGTTTTGATGGCAGTGTCTTCTGCTTTACAGAAGCTTTTCAATTTCATGAGGTCCCATTTATTGATTGTTGCTCTTAGAGCCTGTGCTGTTGGTGTTCTGTTCAGGAAGTTGTTTCCTGTGCCAATGAGTTCTAGGCTGTTCCCCACTTTTTTTTCCAACTGATTTAGAATATCTGGTTTTATGTTGAGGTCGTTGATCCACTTTGACTTTAGATTTGTGCAGGGTGATAAATATGGATCAATTTTCATTTTTCTGCATGTAGAAATCCAGTTGGAGCAGCACCATTTGTTGAATATACTGTCTTTTTTCCATTGAATGGATTTGGCTTCTTTGTCAAATATTGAGTATTCATAGGTGTGTGGGTTTATTTCTGGGTCTTCTATGCGGTTCCATTGATCCTCCTTTCTGTTTCTGTGCCAATACCATGCAGCTTTTATTACTGTTGCCTTGTAGTACAGCTTGAGATCGGGGATGGAGATACCTCCAGATGATCTGTTGTTGTACAGGATCATTTTGGAGATTCTGGGTTTTTTGTTTCTCCATATGAAGCTGAGAATCTTTTTTTCAAGGTCTGTAAAGAATTGAGTTGGTATTTTGATGGGAATTGCATTGAATCTGTAGATTGCTTTTGGCAGGATGGCCATTTTCACAATGTTAATCCTACCAATCCATGAGCACGGGAGATCTTTCCATCTTCTGAGATCTTCTTCAATTTCTTTCTTCAGAGATTTGAAGTTTTTCTCAAAGAGGTCTCTCACTTCCTTGTTTAGAGTCACACCAAGGTACTTTATGTTATTAGTGGCTATTGTGAAGGGTGTTGTTTCCCTAATTTCTTTCTCAGCCTTTTTGTCTTTGGTGTACAGGAGGGCTTCTGATTTTTTTGAGTTGATTTTGTATCCTGACACTTTGCTGAAGGTGTTTATCAGCTGAAGGAGTTCTCTGGTTGAATTTTTGGGGTCGCTCATATATACTATCATATCATCTGCGAATAGTGACACTTTGACCTCTTCCTTTCCGATTTGTATCCCCTTGATCTCCTTTAGTTGTCTTATTGCTCTGGCTGGGACTTCAAGTACTATGTTGAAGAGATATGGAGACAGTGGGCAGCCTTGTCTTGTCCCTGATTTTAGTGGGATTGATTTAAGTTTCTCTCCATTGAGTTTGATGTTGGCTATAGGCTTGCTGTATATTGCCTTTACTATATTTAGGTATGTGCTTTGTATCCCTGATCTCTCCAAGACTTTAAACATGAATGGGTGTTGGACTTTGTGAAATGCTTTTTCGGCATCTAAGGAGATGATCATGTGGTTTTTCTCCTTCATTTTGTTTATGTGGTGGATTACATTGATGGATTTCCGTATGTTGAACCACCCTTGCATTCCTGGGATGAAGCCTACTTGGTCATGGTGGATGATATCTTTGATGTGTTCTTGGATTCGGTTTGCAAGTATTTTATTGAGTATTTTTGCATCAATGTTCATAAGAGAGATTGGTCTGAAGTTCTCTTTTTTTGTTGGATCTTTGTGTGGTTTAGGTATCAAGGTGACTGTGGCTTCATAGAATGAGTTTGGTAGTGTTCCTTCTGTTTCTATTTTGTGGAAGAGTTTGAAGAGAATTGGTGTTAGCACTTCCTTGAAGGTCTTGTAGAATTCTGCGCTGAAGCCATCTGGTCCAGGGCTTTTTTTGGAGGGCAGACTGTTAATGACTGCTTCAATTTCCTTTGGAGATATAGGGCTATTCAGTCTTTCTACCTGTTCTTGGCTTAATTTTGGTAGATGGAATTTGTCAAGAAAATTATCCATTTTATTTAGATTTTCAAATTTTGTGCCATATAGGTTTTTGTAGTATGACCTAATAATTGTTTGGATTTCCACAGTATCTGTAGTTATGTCCCCATTTTCATTTCTGATTTTGCTGATTTGGATAGTTTCTCTGTGCTTTTTAGTTAGTTTGGCTAAGGGTTTGTCTATCTTGTTGATTTTCTCAAAGAACCAGCTTTTTGTTTCATTGATTCTTTGGATAGTTTTATTTGTTTCTAATTGATTGATTTCAGCTCTGAGTTTGATTATTTCCAGCCATCTGCTCCTCTTGGGTGTATCTTCTTCTATTTTTTCTAGGGTTTTCAGTTGGGCCATTAAGTTGTTTGTATGTGATGTTACGAATTTCTTCTTGCAGGCATTTAGTGCTATAAATTTTCCTCTGAGCACTGCTTTCAATGTGTCCCATAAATTTGGGTATGTTGTGCCTTCATTTTCATTGAATTCTAGGAAGTCTTTAATTTCTTTCTTTATTTCGTCCTTGACCCAGCTGTCATTGAGTAGTAAGTTGTTCAGTTTCCATGTGCGTGTCGTTTTTTTGTTGTTTCTCTTGTTGTTGATGTCCAGCTTTAGTCCATGGTGGTCGGATAGTATACAAGGTATTATTTCAATCCTTTTGTATCTGTTGAGGCTTACTTTGTGACACACTATATGGTCTATTTTGGAGAAGGTTCCATGTGGTGCTGAAAAGGTGTACTCTTTTGAGTTTGGGTGAAAAGATCTGTAGACGTCTATTAGGTCCATTTGATTTAGGGGTTCTGTGAGTGCTTTTATTTCCCTATTTGGTGTCTGTCTGGTTGATCTGTCCCTTGATGAGAGTGGGGTGTTGAAGTCTCCCACTATTAAGGTATTAAGATCAATGTATGATTTAAGCTTTAATAATGTTTCACTTATGAATGTAGGTGCTCTTGTATTTGGGGCATAGATATTCAAGATTGTGATGTCCTCTTGGTGGATTTTTCCTTTGATGAGAATATAGTGGCCCTCCTTATCTTTTTTGATTAACTTTGGATGGAAGTCTATTTTATTAGATATTAGGGTGGCTACTCCAGCTTGTTTTCTGGAACCATTTGCTTGAAAAACATTTTTCCAGCCCTTTACTCTGAGGTGGTGTTTATCTTTGTTGCATAGGTGTGTTTCTTGGATGCAACAGAATGTTGGATCCTGTTTCCGCAACCATTCTGTTAGTCTGTGTCTTTTTATTGGGGAGTTGAGTCCATTGATATTGATAGATAGTAGTGACCAATGCATGTTAGTTCCTTTTGTAATGGAGTCGGTGATCTTACCCTGTTTCATTGCTTGTTTTCCTTTCGTTTTTTTTGGGATATTATTTGTATGTCCTGTTTTCTTGGATGAGGTTGTTTTCGTTGGATTGGAGTTTTCCTTCTAGTATCTTCTGTAGGGTTGGTTTCCTGTGTAGATATTGTGTAAATTTAGTTTTGTCATGGAATATTTTGTTTTCTCCATCTATGTTGATTGAAAGCTTTGCAGGGTATAGTAGTCTGGGTTGACATTTGTGATCTCTTAGAGTCTCCATGATACTTGCCCAGGCCCTTCTGGCTTTCATAGTTTCTGATGAGAAGTCCGGTGTGATTCTGATAGGTCTACCTTCATATGTTACTTGGCCTTTTTCCCTGGCTGCTTTAAATATCTTTTCTTTGTTCTGTAGATTTAGTGTTTTGACTATGATGTGACGTGATGTGTTTCTTTTCTGGTCTAGTCTATTTGGAGTTCTGTAGACTTCTTGTATATTTATAAACATCTCTTTCTTTAAGTTGGGAAAATTTTCTTCTATGATTTTCTTGAAAATATTTTCTGGACCTTGGAGCCCGGAGTCTTCTTTTTCATCAATTCCAATTATTCTTAGATTTTGTCTTTTCATAGCATCCTTGATTTCTTGAATATTTTGTGATTGGAATTTTCTGATTTTACTTTTTCTTTGAGAGAAGTATCAATTTCTGCAAGTGTGTCTTCAGCTCCAGAGATTCTCTCTTCCATCTCTTGTATTCTGTTGGTGATGCTTACTTTTGTGGTTCCTGATCTTTTCTCCAAGTTCTCCAGCTCAAGGGTTTTCTCATTTTCTGTTTTCTTTATTGATTCTAATTCTGTTTTCATGCCTTGCACCATTTCTTTCATTTGTTTGAATTTGGATTCCTGTCTCTCTACGATGGTCTCTATTTCCTTGTTCATTTCCTTTTTATATGCCACTAATTTTATCTCTACTTGTGCCTCTATTTGTTTGGCTATGTTTGCCTGTGTTTCTTTAAGGCTTTTGTCTATTTCTTCTTTCTTTACCTCCAATTGACTGGCCAACTCTTTGAAAGATTTGTTCATTTCCTCCTTTTGAGCCTCAAATAATTGGGTAAGCATGGCTTTAAGGTCATTTTCCTGTGCTTCTGATGAATTGGAGTAGCCATCTATTTTGGGGTTTCCTGGTGAAGTCATGATGTGCTGATTTATGTTGGAAGTGTTCTTTTGCCTACCCCTGGCCATTGGCTTATCTGAAACCTTCCCTGTTTGTTTTTGGATTCTGCAAATCAGACTGGTACTGTCTCTGGCGTCTGGAGAGTTCTTCAGCAAGCTGAGAGAGGTCCCTTGTTCTTAGCGTGTGCTGAGGACTAGCTGTACCTGTGGGAGAAAAGTACGCAGGCGCAGATGGGGCAAATGCAAGTGTGTGTGTGTGTGTGTGTGTGTGTGTGTGTAGGTGTGCGTGTATCTCAAGGGACAGAGTGATGGCTAATGTTGAACCCTTGAGTGTGTGGGAGAGGCTCTGCACTGTATATGTCGCAGGCGCTAGTGATGATCGCAGCGCAATTTCTGGCATTAACTGCCTTAACTCCTCAATTAGACCCACAGAGCAGGAACTTCAATGTCCCAAGTGCCCCTCTGTTTCCCAAAGTGGGTATGTGGGTGGGAGGGGGTTCGATGCCTGGCTTCTGTTTTAGAAGGACCCAGGATCTGGGGATTTGCAGATTCTCAAGGGTGCACTCACTTACAGGCAGGTCACTTGGCAGAGATCAGGGTATCTGGGCTCTCTGCTCTCTGGTTTGGCCCTGTTTCTTTGATGTGCTCCGCCAGCTCCATGCTGCTGTCACTGCCAGGTTATGAGGTCTTGCTGCATCTGGAGATTTCAAGGTGGTCACGTCAGTAGGAATCGGGGTAAACAGACTTTCTGTTTTCTGGTTTGGCCCTGGTTAGTCTTAAACTGGAGGGCTGATGTGCCCCGCCAGCTCAGTGCTGCTCCGCCACCAGGTTAGAAAGTCCCGTTGTAACTGGAGACTGGGTTGCTAGTCCAGATGTTTTCTGGGAAGTCCTGGGGTCTCTTCACTATGCTCTCCCAGCGCCTGGTGTGCCTAGCTAGTGTGGCATTTCTGTCTGGGTTTGGTGAGTATATAGAGTATTTTTTGTCACTGTGGGATTGGGCGGGCCGTACTGTCAGTGATCGCTATCCTGTGGAGCTAGTATGGCGTCTAGCAGACTTGGGCCCTGGGAGAATGGTGCAGCCACCGTGCGGATCTGGGACTCTGAGACGGGTACTGCTGGCACCTGCCGCTAAAGGGCTTGGAGCTCTGCCACAGCCGCTGCAGATCCCAGGCAGTTACGTCTGTGCAGAGAGAGATGATTCTGCTGTGCCGAGGAGGAAGGCAGTCTGGGGGAGGGGAGTGCTGCTAGATCAAAGGGTCGTTTCTCACCTTCCCCAAACAAGTCTCTCCCGGTGACCCGAGACCAAAGTTTTCGCCTCCTGCGATGTTCCCTGTTGTTTAGGAAGCCTCACCTTTGTTTTCCTGGGTTAGAGGTCCTTCCACGCACCAACTCAGATGGTTAGCAATTCCACAGCTCAGAAACTGTGTGTGCTAGTCGCCATCTTGGCTCTGCCCCCCTTTCTAGGGTTTTTAAGTGGGCCATTAAGTTGCTTGAATGCGCTGTCTCGAATTTCTTCTTGAAGGCACGTAGTGCTATGAACTTTCCTCTTAGCACTGCTTTCATTGTGTCCCACAAGTTTGGGTATGTTGTGTCTTCATTTTTATTGAGTTCTAGAAAGGCTTTAATTTCTTTCTTTATTTCTTCCCTGACCCAGCTGTCATCTAGTAACAAGTTGTTCAGTTTCCATGTGTGTGTAGGCTTTTTGCTATTTCTGTTGTTGTTGAAGTCCAGCTTTATTCCATGGTGATCAGAAAGGATACAAGGGATTATTTCAGTCTTCTTGTATCTGTTGAGGCTTGCTTTGTGACCAACTATATGGTCTATTTTGGAGAAGGTTCCATGAGGTGCTGAGAAGAAGGTAAATTCTTTTGTGTTTGGGTGTAAAGTTCTGTAAATGTCTGTGAGGTCCATTTGATTCATGACCTCTGTCAGAGATATTGTTTCTTTGTTTAATTTCTGTTTTGTTGACCTGTCCTTTGTTGAGAGTGGGGTGTTGAAGTCTCCCACTATTAATGTGTGGGGATCTATTTGTGGTTTAAATTTTATCAATGTTTCTTTTACAAATGTGGGTGTTCTTGTATTTAGGGCATAGATGTTCAGGATTGTGATGTCTTTCTGGTGGAATTTTCCCTTGATGAATATGAAGTGTCCTTCCTCATCTCTTTTTATTAATTTTGGTTGAAAGTCTATTTTATCAGATATTAGAATGGCTACTCCTGCTTGTTTCTTGGGTCCATTTGCTTGGAAAGTCGTCTTCCAACCTTTTACCCTCAGGTAATGTCTATCTTTGTGTCTTAGGTGTGTTTCTTGTATGCAACAGATTGCTGGGTTTTGTTTACGTATCCATTCTGTTAATCTGTGTCTTTTTACTGGAGAGTTGAGTCCATTGATGTTGAGAGAGATTAATGACCAGTGGCTGTTAGATCCTTTGATTTTGATGTTGGCTGTGTTCATAAGTTTGTGTGCTTGGTTGCTTTTTGTTTTGCTGTAGTAAGGTTAATTATTTCCTGTGTTTTCTTGACAGAAGCTAATTTTCTTGGGTTGTATTTTCCCTTCCAGTGTCTTCTGTAATGCTGGATTTGTGTGTAGGTATTGTTGAAATTTGTTTTTGTCATTGAATATCTTGTTTTCTCCGTCTATGAGGACTGAGAGTTTTGCAGGGTATAGTAGTCTGGGTTCTCTTAGGGTCTGCATGATATCTGTCCAGGCCCTTCTGGCTTTCATAGTTTCTGTTGAAAAGTCAGGTGTGATTCTAATGGGTTTGCCGTTATATGTTACTTGGCCTTTTTCCCTTGCAGCTTTTAGTATTTTTTCTTTGTTCTGTGTACTTACTGTTTTGATTATTATGTGGCGGGAGGATTTTCTTTTCTGGTCAAATTTGTTGGGTGTTCTGTAGGCCTCATGTATCCTTATTGGCTTCTCCTTTAACTTGGGGAAATTTTCTTCAATGATTTTGTTGAAAATATTTTCTGGGCCTTGGAGAAGGGAGTCTTCTTTTTCCTCTATTCCTATTATTCTTAGGTTTTGTCTTTTCATATTGTCTTGGATTTCTTGGACAGTCTGTGTCAGGAATTTTTTGGATTTAACATTTTCTTTGACAGATACATCGATTTCTTCCATTGTATCTTCTACACCTGAGATTCTTTCTTCCATTTCTTGTATTCTGTTGGTTATGCTTACCTCTGTAGTTCCTGTTTTCTTCCCTAAATTCTTCCTCTCCATTATTTTCTCCATTTGTGTTTTCTTTAATTTTTCTAGTTCTATCTTTAGGTCTTGAGTGGTTTTGTTTACTTCCTTCACCTGTCTGCTTGTATTTTCCTCTTTTTCTTTTAGTTCCTTCAACTCTGTCTCTTTTATTTCTTTCAGTGATTTAATTATTTCTTCTCTGAAGGCCACAAGCTGTTTGGCTGCATCTTCCCGTATTTCTTCACGGATGGCCCTAATCTGCTTGTCTTTATCTTCCTCCATTTCTTTACGGATAGCCATGATATGTTTGGTTTTATCTTCCTCTAATTCTTTACGTATTTTATTTGTCTCCTCTATTATCCTCTTCATCAACATAGATGTAAGGTCATCTTCTTGATTTTCTATTATGCTGCATTGTTCAGGGCTGTTCGCCCCTGGATGGCTGGGTTCTGGAGATGCCATATTGCTCTGTCTTTTGTTGGTTGAGCTTTTACGCTGACCTCTACCCATTGGGCTGATTTAGGTTTTGGCTGTTAGTTTCTGTGCTTCCTGTAGTCCTGAGGTAGGGAGTATCCCCTTGGCCGGAAGATGATTTTTCCTGAAGGAGTCCTTCTCTGCTTTTTGGTTATGGTCACTGTATGGCCAGTGTTTCTCAGGAGTTGCCATTGCTCACCTCAGGTTTATAGCCCTGAGTAGTAGCTGTGGTCTATGTTAGGCAGGGGGGGATCTCCTCTTACCCATAGAATTTCTCAAGACAGCTGCCCCACTGCTGGGTTTCTTGTTATAAATTTAGTGTGCTGCTGCTCACTAAATTTTCATTTACAGTCCTCTTGAAGAACCTGCTGATTCCCTAGCTGTGGGGTTTTCTCCCAAAAGGGAAACTCAGTCTGTTATCCTGGGGCGCACAGTTCTGTCCGGGAGAGTGGGAGGTGCACTCAGCAAGTCTCTGGGCCAGAGGCTGATTGCTCCGCTCTGGACCTGGAGAATGTACACCTAGGTTGAGTTGGTGCCTGGGGGCACTGCTCTGGTCTGGAGGCTTGGTGCCTCACTCTGGACCAGAAGCTGTGTGTCTCTGTCTGTGATGGCGGCTGCAGGCACTGCTCTGGTCCAGACGCTGTGGGTGCAGCCCTCTTGAAGGACCAGGGATTCCCACAGTTTTGACAGTCTAGCTAGGGATAACTAGTTGATCCTTGGCACAGTATCTGAGGGCTGCTGTAATGGCTTCATGGCTATTGTAGGTCCGAGAATGCAGCTGTGTGTCCCAGTGCCCTAGGGGAACTCAATAATGGTGGCATTGCACAGCGCTCGCTCCTGCCTGCACTAGAGTCTGCGTTAGTCCAGGAAGTGTTTTGGTGCTGGGTGTCCTAAGCGTTAGAGCTGCTGACCCCCTCCACTGGGGGTTTCCTCCTGCCAGAGACATGCAGTCTGGTGCCCTGGTGCCCTGGTGCCCACAGTTCTATCTGAGGCGGCGAATCAGGCGTGCAGGCAAGGCTCCATGCAGGAGCCTGGGTTCCCGGCTCTGGGTCCGCACTGGCTCTTGGGGCACCCTCGGAACCGGAGTATTTTCCAGGGGATGTCTGGGTAACCTGAGGTCGGTCCCAATTGTTTCCTGCTCCGTGGGGTTATCTCTCAACTGGGAAATCCAGTCTATGATGTTGTGGGCCCACAGTTCAGACTGGGACCGTGACCAGATCACGCTGGCATGTAGCTCTGGGCTGGCGACCAAGCGCCTGGCGGAACAGGGATCTCTTCTGCGGTTTAGCCGGGTGAGTTAAAGCTGATTGAATCCCCCACCGTGGGGTATCCTCTCACCTGTGAAACACAATCCCTTGTGTTTTATGGCCGCGAGTTCTGATTGCTGGTCACTGTGCCAATCCTGCTGTGCTGCTCCTCAGAATGAGAGTCCTCCCGGCGCTGCCATCTTGCCCCGCCCCTAGCATGTCTTCTTTTAGAGATTTTACTACTCATAGCTCAATCTCTTTCTAATGTATTAGCTATTTCCTAAATGTATGTAGTGATAACACCGTCTGAACATATTATATAAAAGAGATTCCCAGGCACCCTCTTTAAAAAATTCCTAGTAAGTAGGTTAAAGGTGGGGCCCAGGACCTGTATCTTTAACAAGTATCCAGAGGTGATTTTTGTGACTATACAAGTTGGAGAAACACTGAACCAGATAATACCAGTTGTCCTCCACTTTTCAATGCAGGAAGGTGATATGTTTGTTTATTTGGGTGTGTGTGTTTATGCTTTTGTGGTTTGCTTACTTTTAAAATGCCTTCCAACCCACACAGCAGCAATACATAAAATTTTAGGGGAAGCCAGGGTGTGGAGCTAGAGATAATACTGGGGTATCTACTTGCTGAAGTTCTGGTGAAAAATTAAGTCTGGAACTCAAGTCAAAGAGCCAGAGAGGAGAGGAATAATTCCATATGTCAATTGGCCTTAGAGAATAACCAAGTTTGTATGTGAGGAAGAATGTGAGTAATTGCCAGGTCTCTGGGTTATGCACAGAGATAGAGGGGTGAACTTTTCACTTAGTATATACATTCAGGAGGAATGTGCAGACAAGATGTAGGGACAGGTCAGGGATGCACTTTTTTGAGATGATAGTGGCAAAGCTGTCCTGACCAGTTTTAAGCTGCAGATCTTTATGCAGTGTCTGATTTATGGGTGATGGTAGGTGATAACAGAGTAAGTAAACACTTAGGTCAGTAAAGGAGTTATATATTCAAAACTTCTAATAATAGGTCACTGGGAATAATTTACATTTTTGAGAAATTTTGAGAGTCACAACATTTCCCCTTTCTTTCTTCCATCCAAACCCCACTATAAACCTTTCCCTCTTCTCCTTCAGACTTATGGCTTATTTTTTCCCTAATTATTATTACATGCATATAAGTATATATACATTTAAAAAAAACCCTGTTTAGTCAGAACAATGTTCTTTGTATACATGTTTGCAGGGCTGATCGTTTGGCACTGAACAACCAATTGTTCTCAGATTTTTTCAGTTGCCTGTGATTCTTTGTGTAGGTTTGAGGACTGATGGCCTTTTTCCATCTAGCTTGGCATGTCCATTGTTTTCATCTTGTTTAGCTCACATTTGGGTGGTTATGTTAGTGAGACTTTACAGATGTAGCTTTTGACGTTACTAGGAGACACAACTGAGTAGATATTTTCTAGTTATTTTGTTTCACTATCAAGAAGAGAGATGAAACAAATTGCCTTTAGAGAAATGAATAGGTTCATTTGTTCATTCATTCATTCATTCATTCACTCATTTATCAATTCATCAAGAAATATACTTTCTAACATGGACGTGGACTAAGAGCTGAGGATAAAACATGAAAAAGTTGGTATGATACTTTCCTATAGGGAAGTTTGAATGATGTAGTAAAGTGAAAAAATAAATGGAAGTAATGAAAATCAGAATTATCAGATGCTCTATCAAGGAGCTACTTTGGAAAGTATGTAATATAGTATGCACTGGGTTTAAGAAAAAATGGCACATGCCATGGACTTGGCTGTATCTCTTCTTCATGGTAGCTTTCAGTACATCATGGAGGTAGCTTCCTCATCTAGACAATGTGATGATCATTCCTTTCTACATGTTATGTGCTTGTGTACTCAGGGACATGACTATAGTAACAAGCCACATCCTTATCTAGTGGCTTAGGAGAATGACATTTGTTTCTCATTCATGGTCTTTGTTGAGTGCAGTTGGCTATAGCTCTTCTATGTGTTATCTCAGAAAGAACATTGTGGTCATTGGCATTCCATGTCACAAGGAAAAAAAAGAGGTTTGGCAAAACCATATGCTATTTGTTGTTCCTTCTTGGATGTGGCCAAGTGCCCTGCTCTCATTTCACAGGCCCAAGGATGTAGCATGGCCCTGTGTACTGGTAGGTAAAGTTCTCTGTCTGTCTGTCTGTCTGTCAGTTTGTTTCTCTGTCCACTGAATGGTAAAAAAAAGAATCAGAGTAGGAAGAGGCAATTAAAAATTTAAAGTAACAATAAAATGACAGGGAGGTATACCTATGATGGTAGCAAATGTTTGCAAAATAACAATACATAGATGCAGAGATAATTTTAGGGACCATTACAGAGTAGCATGGGAAGAGTCTAATGATCATCAAGAAGTATTCTTTCACATGTAGCCTATGAGAAGTTACTTCAGGTTGAAATAATACAGGAGTATCTTATTAGGTTGAGACCCCATTCAACTCTCACTGTATCAGTCATCCATCTGAGGATGATCACAAAACTCATAAGGATAGTCGAAAGATAAAAGTAACTTATGTTAAGATCCCATTGTTGCTGATGCTCAAATTTCTCACATAATTTGCCTAAGATTACATGAGTAAGATTTGAGTCAGGCTGGCAGATACAAGCCACTCTGCAGTAGCTACAGGATTAGAACAAAGCTCTCTTCAGCTCAGCTTCTTCTTGTGAAAGATATCTGAGAGAGAAGTAGGAGAGCTACTCCGAGACCCACATTCTCCCAACATTTTAGGTACCATGGAACTGCTGCTTCAAGGATACACTGGTGATTGTTAAAGGTGGTGATGTTGCTTCTTCATGTCTAAGGACTTCAATATGGTATGCAGAGGGCACAGGGTCATGTCACTAAAACTAGTCTGCTTTATCAAAAGGGAAGAAGATACAACTAACTTAGGTGCCTTATGGGTAAGAACTTGTGGGCACAGGACTGTTTTTCTTCCTTGAAGAGAGGGCAACCTCTCCTCCCAGTAACCTTGGTTGCAGGCAAGAGCAGAGACTTCCCCATTGTCTGATGACCTTCTCTTATCCATTTTTTTTTTTTTTTACTCCTAAGCACTATTTCTTCTTCCAAAGCCAGATTTGTATACCAGGAGGTATATTTACTTTTCCCAAGCATGTCATTTGCATCTGTCACTCCGGTTGACTTGTCTATGATTAAGTGCCTTCTAAAGAAACAGCTTGTCAAAGCTGTCACTCGTTATCTTTTCCTTTTTTTTTTTTTTTCTTGTACATCACTGTGTACCCATGGGCCTTTTCTAGGCTGAGATGCTGTCTGGTTGAGGGACTCCAGGAATGGCATGAGCAGTGGTGAGAGTTTTGGGTTCTAATGTGAACACTATCAATTTAAATGTAATGAAAAAGTTACATCATTCTATTTGGCATCAGTGGGTATCTTATTGTATAAATTCCTTTGCTAATGAGAATTAAGCTTTATTTTACTTAATTTGTCACAATGCTATGAAGTAGACACAGTTATTTTCCTTTTAAAGGTGAAGAGACTTGACATTGACCTGAATATTCCAAAGTTCACTCAGCTAATGACTGGCAGGTCTGGGTTGGAGTTCAAATTGACTCAAGGGTCTATCTTCTTATCTTTTCTCAGGGGTACTCTTCTCTTTTCCTCATACAGAGCCCAGGTTACATTCAGCCTGTTCTGAAGTCTTGCCTGTCAGTGGAAGAAAGGGAATTAATCTCAGGTATCAACAGAGTATCATTCTCCTTGCCAATGGATGTTTTCTGTCTGGACACCGGATACACTTCTAGCCAGTATGAGGGGAAAAGAGATTGAATGTGTGGAAGAGTATTCTTCAGTAAAAAAGTGATACATCTTCTGCACATGTTCTTTGCTGACACTGGGTCTATCTATACGTGAGGTCTCGCTGTGTCGTGACCCTAGGAAAAGAAATGAGGGAGGGTGGAGTAAAACAATGGAAACTGGAGGTGTGCTGAGGTGTTGAATTAAGCAGTTTTGTGGTCAGTATACCCTGAACCCTCCTATGAGATAATAAACGTCTCAGTTACACAAGCCCTTAGTTGCATATTCTATTGCTTGCAGTTAAAGCTTCCTATCAGATACAAGATGATGCAAAAATGAGTGTTACATGGGCTTATCCTCAGAGATCTCACAACCTACTTGCAAAGGCAGCAGGGAAACCACCAGTGGTAGTATGAGTCATGCCCAAAAGCAGGCATACTCCAGGTGCTTTGAGGTGACACAGGGGAGTGTACTTGGGTTGCACTGGTTGGGCAAGGAAGCTATCAGAGAGAAGGTGGCTTCTTGGGTGGAGTTTTAAACCAGATAGGCCATACCCTCAGGTTGGTGAGTTCAAAGACAGGGAGAGCTGAGTTGCATGTGATTAGATTTGTTTGACTTGGCACAACTGGGTCGCAAAGGGGACAGATGAACCAGTGGGAATGAAGTAAGAGGAAGTAGATAAGTATACTGATGGAAGGCGACCCGAAGTCCTCCTGAAGGGCCACTGTAGTAGATGCACAAGAGACCTCTGGAGCAGCAGATATGAGTTCTACACATTTATTTATTCTGTGTAGTATTTATTGAAATTTTCTTCTGTGCTAGTTGCTGAGCTCAGGTTAAAGGGGCATCTTTGAGTGTTGGAGTGTTAAACTTCTGAGTGCCTGAAACCATCATGGCCACCACTGAGAGTTCAGATATTAGGCTGTGTCTTTGCACTCAGGGGGCTCATGTTTGTTGAAAGAATTGCAAGGTGAAGTGTATCTTGGTCTTATAGGTAATTATGAGTGGAAGAGAGGGAAATAGGCACTTAGTAACACATAAAAAAGTTTGCTCAGTACTGTTTCGATGAATACAATTTGTGAACATCTTTCTACATTTTGAGTTGTATCTGTGAACTACAGAAGAATATCCTAATAAAGGGGCCAAATTAGTACTTCTTGGTCTATGCATTTTTTGGGCCTCAGCATCTTTATTTGTAAGGAAGCTGACAATCATAATTCTTTAAACATTTTTTTGTTTGATAATTTCATGTCTATATAATGAATTGATTCCATTTTTATATACAATTCTCTTTTCTTGTCCTGTTCCTGTTGGAACCTACCTTTTCATATCTGTTTTTTGTGTGTGTGACTATTGACTGAAGAAAATGATAAACCTTTCCTTCCATAAGCATTCATTGCCAACAGTCTCTTTTAAATGTAGTAGGACTGCATGGGCTCCTTCCCTATCTATGAGGAGATGTTGACAGGCTTAATTTTGTGTGTGCCTTTTGCAAATAACCTCAGTTCATGACTACAATGGCTATGTCATGTCCAGAAAACATCTTTCTACGTCACAGATCATGTATTCTCATACTCTTCTTTTTATATTTTTTTTGTCATTTCTTTTTCAGTGTTTCCTCATCCTTGGATGGAATGTCATAGCTTTAATGTTTAGAGTTGAGCATTCCACCATCATTGATCCACCACACATAGTCTAATTTTGAGTTTCTTTATTGATTGTCTCTTACTGCAATAAGAAACTTTTCTGATGAAGGCTGGGTACATTCAAGTGGTAATAGAAGCTGGAAGTGACAATAATTCTTACTTCCAATGAGTGCTGAAGCTAGTAACAAGAAAGTCATTTTTGCATACCATGTACTCATACTTTTTTTTTTGTTCATTTGTTTTCATGAAATTCTAGAGCTAGAACCCGGTGCCTTTACATACTAGGCAAGCACTTCACCACTGAGCTATACTCCCTGAACCACTGAATTTATTTTCAAAACATGGGTTAGCACAAATCTTTACACTGTCTGACATTTGATTTGTCCAGATCAAAACTTAGAGACACTACTCTCAAGAAACTTGCGTTGACAGTTCACAGTTTATTTCTTGACAATTCTGAAAGTTAAATGTATTATTATACTTGATAATGAAAAACCATTTGCAGTAGGTGGCAATGTAGCAAAGTCCATAGAATGGTTACATAGCATGTATACATTACTGAAAATTTCTTCCTAGCACTTCACAAACTCAGCATAGTGGTGTATGAGTAGAAGAACTTTTAACTTCTTAGCTTCTCATTTCAAGAAAACCTCTCACTTTCTAAATACTTTGCAGTAGAGAATGTCTGAAGAACTAAAGATGGAGCTGTAGGGACCTGAAGGGCATCTGGAGCAGAGCTTCATCTACAGCAAAAAATGTTTAAGTGACTCATTTTGAGATTTCTGGGACACAAGTAAGAAAGCACATATCATGGAAGGTATTTGGCTGACCTATAATAAAATTCCCTAGCTGATCAATCAATTATCTTGTAATGAAGGCCTTGAGTCAGACAGAGAAAGGAGGATTAGTAGACAACCTCACAAAATTCCTCACAAGGGAAAGGCCAGCCCTTGGCTTCCAGACCTGACTGGCAGATGAATAAACCTGAGTCCTGGTGCATGAGGCTTCTAGTATCCCCAGAGGGCTCCAGAATTACAGACTGTGAGAAGCTGATGGGACCATACCTTCCTCCAAAAGCCATCATTGATAATTTGACTGCTTGGATACCAATAGAAAAGGTGGCATAGCAGCAGGCAAGGGCTTTTTTTTTTTTTTTTTTTTTTTTTTACAATCCTGGGCTTATTTGTCAATATTAGTAACAGCAGCAGCTATCACTTGCTGAGTATCTATAATGGGAGGATAATAACACATCCATCTCACTGAGGTTCTGGGAAAATTGAAAGCCTATAAATCGCTTACTGTAGACAGTTCTGGTAAGCACAACTATGTGTTCCTAAAATTCATTGCGTTGTGCAAGTCCCACAATAAAAGCCAAAGGTCTTATGGGAGAATGAGGTTGAAGAGAGATCATTTAGGGGTTGGAGAGGTGGCTTGGCAGAACACAATGCTTTTGCAGAGAACTGGAGGTTGATTTTTAGCCTTTGCACCAGGCGGCACAAACTACCTAGAATTCCAATGATCCAATGCCCTCTTCTAGCCTCTGCAGGCACTCTCCGGGAAACGTCCACTCTCGCGCGTGCACACGCGTAGGCACACTTTCGTGTAAACACACACACACACACACACACACACACACACACACATTTTTAAAAAGGGAAATTGTTCAGAAACTTCACCGACGATATAGCCATAGCGTCTACATTGATCACCATCTATGGCAAAAACAGAGACTTAAAGAAATAGTAGCAGTTCTTCTTACTAAAGGGTTGGCAGATGTGTAAAAACTATAATGTTATTTGTTATTATCTTATTTGTTTCATAATCATGAATTCATATTAATGGGCTTCCCTGTGCTATTTACACATAATATTGACATGTGTATGTAGAGGCCAAGTGGGCTGTACCTTGTAAGTTATTGTACACGGTTACAGAAGAGTTGCTTGAAATTAGATGGAAAACTGCTCTATCAGAAGTGCCTGGGTGTGGCACATGAAATAGACACCATTGTGTACAGATGAAAGAGCCTACAGATATTTGAGGCATGCTCTCTGTGTCCTTACATAGCTTGCTGTGGCTGGGTGCACCTTGTGTTTGGAGCAGATGCCATATGGTATAAGCAAACACGAAGTTTACATTACGCTCAACTTGTTTCCTAATACACCAACTGTGCCAAAACTACTTCACATTTCAAAATAAGTCATAAATCAGAAGCGACTATACAAGATTCATGGCAAATGAGCAAGCAATGGTAGTTGTAATTGTTTCAAGGAAAATCTGTCATGACATACCAATTTTACAAGCCAACTGTAAATAACCTTATTTTACAGATGAGTAAAACTGAGGCTCAGGGTGGTTGATTACTTAGTCAAGGACACAGTGCTAGGAAAAAGAAAGGCTGTTGTCTATTTCCCTGCAATTCTTTCTTTGGGGTAAGTTTCTCCTTAAACCTCCATACAGCATAGTACAATTATGACAGAGGCAGCCACAGACAACTGACTGCTGCTTCAGTTCAAAAATCTTAACCAGCTGGAATACAAATTTACATGGTTTTCAAAGGCCAGACAAATTTATGAGAAGTTCTACTCTGTTGGTGCTTACTTTGATGTATGAATACTCCTCCTCTGTGCTTAGGAATAAGAGTGGAAAGCATTGAAAGTGTTGTGATGCTTCATGCTACTTGTTGATGGAGGAGAGACTTCCTTATTTAGCTAAAACAGTTGCCTCTCAGGACATGTACCACTGTGTCCTTATGCACCCTTAGTTGAGGCTCCAGGCTGAACCTGGCAGGTAGTGGTTTACAGACTGATGGCTCTGATGAATTCTGGGGAGCAGAATTGAATATGCTTCCCCAGAGACACCTATCAAGCACAGGCCTGGAGGATATCGGTTCAGGTAGTATTAACCCTTGTAGCACTTGCCTTTCTTTTCTGGCTTGCCTCAGTGATGGGGCCATCTACTCTCCAGACCCTTTCTGCATGACCATTTCCTCCTTACCACTTGGTTGTGTCTTCTTCCTCCTGAGTTCAAACATTGAATGTTTATTTTTGGTCATTAAAATATCTTCTGATTATATTTTGCCCATCATATAGCATCTTCCCTGCCAGGCAGTGGTGGTGTATACCTTTTATCCCAGCACTCAAGAGGGAGAGGCCAGTGGATCTCTGGATTCAAGGTCAGCCTGGTCTAGGTACTGAGTTCTAGGCCAGGCAGGGCTACACAAAAAAACCCTGTCTCAAAAAAACTAAAAACAAACAACAAACAAAAAGCTCCAAAACAAAACAAAAAGAGCATCTCTCCCCAGCTCTTTATTACAGAAGAAATTTAGCTTATTGAAGCAGAGAATACTGTAAGTCTGCATCAGTCCACCAACGCTGTGAACCTCATCAATGATCAGATCACGGACAATCTTG
The DNA here is from genome assembly GCF_907164565.1 of Psammomys obesus. Classification (NCBI taxonomy): domain Eukaryota; kingdom Metazoa; phylum Chordata; class Mammalia; order Rodentia; family Muridae; genus Psammomys; species Psammomys obesus. The sequence goes on from NW_026596079.1 coordinate 15,020,851, forward strand.
CATTGTATAGCTCCCTCATCCTGTTGGCACGTCAACTAGTGTCACTACTCATGTCTTCCTTATGTAGCCATATTGCTGAGATTTCATGGGTGTTCCTTTGCTGTCAAATATATAAAAAGACAGTCTCACAGCAGAAGTTCTTTTCTTCTGGCCCTTATGAATATTTTTGTTCTGCATGCCTTGGTCCCCTGCATATGTTATAGTTGTGTAGCTTGGTCTTCTTGTGGGACTCCTAGCAGTGGTAGCAGGGGCTGTCTCTGACTCTTTTTGCCTGCTTTTGGAATGATTTTCTTCATGCTGAGTTGCCTCTTGTAGCCTTAATAAGAGAAGAGGTCCCTAGTAACTTAATATGATATGTTTGGTTGATATCCATGGGAGGCCTGCCATTTTCTGAAGAGAACTGAGGAGGAGTAGATGGAAGGGGAAGGTGGAGGGAAGGCACTTGGAGGAGAAGAGGGAGAGCAAATTTTTCTTGGGCTGTAATAAAAAAGAAAAATCAATAATTTATTTAATTAAATAAAATTAATAAATTAATAAACTTATTAATTAATAAATCAAATAATTAATTTAATAAAATTAATAAAAATTAAAAATTATGCTACTTTTTTTGTGATGTTCCCTGAGGTGTGGAGATTGTATTGTAGGTGTACCAATTGGGTGGGACACCCTACCATGAGCTGTTACTTGCATGCTGACCAGTTGTGATTTTTTGTAATGGTTATTGTCTACTGCAAAACAAGGCTTCTTTGATGAGAGCTATATTTATCCGTGAGTAAAAGGTTAAGTATTTAGAATGCAGCTAGAAATAATACTAGTTTAGGAAAAATGAAGTTATAGGTCCTCCTCTAAGGTTTATGACCTCATCAACCCCGAGTAGTTGTCTAGGTTTACAGCAACAGACATATGTTCCCTTCTATTAAGAAACCTTATGTCCAAGTACATGGCAACAGATTACATCTAAGATATAAGCACTACTATTACACCTTGAGGAAATATTGCCAGGCTGGCCTTTGCTGTCATTCATAGACATTACAGCTGGGTAGAACTATTGGTTACTTTTCTTCTTTGAAAGTTTGTATAGTATCTCCTCCAGATATGACAAGAGTTATTTCTTTTTTTTTAAACTTTTATTAATTACACTTTATTCACTTTGTATCCCCCCATAAACCCCTCCCTCCTCCCCACCTAATCCGACCTTCCCTCCCCTTTCTTCAAGCATGCCCCTCCCCAAGTCCACTGATAGGGGAGGGCCTCCTCTCCTTCCTTCTGATCTTAGTCTATCAGATCTCATCAGAAGTGGCTGCATTGTCATCTTCTGTGGCCTGGTAAGGCTGCTTCCTCCTCAGGGGGAGGTGATCAAAGAGCAGGCCAATTAGTTTATGTCAGAGTCAGTCCCTCTGCCCATTACTATGTAACCCACTTAGACACTAAACTGCCATGGGCTACATCTGTGCAGGGGTTCTAGGTTATCTCCATGCCTGGTACTTGGTTGGAGTATGAGTCTCTGAAAAGACCCCTGTGTTCAAATTTTCTGTTTCTGTTGCTCTCCTTGTGGAGTTCCTGTCCTCTCCAGCTCTTACTATTTCCCATTTCTTTCATAAGAATTCCATGCACTCTGCCCAACAGTTGGCCATAAGCCTCAGCATCTGCTTTGATAGTCTGCAGGGCGAGTTATTTCTTAGGGAGGAGGCTTCCAGGCTATTTCCAGCTTGGTTCCTTCAATTATTGTTAATAAACTGTGTGGTGTCTTCAACAATTGCCACTGCTCTTGGTTGCCTCCCAGAACTTGCTGAAAGATGATAGTTTAAGAAGTAAAAAAAAGTACATTATGGAGAGGACAGGAACCCCACAAGGAGAGCAACAGAACTAGAAGATTTGAACACCGGGGTCTTCCCAGAGACTCATACTCCAACCAAGGACTATTCATGGAGATAACCTAGAACCCCTGCACAGATGTAGCCCATGGCAGTTTAGTGTCTAAGTGGGTTACATAGTAATGGGAAGAGGGACTGTCTCTGACATAATCTGTTTGGCCTGCTCTTTGATCACCTCCCCCTGAGGGGAGAGCAGTCTTACCAGGCCACAGAAGATGACAATGCAGCCACTCCAGATGTGATCTGATAGACTAAGATCAGAAGGAAGGAGAGGAGGACCTCCCCTATCAGTGGATTTGGGGAGAGGCATGCATGAAGAAGGGGGAGGGAGGGTAGGATCGGGAGGGGAGGAGGGAGGGGTTTATGGGGGGATACAAAGTGAATAAAGTGTAAAATAATAATAAAAGAGAAAAAAGAAGTAAAAAATCAATATTTTTGTTAGCACACAAAGAAATGAACATCATCATTACATTTTTTTGAACATATATATTTTCCTATACTTTGTTCTTAGTTGCCCATCATTGACTTCACCCAACCAAGATTATTTATTAAAACATACTTCAAGAACAGTACAATCCAAAGTAAATTAACAATACTGCTCTTTCAAATATATTGTCAAAGCTATAGTCAGTATTAATGACTTCCATTATTTTCTTCTGTTTGTTCAAATTAGCTTTTGTATAAATATATATTTTAAGGATTTTAAATTTAAAATTTACATAGTTTGATTATATTTTTCCAGATCCCTAATACTTCCTAGATCCTCCCCACTTCTCTACTCAATTTTATATTCTTCCTCTCTGTGTGTATTAAAACCGAAGCAAACCAAACCATAACAACAACAACAAAAATCTAAACAAACCAATCAACCAATTTGATAAAAAACATTATCTAAACAAAACAATTCATCCTCCCTCCAAAACATGGATGCCCATTCCTCCATTGAGGGACATCTGGATTGTATCCAGGTTCTGGCTATTATGAATAAAGCTGCTATAAACATGAGAAAAAACATGGATGCCTTTTAAATTTGTATTTTAAATTTTCTGTTTATCTTATTTTTTCTCCTATGAATTTTTAATGTTGAAGAAACCAGATTGGTTGGCATTTGCTGAGTTTCTTAAATTGTGAAATGATTCCATCCCCAATAGTGTTAATGAAGAATTACTCTGTTTCTTGTTTTTCCTAGAATTTGGCATTTCAGTCTAAGACCTTAATCAAATTTGCTTTTAACTTAATAATACGTATGTGTGATAAAATATATAGTACAAACCTTACCACTGAATGCACTAAATGATTGTTTATTTAGTGGCAGTGAATACACATACAGTATTTATAACCATTGCTCTAACCATTATCTCTAAGAGGAATTCTTTGTTGAGTAAATCCTCCTTCTGTATCCCTTAATACCCTGACAATAGTTTTTTCCAACTGTAATGCAATATATTCTAAGTTACACGATGGATCCTCAAACCACAAAGGGTTAGTACCAAGACCCACATATTACCTTTTCTACTTATTAGTAGATAGCTATGATAAATTTAATTGATACATTAGGCACACTAGGATTTTAATAACCAACAATGCAATACAATAATTATAGCAATATAATAAAACTTTAAAAAACTTTATGCATTAATTATTTCTGTAATTTTCAATTTAGTCTTGTAAGATGGTAGTTGATGGAAATTAATAAAAACTGAGGAAATAAAAATTTTGGATCAGTGTGTGAAGACTATATTCTATTTTCTGCTACTTCGTTTGCCTATCCTAGGGTTTTTTTTTGCATAAATGGAAGAAACACCGTATTTATTCCTTTTTTTTTTATCCCTTGCTTATTTCACTTTGCCACTTTCAAAGCACACCCACATTGTGGTAGGTATATGAATTCCCTTGTGTGTCTATACCCATTTTGTTTATCCATTCACTCCTTGATAGACTTTTGGATTTTTATTGCAAACTTTTTGTTAATAATACTCCAAGGGTGACATTTCTATATTTTACAGAGATGTATAATGCAAACCTTGTTAAAGTCATGTAAATCTTGATTTTCAGATTGAATTCCAAAACAGAAGTTTTAGATACTTATGTCTTTGGTGCATCTGTCTTTTTCCCATCTTCAGTTTTTGCCTTTCTATGAATCTATCACAAATCTTTCATCTCTGTTTTGCATTTTGTATCATAATTTGTATTAAAAAATACTCTTCTCAGCTGGAGGGGACGGGAACTCCACAAGGAGAGCAACAGAACAAGATAATTTGAACACAGGGAACTTCCCAGAGACTCATACTCCAACCAAGGACTTCGTGGAGATGACCTGGAACCCCTGCACAGGTGTAGCCCATGGCAGTTCAGTGTCCAAGTGGGTTACATAGTAATGGGAAGAGGGACTGCCTCTGACATAATCTGATTGGCCTGCTCGTTGATCACTTCCCCCTGAGGGGGGAGCAGCCTTATCAGGCCACAGTAGAGGACAATGCAGCCACTTTTGAGGAGAACTGATAGACTAAGATCAGAAAGAAGAGGAGAACCTTCCCTATCAGTGGACTTGGGGAGTGGCATGCATGCAGAAAGGGGAGGGAGGGTGGGATCGGGAGGGGAGGAGGGAGGGGTTTATGGGGAGATACAAAATGAATAAAGTGTAATTAATAAAAAAAATATTCTTCTCACCTTAGAGAGACACAGTATCCCTCAGAGATCTGATTACCATAGCTCATATTTCACAGCTCCAATCACAGTGTACAACTCACAGTGGCTGGTTGCCTCCTTTTCAACCAGTTTCAGGTTTTTGTTCATTCTTCCCTATGTAATGATACCTTTTCCTCCAAGATACCTGCCATGCAGTGAACAACTCTAAACTTTCTAGCTGGTTTTTGTCCCTTCTCCATCATATGTTAGAAACTTTGATCTTGGCTAAGCACGTTTTCTTTCCTCATTTTTTTTCTCACTATCCTGAATGACTTCTGTGTCCTGACAGTATTGTATGGAATGCTGCTGCATCTTTCTTTGACCATGCTAAGGTTGGCCTTTTGGTTCCACCTCAGGTCTTCAACCCTCTTGTCTTATTCTGGCTGATGTCCTTGGTTAGAGGTTCCATCTCTGAGAACTTCACTTTAGCTGTCACCTGCTTTGACCTTGGCTTCCTGAATATCTTTCTCCTCAGCTCTCAGTAGTCCAAGCTTCATTGGTTCCTATTGACCTAAGTTGCTTAGTTGATATCAAAATAATTTTCTTACTGGCAAATGTCCTTGTTTCTGTTGAGCTCTTACGATGATGTTTCCTTCATTAAAAAATAAATCTAAGTCTGCTCAGCACTCCAGCCCTTGCCCATATGCTCTGCATCTAGGACATTGTGGCAAGGATCACACATCTATAGAGACTAGTGAGATCAGTTTTATAAAGCTTTTTCTCTGCCAGGATCCTGGGCCACTTGAGATTGCTGGTCTTGCTTCTTTAGTTTACTTTACTACTGTTTTTGGATTTCCTTATGCTCCACACCCTACACTGTTACTTCTTAAAGAAATCAGAGTCACTGCCCCTAGTGTGATCCTCTCTGGTTTTTACATGCCTTTATATAATTCATCTTCATCTTCTTGTATGTCTTTCCTTCAGATAAATAAAGGATCATCTGAAACACATTATATCAGAAACCATAGCACTCACAGCATGATGCCTTGGGCTAGATAGAATGACAAGTAGCCTGGGCTGGCAGGCTTTAGAGAAGCAAGCAGAGTGAAGGGAAAGAAAAAATCCAGCATGGATGTCAAAGAAATGGTAACAGATAATAGTGGAAGAAAACCATGGATCCCTCTCCTGTACTGGGAGGGGTTTTCTGGCCTACTTTAACTGTTCTCTCATGGCCTTATCTTGTTCTGCTTCCTTCCAAGAGTTGAGGGCAGATTGCTTCACCCTTTGGTCTCCTGGGGGAAGTTATGAATGCAATGCAATGTTTACAAAAGGTTTTGAACTCCGTCCTGTAAATGCATACCCAGAAGCTATGGCCTATAGATTCTGGTGGAGATGATAAGTCTGTGTTCCCTGAACTAGGGATTTGGAATAAAATTTTGGCCTTATAGAATATCAGAAATATGAAATCCTTCATCTTTGAGTTATGATGATGGACTGTGTGAGAGAGAGAGAGAGAGAGAGAGAGAAAGAGAGAGAGAGAAGCATTTGGAAGCCTGCTCATTAATTTTCTCTCTTTCTTGGCATATTAAAGAGAGCATCAGGTCCTGATGCTCCAAAACTAGAGAAGCTGAAGCAATGTGTGATGGTAGTGCGCTCCTGAAAAATGGGCTCAAGTAAACGCGTGCAGTTATTTTCCTATGCAGAAAAATGCCATGCTTTTGGGAGTAAAACTAATTTCGTTCCCTATACAGCTACTACACTCATGGGATATACACTGAGTCTATCTGACATTAACTTCACTGTGCAGAATAAAAGATTTTAAAGATTTGTTTTGTGTGTGTGCGTGTGTGCGTGTGTGTGCGCATGTATGTGGTGTGCTTGTTTGTGTGCCTTTATGAGTTATGTGCACCACATTGCATAGGTGTCACTAGGCCAGAAGAAGGTATCTGATTCCCCGGGATCTGGTGTTACGTGACATTTTGTGCGACATGATGTCGCTGCTAGGAGCTGAATCAGGGTCCTCAGCAAGGGTGGCCCCAGCTCTTGAACACTGAGGTGTCTCTCCATCCCTTTAAACAAATTTTAGAAATTGTGTTTTGGGGACATTACTTTTGTATAGATTTCATCACTAATCTATGCGATTTTTCTTCCTAGAATATTCAGTTAGCGATTAATTTCAAGACTGTTAAATCTACCATTACAGTCAATTCTAGGTCATGTCAGTTAGTGGTTTGTTATCCTGTTTTGTTTTTTCCCCTCTTTGTGTATCTCATCCTCTTTGACCGGAAGCCTGACATCTTGAGTTTTGTTTTTGCTACATACTACATATCATTGTTTCCTAGAATCCAAACAGGCTTTAGTAATCATTTGCGCTTGTGCCTAGAATGCAGTTAAGTTACATGGAAACAAATCGACCCTTTAGGGTTTTGATTTATGATTTCTTGAGTTGTTCTGTAAGTGATAGTTTACCACAATAAAATGGGAAATAAGTTACTGGAAAAAAAGAGTGCATCAGGAAGAGTATATACCTGTGTTATGTTTACAAATTAGCATATTTAAATATGCTAATTAAAACCCCACTATCATTATCAATAAGTTTTAAATTTTCCAGTCATGAATGAATCTTAGGGATCCTGAGATGCAAAGTATCCAAACCACAAGTGACATAATCTATTCTAGAACCTTACAGCTAAAATCTCAGAAATCCTGACTCATAGATTATTCTAGCAATAATCCTAGAGTCATGTGTTCTGTAACCTTATACCAGGATGAGGACTGCAAGGGGACTGGATTGTCCCCTATACTTGTACCCACCCATCAACCTAAACACTTTGGGCCATTTTTGCCCCCAGTGGTGCTGGAGATTAAACTCAGTTTCGTCCAGGCAAGTTCTCTACCAATGTGCTACATCTCTAGACCTCAACAACACTCTCTTCTCATATACATTGTGACATCTAACCTTTATGCCCTTCCTCAACTTGGGGGACAGTCTACTTCACTGATCGATGAAAGTTCTCATTGTTAGACAGTTCTGAGGTTATCAAGTTCTGTGATCTTAGACAAGCTACATCCTCTGTCTGGGCCACAAATTCTCTTATGAAAATAAAGCAGTTAAGCAAACTGACCTGACCTTTAAATGCTAGACTTCTATTTTCTTTCAGTCAATGGTAGTTTACTCCCCTGGTTTCTGAGACATGAAAGATTAGTTTTCTCTCCTTGATTACTGTCTTCTTCTTCTCCTTCATGTAGACTGCAAATGATGATATTCTATCAGGCCTTGTTCACTTCATCATGCCATATTTGTCATTCCTTCCCCACTTTCCTGTGGTGCTGTAGTGATTTGATCCATTCCTATCCATGCTTTTAAATCTTATGAAGACTTTGTAATATAATACTTCAGCCATCCTTCATATTTCACTAGGACATTTCTGAAAGTCTTACAAGACCTGGAGCCTAAAAATGTTCCATCCTCAAATTTGTCTTCTCTGTGTGTGTTTTTGACCTGTGTTGAGTCTGGGGAGTGAAGCTAAGAAAGAAGACAGAGATTCAATTTTGACATATCCTTAACCCACCACATTAGTGCATTGGCGACTTGGTTTGCTGGCTCTACTGATCAAAGATTTCTCCAGATTGCTCCCTGACTATATCTCAATTTCTGTAGCATGCAGCCACAGCCTATCACTTCTTGGCTGGGTTTCTGCTATGATACCCTCTGAGTTCTTTAACTGTTTCTTTCCTCCAGCACATTCTCTGCAATGGCTCAGTCCAGTTTGTCATGTATCTCTTCCATGCTTAAAGTGTTTTAATATTTCCCATTGTGCCTTGAATAGACTCTAAAGTTTGTATTGTGACCCACAGTCTACTGACCCGAGTCCCAGATTATCTTAGATCACTGTCTTTAGGCTTAGTCCACACTAGCCTTCTCTTTGTTCACTCAACGCTCCAAACCATGCCTCTCTTCATGCTCTTCAAATGAGCTATTTCGTCTTTCTCAAATTCTTTTCCCCGTGTCATCTTAGCTCATCTTTGAGCTTTAGCTTAAAATACTTCACCATCCTTTTCTCTACTGTGGTGTCAGAGATGAGATCCAGAGCCCCACATATGCTAACTAAGCGAGCACTCTACCATTGAGCAGTATCTTTAGTCCCTAAAACTTTATTTGAAGAGAAGCCTGACCTAGTCCAGATTCCTCTGCTTATTTGCCACACAACTTTGGAGAATCAATCTTCCTACCTTCAGTCTTTGTGTTTGTAATTTGAAAATGATAAAAATTTTTTGGCAATGTTGTGAGGATTAATTTAACTTATACACATAAACACACACACACACACATACACAGAAACCACAACCATGAAACCATGACCACTACCACCATCACCACCAACAAATAGTTTCTAAATATAGATGTTTCCTCTGTGCTATAGCTGGGTTAGTGATTACAGGTATGAGTGCACAAGGGAGGTGTTACCTTTGAGTACTGTTTTCCTTAACACCCAAGACTCACCCCACTTTTTCTGGAGTAGACTCTAGGACCACAGGAGTGCTAGACAACTACTCTACCACTACGCCTCTCAATACTATCTATGAGAAAACTTTTCATTGTTTTTGAAGAGATTTGCACTTCAAGTTTTCCCAACCAGCTCCGATTATAGCATAAGAGAGATTAGTAGAGTGTCTAGTCTCTGTCAAGCACTCAGCATTCATCATGTAAGATCCTGATGATAACCCATGGTATGTGTTAGTATGACTCATAAATTACAGATGAAGTTGAAGTTCCTAGACCTTGTAAAACCTACCCTGCTAACTAACAACACAATACAAGGAGATTTAAGCACCATCTGTTCATTTCAGCCTCCTTGTTTACAGCCATGCTGTTTTTGTTTTGTTTTTTTTTTTTTGTTTTTTTTTATTTATAAAAAGATATTTAACTACCTACCTTCATTCCAAGGTTTTTTATTGAAATTAAATGAACAAATGTATACACCAGACAGTGTTTGGTGGGAACACCACAAAAGCCTGTGTATTACCTCATCACCAAACTTCTCATAACCTCACGTTCATTTCCCACAAGAACATATTTTGTGACCCAAACAACTTCCTGGTCTTGAGGTTATCAGCTGGTAATGTGAACAGGGGGGTGAAATGACCATTAGGACTGAGCTTCCTTGCTGCTCTGTGACCCCTGGCTGGTCACACAACCTTTATGATTCAGTGTTTTCACCTAAAAATTGGGGCTCTGGGTACTTGCCTTCAACCTCTTTCTCAAGGAAGTTAAAAGGTTGGAGTTTGCAACGTGTTTCATTTTGTACCAAGTTGCTCAGTTACAAGGTCCCCTAGCTTCCTCCAGTGTCACAACTACAATATGCTAACTTGGTCAAAGTGAGTTTGGGTAGTTTTCTGTGGTTTCTCTAAAGCCCAATCTCCTATAATTTATACAGCTTGTTACTGTTTAACTTTGTACACTTCCATGAGTGTCTATAGAGCAAAATGAAGAGGTCACCTGAGTTGCAGTTTTAGGTCATTCTGAAATAATAATAGTGGTATTTTCACATGTGTACTATATGCCAGAAGCCACATTTAATATACAGTAAGAGTCATTTCACTTAATATTGATAACAATTCATGTAGTGTATAAACTGAGGTCCACAGAAATTTGTTTATGCCACCTGTAAGTCATGGCTCTGAGAAGTAAAGACATGTAGCTTGGCTTTGCATTCTGCAGAGGATTTGTATGTGAGAATGAGTGATATAGGGGATAGCAGAAAGAACTTTGCCAGAGGATATGATGACTACTTCTTTGGGGCTTGCAGAATGAATTGGAGTGCCTCAGAGACACAAGCCTAGAATAGGGAAAGCAAAGGGTGCACTGAGTCATGGGAACCACATGCAGAACAGCAAGCCGTGCTGAATTCATACTCTTTGTCAGCTTCCCTCTGGCAATAGGGACAATAAGAACAGCCCATCAGAAAGGTGTGGTAGAGAAAGTTTAGATGGGAACAAAATGCAAATTACCTAGCCCAGTTGCTCAGCATACTGTGCATGTTATGATGCGAATGGTGATGGATGAAAATGTTCATAATGAGTTCAAGGCTCTTCCCCACTTTTTCTTCTAACAGGTTTAGTGTGTCTGTTTTTATATTGAGGTCTTTGATCCACTTGGATTTTAGTTTTGTATAGGGTGATAAGTATGGATCTATTTGCAATTTTCTACATTGTAGACATCTAGTTAGTCCAGCACCATTTGTTGAAGATGCTATCTTTTTTCCATTCTATGGTTTTGGCAACTTTGTCAAAAATCAGGTGTTCATAAGTGTGGGGGTTTATTGGCACTGGAAACAACTTCCTGAACAGAACACCAACAGCACAGGCTCTAAGAGCAACAATCAATAAATGGGACCTCATGAAAAGTTTCTGTAAAGCAAAGGACACTGTTGTCAAGCAAAACAACTGCCTATAGATTGGAAAAGGATCTCCACCAACCCTATATCTGACAGAGGGCTAATATCCAGAATATATAAAAACAACTGAAGAAGTTAAACACCAAGTAACCCAATGAAAAAATGGGGTACAGAGCTAAACTGAGCATTCTCAATAGAGGAACATCGAATGGCAAAGAAAGACTTAAAGAAATGTTCAACATCCTTAGTCATCAGGGAAATGCAAATCAAACGACCCTGAGATTTCACCTTATACCCATCAGAATGGCTAAGATCAAAAACTCAAGTGACAACACATGCTGGAGAGGATGTAGAGAAAGAGGAACCCTACTCCATTGCTGGTGGGAATGTAAACTTATACAACCACTTTGGAAATCAATCTGGCGCTTTCTCAGACAAATAGGTATAGTGCTACCTCAAGACCCAGCTATACCGCTCTTAGGCATATATCCAAAAGATGCTCAAGTATACAACGAGGACATTTGCTCAACCATGTTGGTAGCAGCTTTATTTGTAATAGCCAGAATCTGGAAACAATCCAGATGCCCCTCAGCTGAGGAATGCATACAGAAATCATAGTACATTTACACAATGGAATTCTACTCAGCAATTGAAAACAAAGAAATCATGAAATTTGCAGGCAAACGGTGGGATATAGGAAAGATCATCCTGAGTGAGGTATCCCAGAAGCAGAAAGACACACATGGCATATACTCAGTTATAAGTGGATATTAGACAAATAATATAGGATAATCATACTAAAATCTATACACCTAAGAAAGCTAATCAAGAAGGAGGACCCTGGGTAAGATGCTCAATCTTCATTCAAAAAGGCAAATGGGACAGACACCAGAAGAGGGAAAAAACAGGGAACGGGATAGGAGGCTATCACAGAGGACCTCTGAAAGTCTTCACCCAACAGGGTATCAAAGCGTATGCTGAGATTCATAGCCAAACTTTAGGCAGAGTGCAGGGAATCCTATGAAAGAAGGTGGAGACAGAAAGACCTGGAGGAAACAGGAGTTACAAAGGGGAGCAACAGAACCAAAAAATCTAGGCACAGGTGTCTTTTCTGAGACGGATGCCCCATCCAAGTACCATGCGTGGAGATAACCTAGAATCCCTGCACAGATGGAGCCCATGGCAGCTCAGTTTCCATGTGGGTTCCCTACTGAGGGGAACAGGGACTGTCTCTGACATGAATTCAGTAGCTGGCTCTTTGATCACCTCCCCCTGAGGGGAGAGCAGCCTTACCAGGCCACAGAGGAAGACAATGCAGCCAGTCCTGATGAGACCTGATAGACTATGTCAGATGGAAGGGGAGGAGGACTTCCCCTATCACTAGACTGGGGGAGGGCCATAGGAGAAGAGGGAGGGGGTGGGATTGGGAGGAGTTTGGGGAGGGGGCTACAGCTGGGATGCAAAGTGAACAAATTGTAGCTAATAAAAAAATGAAATAAAATGAATTGGAAAAATGTAAAAAAAAAAAAAAAAGAAAATGTTCATAATGACCTTGATTCCTCAGTACAGAGCCCTCCCTATATTGATGGTTTTATTTTTTATTGCATTCATGATCCTCTATTTCTTTCTCTTTCTGTGTGTGTGTAGAGGCCTCAGCTTGACAATTGGTATCATTATCGACTATTTTTTAGTGAGGTAGGGACCCTTAATGTACTCAAAGCTCACTGGTATGATTTTGTCTAGCTAGCCAGCTTGTTCCAGGGGTCTTCTACCTGTGTTCTCCAAGTGCAGAAGTTGCAGAAGGCTTCCATGCTCACCTCATATTTTATGGGTCCTGGGAATCTAAATTCCAGCTTGAATACTTTCACAGCAAACATTTTATCCACTAGCTCATCTCCCTGGCTACCGTGTTAATTGTTTTCAAATTTATGTATGTAGCAGACAACAGTGGCTTGGTTAAAAATATTCATTCTCATATATTTCTACCCTTCCCATCCCCAGCATGAAATTTCTATGACTAATACGTGGTACTCAACATCAATTGTGGGGAATTTGTCTTTGAGAATAGTCTCAGTGTTTAGCCTAGACTGTCATGGAGCTCATGAGTTTCCTGTCTCAGCCTCCGCAGAACTGGGACTACAGGAGTCTACTATGATGCTCAAATAGATCTAGAGACATAAGATTCTGCAATCAACCAGTACGAACTGGAGGGCCTTTCCAGGATAGAGGGTATCCATGGGGATGGTTGATTAATGGTCAGACTGGTGATTTCAGGAAGGATCTTCTAAGCTGGAGTGTCTCACTAGCTTGTTGGTCAAGGTTATAAAGTTCCCAAAAACACACTGCTCAAAGAAATGGTCAGTGAGGTGGAGGGAACTCTGCCTTTGCATTATGTCAATTTCCTATGGCAGTGGTAGTCAACGGTCACAAACTTGCAACTTAAAAATAATGGACAATCAATCTTCTGTACTTTGGCAGGACAGAAGTCCACAGTGAAGTGGACAGTAGGGCTATGCTCTTCCAGAAGCAGATGGAAGAGAAGCCATTCCTTGCTTCTTCTAGCTTCTTGTGTTTTCTGGTGTTCCTTGGCTTGTGGCTGCATTTCAGTGTCTACCTTCATCTTCTCATGGTGTTCTCCTGTATGTCTCTATGCCTCTCTGTTATGGACAGCTGCTTTTGAGCTTAAAGCCCATTTAATCCTCTGCAAAGGTCTCCTGCTCCAAGTCAGGTCACAGACACAGGTTCTGGGGATCAGGACACAGTCTTATCTTTTTGAGGCCTTCATCTTCTGTTGCATCTGTTTAGCCACTCATCCTCTGCAGCTTGCTTCTTGATGTGCACACTGTTTGAAATGAGTCTTAGATCAGCCCATGCAGCGACCATGGTGGATATTGGTGGGTATTTGGCAATGAAGGGGAGGGAGATGAAGACCAAGGTCAGGAAATCTCTTGACCTGGAACAGGTTTAGGTTATGAAAGTGTGAGAGGAACAGAGGTGAACATAGGTAAGCTCACAAACTTCTGGAGAAAGACAAGCAATATTTAATTATGGTTCATAAATCACTGACTCAAGGACTAACTGGGAAATGCAAATAGGATTTGCCTTTTCCCTAGTGTATTTCGCACATTAATAAAGACAGTTGTTAACATTTAAAAAGCAGGAGAAAAAATTTTTCAGACGTACCCACATCTTTTAAAATATCAGACTCTTTATCCTAGATACCTCTTTATATGGGCTGATGTGAATAACTGAGTAGAAGTAGTTTCTTAGGACAGATCACCAATGAACATTACAATTGTAATAAAACTTTGTTCATGGTGATACAAAGGGTATTTCATCACTTTCATAGACTTTGTGACAGACAAAATCAAAGATGACACAGAGCATTCAGCTTGTGTCTGCTCCAGCCTATTTGGGGCTGAGCTGAGAAGTAGGCACAGCCTTGCCAGGAAGTGCACATGCAACAGGACTCCACAGCTGGGCTCAGCTGGTATAGTGAGCAGAGCTCTTCCATACAGCTCTCAGTGTGCTACAGAAGTTAGTTGGGAATGGGAGTGCTCAGGGAGAAACATTTCCTTCACGGTCCATTTCTAAAGTCCTATAGCATCTCTTAGGCTGCACTGATAGCAGAACTCAATCAAATTGAAGTCTTCTTTCCAAAGTCTCTAAGAGAACATCTGAGGGTGTTTCCATAAACCTATTCTTCAGAGGCAGGTGGTTGAATCGATAAACTCTCCAGTTGATTGCCCTATAATTATTTTCAACTGTATTTGTTTTATTCCATTGTCCTCACTGTACAGACAATATCCTAGTATACTGACATGCACCTTTCTGTGTGTCGGTGTTCTGAAATGACACATATGGAATACAATGTAGACTACCACGGGCCAAGTTAAATTACATAAATACACTGTCAGAATGATCTCATTGTTTCTCTTCAGTTTGGAGATAGCCCAGGGTTTTAAGATTCATCATACTGTATGCACACGTGTTACAGCTTCCCTTCTTCTGGGCACTCTGAGGTATATATGCCACCTCAGGTATATATATCACCTCATCATATTTGTTCCTACAGTGATGGTCATGGGTATTGGAGTTTCTATTCTCTGCTATGTACTGGGGAGTATGAAGCAGTTTTTATTTGACTGATGGGCCTGTGGGAGGAATGCCCAGAAAACATCTCTAAACGTTGGCTGGGTCATCTGGTGCATGTACTGCTAATTTTAATTTCTGGAAGAGCTGCAGTATTTTTACTCCACCAGGAGTATGTGAATGTTCAAAATCCCAGGGACCCACTGCTTGGTGCTTTACAGCTTTGCTGTTGTCTCATTTCACCTTTATTCTGTGAATTATATTGAATTGTTAATTATACCCACCATATGCTTCTTGGCCTTTTTGGTGCATTCTTCAGTGAGTTAATTTTTGTACTCCCTGACCTCACTTTGCTGTGGTTTCTATCCCCTTGTTGCTTTTCAGAACATACTTCCTTTAGTTATTGCTGCATCTTCCATTTCACAGATGAATGCTGTTTTCTCTTCTCTATAGCAGGTGAGTTTGCATCCCTGCAGGGGAGTGCTGTTAGAAGGAAGCCTTCACATTGCAGCTCTGACTAGCTTGCTGTAGTTGAAAGGAAGGGTAGTTCCTTATGGCAGGCTCTCCATTGGGAACATGTGGCCACTGTAACAAGCTAGCCCAAATATAAAGTTATAAAATAACAAAAAAATTATCATTTTATTGTTTTGGAGGTCAAAGCTGAAAATCAGTACCACTGAGTTGAAGTCAAGTTTATTACATGGCCATGCTACTTTGGGAGGCTCTGGGGGTGGGTCCTCCTTGTGTTTGCAGCCTGAGACTTCTTTGAGTCTTAGATGCATCAATCTCATCTTTGCTTCTATGTCCACATTGGCCTCTCTTCACTGTATGCCTTGTCCTCATTGGCTCTTAGGCATCCAGAGCCTTCTGGACAATGTAAGATAAGTTTATCTCAACATTCTTAATTTAAGCATTTCTGCAAAATGGTACCACACAAAAGCAATGTTGACAGATTCCAGAGATTAAGACCTCATATAGATATGTTTACTGTGAATCAGGAGAACTATATTGAAGAAGTAAGGGAGATAGGTACAAGGAAACACAGTAACAGTGGAAGGGCTGCAAGCATTTTGGGCCTCTGATGGGAGTAGGAGGGAGGAAGGTTTGAGGCTGGAAATAGAGGAGGATGAGAGCTGAATTCTTCACAGGCATATGGCCTGAGTAGATAGAAAGAGGGAAGTAGGTTCCTACACAGAGTAGCTTAGCACAGGTAGGCATTTCTTTTTCTTTCTTTCTTTTTGCCACTTCTTTTGATGATACCTACATTACTAGTAATTGCTATATTGCCCAAATATTCATCTTTATCAGTAGTGACTTGAGAACAAATACTACCTCACGCTTCCTTTAGACAAATTCTAGAATCTGTAGAAATAGAGGTGAAATTGCCTAGTGCCTCATAAAAGAGCAGAGCTTCATTGTGAAAGCATGAGCTTTTAGGGGAATATTTAGTAGTATATAAGTATTTAATAGTTAAAAAATAATATCTTTTCACTTGATTAATTTTTTGAGTATGTATTGTCTTCCAGGTTCCTTTGCAGAAGACAAACATGTCAGAGTGAATGTGACAATGTTTCTGCAAGTGTCTATTATGAAGGGAAGGGAGCTGACAGGTAATAAGTAATTGTTGAAGGCCATTGCTCCAGAAAGAACAATTGAGGAGGTCAACGAGGAGGGTAGGTTTTCTTTTTATATATACGACAGTTGGGAAGGATTAGATTGTATGGTTAAGAAAGCTGGATTTAGCCTCTACACCTGCCTTAATGGCCTTTGGGCAAGTTACTTTTCCTCACCACGTTGATTCTTCTCTCCATGCAAAGGGAACCGTAGCAGTGTCACAACTTGACTGAAGTTCCTAGACAATATTTTCTTAGGGACGCTGCATTTGTGTCTTCTTGGATTTGGATAGAATTGTGACTGTTTTGGTCAACATAACACAACATAAGTGACAGTGGCTTTCAAAGATAAATCCCTTAAATGCATGTGATCTCAGCTGCCTTTGCAAGCCCATTGCAAAGGCTCTTGGATCCTTGAAATGCATATAAGCAGAGCCATGATGTTGAGAACACCTTCATGGAGTCTTCTGAACAGCAGCCTTCAAATTATCCAAGAAACTTGTGTGTGCAATTGCGAATCTGGACAGGGCTAATCTCGCAGTCTGCGATGCCCTCCAGCTTCTTTAGGACAACCTGTTCCACAGTCTGCATCACATTAAACAGGTGGCCTGGAAATGCTGGTAAGTTTGTGCTGTGAAGCCAAAGCGCTGCCCCTCCAAGGACATCGAATCCATAGACATCTTGCTTTACTTTGCTACCCTCAATTGTGAAAGCTGAATACTTTTGCTACAATCAGGATCACAATTGTTCCAACCCCAGCAAATTCTTTCTTTCTTTCAAGTAGGCACATGCTGGGTGCATATCTTCCAAGAGCCAGTTTGAATACATGCCCCTTAAGAACCTTCAGTGTTATAAACTCATCAACCAGCTCTTCTTTTCTGGATTAGAGTCCCTGTAGCTAAGATTAAACACTCGAGGTCCAGGCCATCTCAACAAGTGTAATGACGTTTAGAGCCCATGACTAACACAGGCAAGACCCAGAAACCACAGCCTGAAAAACATTTTAAAACTTAATTACTAAAACACCATCTACTTTGAGAGAGGGCATGGCTAGAGAAGTGATTCTTTTAGGGTGACCTGAGAAGATAATTTTAATCTTTGTATTTTACTTATCCTATATATTTGCTGTACTAAAAGAAACCAGTAGCCCATTTAGAATATTGTAGATAATTGGTGTTATGCTTACCTCAGCATGGGACACTTTCAACATGGCCCCTTGGGTCTTTGTAATCATGAGTTGTTGAGGGTGTCAAATCCAAGGAAGTGTCTTATTAGTACAGACTCTTAGCTAATTAAATAGCCAGCATGTATCAATCAATAGGTCATTTCTGCAGCTCAGCAATTAATGTTTCTTCTCTGCAACTAACTGTCTTTGAAAAATGGAAACCTCAAGTTTGTCCTTGACTCCGGCTGCCCCCTCCCCCAGCAATCACCCCTTTTCTGTCCAAACACTCACAGAGCTGTCAAATGCTGCACAGGCTTGCTTTCATGATTTCATCTCAACCTTCTCTCCCTCTTATTTTAAGCAGAGCCAGATCCCCACTGCTCTGTGGAGATAAGCAGTGGCTCCCACATTGTTTAGTGTGCCACTGTCTCCAAGAGCTTGGCCTCAGTCCATCTTCCATCCGCTATTCCCCAAAAGCCTCCGACTACCAGAGCATTATTTCATCACCTGGGCCAATTGGTTACCCCATTCCATATGGAATCATCTCTTTCATCATGACAAGAACTGCTTCTCCTTGGATCCTTCTGCACCTCACCCGAGAACCCCTGTCTAGCTTGGTGAACTTCTTTATATGAGAATGCCCACTGATGCATCTTTAAACCAAGTCTTTCTACCAGGATCTAGGCTTTTCTGTCCAGACACTTCAAACTTAGCATGATCGAAAGAGAACTCCAGATTTCTTCCAAACTGCTCTGACCCAACCTTCATTTCTTAGTAAATGTCTCTTCCTTTCTTCGAAGCGATCCCTTTGGAGATCTAGGATCACCTCCGAGTCTTCTCTGCATACCAGATTCTCACGCAGATTCTTATGCATTTGCCTTAGAAATATTTTTAAAAATATGTTTTATTATGGGCACTTTCTCTCTCATCATTGCCACTGCCCTATTCTTAACTACACTTATGTTTAATCTCATCTGTAACAGTGTTTTTGTAGTGCTCTCCCTGCTTGCAAGTGGATCTCATTCTGGCCTGCTCTCTCAATGTTACTTTAAACTCATGCATCTGACTTTTGCTGGGTCTTCTTGTCCCACTAAAAGTAAAGCTGATAGCTGTTATAGTGGTTGACAAGGTTGACATGCACCTCTCACACTACCTAGACCTCAGACCACATCACTTATGAATCTATCCACTGAGTATTCTTCTCCAGCCACATGACCTTTAGTGATCATCAAATCTTGCATCAATTGTTCCTTCTGTCTGAAGTGATATATTGCTTAGCAGCCCATCCAGAATTCTATCTATATTTCCATTCTATTGTCTTCCTCCTTATTAACATCCAGGTGAAACATTCCTTTTCTTTTTTTTTTACATACAGATTTAATTTTTTTATTAATTACACTTTATTCACTTTGTATTCCCCCCCCCCATAGCTTCCTTCCAATCCTTTCCTTCCTCCCCCTTCTCCATACATGCCCCTCCCTAAGTCCACTGGTAGGGGAGGTCTTCTTTTCCTTCCTTCTGATCCTATTCTATTAGGTCTCATCAGGAATGGCTACATTGTCTTCCTCTGTGGCCTGGTAAGGCTGCTCCCCTATCAGGGGGAGGTGATCAAAGAGCAGGCCAATCAGTTCATGTCAGAGACAGTCTCTGTCCCTATTACTACATTTTTCTTATCTGCTATGCTTCCTTTTCTTCTCCTGCTGTGTTATTTCTTTTGCTGGCATTAGAATAGTATTTACTACCTACCTCCAGCCTCTGCATTGTAAGCCCCCTGAATCAGAGATTATTTCTTAAATTTAAAATTTTAAACATTTAAAGTTTATACACTTAGACTTGTACACCAGAATATGACAGGTAAAAGGAATATGATGAACGAGTAAATAAAACTACAAGAAAAGGATTCCTTCTTGTAATAGTCCATATTTTCAGAGCGTTCTTTAAAAATATAAATGATAGCTACACCCATGTTTGAAAAATCCTGCTACTGTTATTGCTTTGAAAAGAGCTCATGTCACCATATCAAAGAATGATGGAGTCTTATATTTGAAACCAATCAGGAAGATCATTTAATACACATCTTTATGTTGGTCCTGTATATCCAAAAAAAAAAAAAAAAAATCCATCTCAACCATTTCACAACCACCATGAAACCCGTCTTCTGACCTTGTATTTTGGATTGAAAATATGTCACTTCTTTTTTTTTTTTTTGATCCTGAGTCACAGAGTGCTAGTTGAATTCATTATCTTCACGACAGTCCTTCAAATGTTTCAGACTTCATTTTCCTTACTGAACACGTGCCATTCTTTCATTTGCCCTATATGCAACATGATTTTGAGACCTCACTCTAGCTCTCCTCTGAATGCTTTTGAATTTGTTACTGTTTTTCCATGCAATTGCTTTCCAAAATGAATCCACAGTCCCACTGCTTCAGGGAGGGTCTCTCTGTCTTCCTCTTCTTTTAAATGTATTTTTCTTTTTAATATTTATTTTTATTTATGTTTATTATATCATACACACACACATATATATACACACATAGATACCCACACATCACTTGAAATGGTGGGAAATAGAAAAGATTATCCTGAGTGAGGCATCCCTTTTAAATGTATTTTTATTGAAAATTTATATAATATATTCTAATCACAACTTTTTCTCCCTTACCTTCTTCAGGATCTTCCTTACTTACCCATCCATTCACCTCTATGCCCTTTCTTTCCCTCTCTTTAGAAACAGACAAAAGAACAAACACCAAAAGAAAAAAACAAACGAGAACACAAAGAAGAAGAAACACACACATACCACATAACAGCACAAAATCAAAAATCATAATAAATAGGCAAAATATCAGTAAGACAAAAAAAAGTGCTCAAACAAAGCAATATGCGACACAAGTCTATAAAAATACAGTGGAGTTTGTTTTTTTGTTGGCCATCTACTGCTGGGCATGGGTCTTAGACATAAGTGTGGATAACACATTCAGTGAGACTCCACCTGAGAAAACTAATTCTTCCTTTATAGGCAGATATTAGTTAGAGATAGCTTCTGGGTTAGAGACTGGATTCTTCTCTCAGAGATTCTGTCTGGCATAAACCTATGTGGTCCCTATGCGTGTTTTCAGAGTCCCTGTGAGTTCATGTGGGCTAGCCTTGTGTCTGAAGTCACTGTTTCTTTGGTGTCCTCCATCCCCTCTGGCTCTTAAAATCTGTCTGCCTTTTCTTCCACAAAGTTCCCTGAGCTCTGAGGGGAGGATTTTGAAGAAGACATGGCATTTATGAATGAATATTCCAAAATCTCCCATTCTATGCAAATTTTCCAGTAGTGGCTCTCTGTTTTAGTTCCTATCTACTTCAAGAAGAAACTTCTCTGATGATGATCCAGGCACTGATCTCTGCCACTCTTCTTAAGGGCTTGTGTGTTCAGATACAATAGCATTTTGACTTCTTTTTCTATTTGAATCTCCTTGATCTCCTTTAACTGTTTTATGGTTCTAGCAAGGGATTCAAGTACTATGCTGAAGAGATAAAGAAAAAGTGGGCAGCCTTGATTTGCCCCTGAATTCAATGGAATTGAAATAAGTTTCTCTCCATTTAGCTTGATGCTGGCTGTAGGCTTGCTATATATTGTCTTTACTATGTTTAGGTATGTACCTTATATCTCTGATCTCTCCAAAACTTTAAACATGAATGGGTGTTGGATTTTATCAAATGCTTTTTCAGCATTTAAGGAGATGATCATGTGTGTGTGTGTTTCTTTCAGTTTGTTTATATGGTGGATTATATTGATGGATTTCCATATATTGAACCAACCCTTCATACCTTGGATGAAGCCTACTTGGTCATAGTGGATGATATTTTTGATGTGTTCTTGGATTTGGTTTGTGAGTATTTTGTTGAATATTTCTGCTTCAGTGTTCATAAGGAAAATTGGTCTGAAATTCTCTTCCTTCATTGGGTCTTTGTGAGGTTTAGATATCAAGGTGACTGTGGCTTCATAGAATGAGTTTGGAAATGTTCCTTCTGTTTCTATTTTGTGGACTACTTCAGAGAGATTGGTGTCTGCTCTTCTTTGCCCCTTTTGATGGACTCGGGGAAAGGGATGGGAGAAAGAGGTAGGGACAGAGGGACAGGGAGGAGTTGAGGGAAGGGACTTCAAACAGGGAATATAATGAATAAATGGTAAAAAAAAATAAAATAAAGTACAGAATTTGTTTCATCTTGGAGTTTCTGTTGTCATCATTCAGTGGGCTTGCATAAGTCATGCGGCTGAGTAGAAGACTACCACCTGGAGCCACACATGGAAGACACTCAGAAACACAGGAAGTCACTAAGTGGCGGAGAGATGAAAGAGAAAGAGAAGCAGAATGGAGCATGCACATTGAAGAGAGGAGGAATCGGTGACACAGAAGCAGCCTGATGTTATCAGCCAGTGATGCTACCTGAGACCATGGTGAAGTCCTGACTGATGCTGCCCTCCAGGGCTATGTCTAGGTCCATCGGCCTGCAGCAACAAGGGATCTGTGCCATTGTCTGTGGCCTATATTACCACTAAAGGCCATGTGGATGTCCCTGGTCTGGGCTGCTACCTTGGGTCATGTTGATGTTAGAGAGCTGTGCAGAGCTGGCCCCACTGTTAGCCTGGACAGTGTGGGAAAGCTGGACACAAGGGCGTGAGAGCAGGAGAGCAGACCCCAATCCTGCACTGGCTATGGTACTCAGGAGACTGGCCTGAGTACCAGTACAGTAGAGATGGCTCTGGTGGTGGGGGCATGGATGAGCAGGCTCCGAGGATGTGAGCCTAGAGAGCTGGCCCCTCTCCTCTCGTGGACAGTTCTGCAGAGCTGGGTAAGGTGGCTGTTGGGAGAGCTGTCAGGATGACCAACATAGCCTGGCTCAGATCCAGGCTTTGAGTTGGCCAACTGCGCATCTACCCCATCAATGAAGCACTTGAACTAATGAAGGAGCCAATCCTGCAGAACCAATGTTGCAAGATCTCCATGACACCAGACAACAACAGGTTATCTGAGAGGAATCTTGGTGAGGATCCAGTATTGATGGTGTAGCAGAAGCCAGAGGCCTCCAACCAGATCAATGACCCATTGCAATGAACACTTGCAAATAAAGCTGTTTGGGCAATAAGGTATACTGTGGGACACAGCACAGCTCCCACAGTGACAATTTTTGTTTGTTTGTTTTGTTTTGGGGGGAGGTTGCAATGACAGAGGGTCATTGGTATGTGGACCACACTTTCATTATGGCTCTTCATCAATGGACATTATTAAGTTGTTCTGTTCAGGCCTCTATAAGACTGATTTTGAGAAAATTTTAAATTCCTTTGGTACAGCTTTACTTTGATCCCTGAACATTTTCCATCTTCTCTTTCGTCGCCTTATTGTCTTGGGAAAGTTGTAACACTTTGAAACTTTATTTATGAATCATTCCTATGTGTTTGTTCAATCTCCTGTGTTTTAGAATCATATTTTAAGTCTCTATGTTTTTGTCATATATATCCTGGGCAAGCTTATAAGCATGTGTTCAGAAGAGTTATCTTTTCTGAGTTAGCACATTGGTGACTGCTTTGAGGCCCTGGCCATGAACACTTGACTCTACTGACCATTCATGCAGCATATCCTATAACTTGATGAGAAACCACCATGAACCTTTGTCAATATCATGGTCCTGCTTTGTGTCACAAAATAGCACAGGGGATCTCAAGAGCTTTGCTTGTAACACTGGAAAGTATATGCATTTGACAAGACTTGCTATGGATAAGTTGATATTAGGTATTAGCTCATTATGGCTTCTTGAAGAATCTTAGAGTAACAACATACAACCATGTCAGGCAAAGAGTAAGTATAAACACATATCCCTGTCCATTTGGCTAAAAGAAGACTTCCTGTGTGCTCAGTTTTAACTCATTAAACATGTAGAGTTAGTTAATATTATTCCTATATTGTGGATAATAAAACTGAGTCATAGGAATGTGAACTCACTTTCTTTTTTAAAAAATGTTTACTTTTTACTATTTATTCATTTTATAACCTTATTGTAGGCCCCTCCCTCATCTCCTCTCCATCCCACCATGTCTCAGTCTTTCCCCCTATTACCTTCTTCTAGTCCACTGAGAGAGGGAGACCTCCTAGGAGTGGTATCGCTGGATCTTGAGGAAGCACTATTCTTAATTTTCTGAGAAAGCACCAGTTTGATTTCCAAAGTGGTTGTACAAGTTTGCACTCCCACGAGCAATGGAGGAGGGTTCTCCTTTCTCCACAACTTCTCCAGCATGTGTTGTCACTTGAATTTTTTGATCTTATCCATCTGATGAGTATAAGATGGACTTGCAAAGTCGTTTTGATTTGCATTTCTCTGATGAGTAAGGATATTGAGCATTTCTTTACATGTTTCTCCACCATTCGATATTCCTCTGTTGAAAATTATCTGTTTATCTCTGTACCTTATTTTTAAAAAATGGATTATTTGGTTTGTTGGTGTTTAATTTATTGAGATCTTTATATATTATGGATATCAGCCCTCTGTCAGATGTTGGCCCAGATCTTTTCCTAGTCTGTAGGCTGTTGTTTTGTTCTGTTGACAGTGTCCTTTGCTTTACAGAAGCTTTTCAGTTTCATGAGGTCTCTAGCTAAATCAATCATGTACAATAAAAGATCTTCTGGAGGTATCTCTAACCCTGATCTCAAGCTGCACTATCAAGCAGAAATAATGAAAACTGAATCTTACTGTCATAGAATCAGACTGGTGGATAAATGGAATCAAATTGAAAACCTGAAATAAACTCACACACCCCGAGACACCTAATTTTTGACAAAGAAGGCAAAACCATACAATGGAAAAAATTGCATCTTCAACAAATAATGCCTGTCTAACTGTATGGCCATGTGTAGAAAAATGCAAGTAGACCCATATCTATTACCCTGAACAAAATAAAAGTCCAAGTGGATCAAAGATCTCAACATAAAGCCAGAAGAAAAAGTGTTAGAAGGAAAAGTGGGGAAGAGACTTGAACTCATTGGCACAAGAAGCAACTTCCTGAAGAAAACACCAACAGTTCAGGCTCTAAAATCAACAATTAGTAAAAGAAGTCACTTCCTCAGGTCAGTTAGCTACTGTGAAGTGGAACTCAGGCACTCTCATTGCTTTAAGTACTCTAACACTTTCTGATTTTTATGCTGCTCTTCACACCTCCTCAATCTGTTCATGTGTTCCTGTTGGCCTGTTGGTCCTCAGCTATCTCCTATGAGTAATGCAGTATAATGATAACTAACATGAACTTAGGAAATAGATAGACCTGAATTCAAATTCAAGTTTCACCACTGCTAGCTCTGTGGTCTTATACAAGTCAGTTCAGACTTCTGAGCCTTGTTTTCCATATCATTATTACATTGATGGTTGTAATATCTATGCTGTAGTGTTATGATAAGGATTAAATGTGAAAAGAATAGGGTGTGGCACACTTTGTAGATACGCACAAAACAGATAATGTTGTTGTTATCACAATATTTAAATTATTGTTATTATATAAGGTGGGTATGACTTTCTGTACAAAGCTCTGAGCCTCCTATGAAGTGGCTTGAGGTTATCAACCCATTGGCTCCATTGCAACTTAGGATGTAACTTCTAGCTAGCTAAGAGATTTCCTAACCAAATTCTGGACTTACAAATTAACAATGCATCATTTAATGAAACATTCATCTTCCTAAGTAACCATGGTTCACTCATTAATAACATGTCTGGGCTTTGGTTAGGATTTAATATTCAGGTCATTCTTGGTTTTGGTTGTAGTGTCTCCCAGTGACAAACTTCATGTCACCTTAAAGTCTCAGCCTGGCATTTCTGGTTTTTCTTCCAGATGAAAACTCCTCTTGAGTCTGGGCTTTTCAAAATTGTAAGTTGCTCTCCCACAATGACCTAACTTCTTTTGGCTTTCCAGTACCTGCTTATTATTCCTGTTCTCCTTAGTCAGGGGAACTTCCTTACAGGATAAGAGAACTCAAAGTCTTAAGTGCATCATTCTCATCTCCTAAGAGTCAACAAAACACTGGTGACCCATTTCCAACCATATTCCAGATTTCCAAGCATTTTTACACATTTTCTCGTCTGATCCTCCTCACAAGGCCACAAAATACGTTGCCATTTTACTAACACACTCTCATTTCCTTGGAGATTATCAGCAAATATCTTGTTCAAAAATTACTCGGTTGTTTTTAAGCAAGAAAAGAAAATCATAATTGCTTTTAGTGTGAGACTAAAACGTGTTTGCTCCTTGCTAACTGGCACCATTTTTCTGATGTAGTCTCTTAATGGAGACATGTAATAATCCTTCATTAAAGATGCATGAGGGTGCTAGCAAAGTTGACACTGCAGAAATAAGAGTTTGACTAGAGTCCAGGTTTGTTTCTCATGAGCTGTACGATTCTGAGATAGGCACCTGGTTAATTCCTTCCGCTAAAATTGGGTTACCTCATTCGCTATCTCATGGGTTTGGTGCAGGTATTGGATAAAATGAAGCATTTAACACATTCTCTGACCCATAAGACACACTAAAAGATGGTTTAAAAATCATTATTCTTACCCATGGTATGATCACTCTTGTGCCAGTTGCTTCATATCTATCATTTCAGTAGATTATCCCAGTCGTGTTTCCAGAGCTCTCTAATAGTGTTTGAGGATCTTGGCCCTGGGCCCAGTTAATCATAACGAGTAAAGTAAAGCATCTACTTGGCTCCTTCTGCTGCTGAAACTATTGTTTCCTTCTTTTTTAAATAGTCCTCAGAAATTTCTTTATTCTAAATATCTTTGAGTTCTTAATTTGTCATTCCTTAATTTTTTTTTTGGTCCAAGTTGACATCTTTAATATCTAAGTCACAAGCTTGGTCCGTGGATGTTGGTACCCTTCAGTTCAATCATTCAACCACTGTGTCTAAGGCGGGACTATATTGATGAAGAAACAGGGACTTTGCGCTGAGGGAAGTCACACAACAGTGTAAAGTTCCATGAAAGGATGTTCACATGAAAGTTTTGGATGAGACCCTAAGACAGGTAGCCATATTCTGAAATGGGAAAGAACATTTAGGGAAAAATGTGGGAGGGGTTGGTGGTTAAGAGCACTTCACAACCCAAGTGTCTCATGTACGTCAAAATAAGGAAACATCAGGTGAGAAGATAATGTGAAGAGTACTTCCTGGCAGAGTCAGCTTGTATATTGAACTTAATCGTATTCTGAATGGCTAAAGAATGCCTACACCTTACATTAGTCTATTGAGGGAAGCTTTATTTAGCAAGACAAATCAGAGAGTATCATTTGTAATGAAAAATTACAAGCTGCAGTAGGTTTTTGACTGTTGTTCACTCAAGACAGTGTATGACTAACGGTCCACAGGAGAGATGGATGAATCATCCAGGTTGACCTTAGAAGTATAGCTATTTTCATGAGCACAACATGGATATGCACATAAAAAAGCTAGTGTGGCTTTGCTCTGGACACAGGCTTCAGATGGAGCTTTGGTCACATCCCTGAGGTATGTCAGTGGTGTAAACCATCTGCAGCAATAGAAGTAACCATGCCCTGCTCCAAGGAGCTATGATTAGCCATCTCCAGCAACTGGGGAGGGTCTCTGAAGGATCTGCAAAAGTGTGAGCTTTAAATACTTTTGTGCTCGCAAAGCAGCATGCCATCTCCAAAAATACTAGTCAATCAATACTAGTCAACTCCTTCTCTTCTTCAAGTTCAGAGCAGCAAATCTCACTTTGTAAGTGAAGGAGAATTCTCAGCTGCAGGATTTTTACCTAGCACCAGCCTCATCTGGTAAAGAAAAGGCTGACCTTGAGGTCAAGTTTGGAGTGATATATAAAAGGGCATTCTAAGATTTTCCATGTAGATGATGCTTGGTGATTGAAACGGACATTAACTTCTTTAACTAAGAGCAATTAGAAAAAGTGACTTGATTGTACTAGTTATCATTCAAAGGTAGGGATTATTTTCTCACTGAATACATTTTATAGGGAATATAGTGAAGTTGTTTTCTTCTCAAATTCCACATATCCATATTAGTTACACTGGATACCTGAGTGGGCCTTGGCAGTAGCATGAACCACCGACATCAGCATGGCCTCAGGTAGCAGCATAAGCTACTCACATCTGCACGGCCGCCAGCAGCATCAAGGCCAATGGAAATCAACCTGGCTTTATGTGGCCGCACAGACCAAATGGCCTTTGATGGTAACACAGGCCACTGACATCACTACATCCCCTGGCTGCAGCAGGATCATAAACCCAGACACAGTCCCTGGTAGCAGCATGTGGAAGTCCATGATTTGTGTTCCCGCTTACTGTAAAGGAGAAGGACACTTCTGCAGTGTTATCTATGGCTGAAGACTCACAGGCAAGAAAGAGAGACATAGAAGGCTTCTGTGACAACTCCTATCCCCTGAAAAAAAAAAAAATCCAACCTAGGCAGGAAGCCATCAAAGAGAAATTTAAAAAATTGTGATAAGGATGAAGTGTAACTTTCCATGGTAGATGGCTACTTGAGGGGTTTGGGACAGGGAAGGTCTCATTTTCTTTTATGGGGCTGGCCATTGGAAGTTTGTCCATGCTCCATTGAGTATATGTACAACTCAAACTGAACATCTTTTTAAACCGTTTTTGTTTTGTTTTGTTTTGTTTTGTTTTGTTTTGTTTTTGTGGGGGAGAGTCCATAAGGGTTGGGGGCAGACCGGGAGGACTGGGAGAACAGTGTGCATTATGTGACGAAGCAGTAGATAAAATATAACTTTAAAACAAATAATAATAATAACAACAACAATAATAAGCAGTACCAGTTGTATTACACTAATTATATTTGCACTAATATATATTTGAACTAATAATATTTGCAATAACTTCATGTCCACATAACCTCCCATTCTGGCGATTAGAACTTCAGCATATAAATTTGGGGCTAGGGTAGGGCATCCACACAAATCAGCCCACATTGATTATCTGCAAGCTTTTCCAACTCTAAAGGATGGTGCT
The DNA here is from genome assembly GCF_907164565.1 of Psammomys obesus. Classification (NCBI taxonomy): domain Eukaryota; kingdom Metazoa; phylum Chordata; class Mammalia; order Rodentia; family Muridae; genus Psammomys; species Psammomys obesus. Next base: position 15,049,653 of record NW_026596079.1, read on the forward strand.
TGTTCCTAGCTCTTTAAGGAAGTCTAACCCTTACCCCAGGGTCTCTCAAAATAACCCCCCGTTGAATCTGGGCCGGTTGTGCTTGAGTGCCCTTCATATTCCCATTGGAAATGCTCTTTTCTCCCAAAAATTTCCTTTTATTTTTCTTCCTAACTTTTTGGCATTACAATTCAATTTGTGTTTCTGATTTTCACTCCAGTCTTTTGGGTATTGAAATGTCAGCTTTCTCCAACCAGTAGCCTTTGGCTCAGCTTTCCCTTTGGCTCCTGGGGCCGTAAATTTGTTTTTGCTCCAGGCTCATGGAATCCACCTTCGATTTTGCCAGAACCCAGGCTGGTAGTCTTGCCTCTGCTTGAGGCTGTTTGGAGAATTTGGCAGGCACCACAAGGACCCCTCATGGCACACCAAGACTGTGGCAGATTAGATGTAAATTCATGGAAATGAATTTTCCCTCCTTGAGAACACACAGCCAGGTCACATATCCCTGTCCTCAGATAGATACCTGGATATAAATGAGGCTTTGCACATTCCTGAGGCCTGGTGCCATTTTCTGTGTTCCTGTCTGTAGTCTGGGTGCAGGGAACTTGAGGGCTCTAGAGAAACTTCTGCCTGGGTCTATGAATAATTTCAGTATAGATAAACTATCCACTGAATCCTTGGGTTTAGGACTGTTATATTAAGGAAAACATACATTTCTATTGCTTATGCCATTTGAAGGATTTTTAAACAAGTAGATATAATTGTTCAAACTATTGTGAGTACAAAAGGAAGAAAAGCTGAAGTTTCCATCTCATATTGCTTTTTGGTTTTGAAGAATGGAGCCCTGAACTCTGTTGGTTAAAGTGAGAGAGCCCTTCTGGAATATGCCAGGGCTGAAGCTGACATTCTACTTAGGGGATGGGACCATGTCATAAGCTTTATTACATATCTTTCTCTCCATACATATACATACACATCTACATATCCCTTTAGCTTTATTTGGCAATTATATATTGACTTGCTGAAAATTTCAAATCTTTTGTAAGGTGAAGTTCTATTTGCAATTGGAGAAAGGGAAAAAGAGTGAAAGGAATGGGAATAAATATTTTCTATAGGGAGAAAGAAGAGAATGTCACCAAGGAAACCAGTATTCTGTGAGGTCTCCCATGTGAGCATTCAGTAAGCCAAGTACTTAGAAAAGAGAAATGGAAAGCAGGGTAACATGGAAAGAGCGGTTAAAAAACCCTCAAGACTTCATTAGCAGATACTTTCAAACATTCAAACATGACACAAACAGGCTGTTTTATTTCTCCTTTTCTTTTCCTTTCTTCTCTTTTCTTTTTCTCTTCCTTTTCTACTTTTTTTTGTTGTTGTTGTTTTGAGACATGGCTTTCCTGCAGCCCACTCTGGCAGCCAACTTGTTGTACAGCTGAGGATGATTTTTCAACTTCTAATGCTCTTTTTCTCTTGTACTTACCTCCCTAGCACTGGGATTATAAGCATGTCTCATATACCCAGTTGATGTGGTTCTGAGGATCTGAACCTAGGACGTTGTGAAAGAAAGGCAAACAGTCTACCAGCTGACTACGTTTCCAGTCTCCAGACTGTTTTAGACTGTGTTTTAAGGTTGTTTTGAGGAATGGGGGAGCGGCATAGGTGAGTGTGGCCCAGCAGGAGGGGCACAGAACTCAGCTTGTATTCTGGAAGTGCATCTGTATCTAAGTCTCAATTCTACCATTTCAAATCTCACAGACTCTGAGGACCAGGGCACCGAACCTCTGCTTCCTTCTCTATCATCTTTCAGGCGTACAATACCTAATTTGCTTGAACTCTGACCTGGTCTTTAAACTTAGCTGCTCTGCCAGTCAATGCATTAATGCTGGTGTTTTCTAAAATGGGGACAGATTGTGAATGGTTTTGCAAGCAAGGCTTCTGAATTTGGATCTGCCCTGGGGTGAAGGAGAAATGTCAAGAATAATGAAGGCCATTAGAATCCTGAAGACTCTGCTAATCACTCACCTGGACCATTGCTTAGCTTTCATCTTTCTCTCTGGGTGTTAGAAGGCAGAGGATTTGGGGTGGTTTCATATTTATCCTCATTATTCCCTTCTAAACTTTACCTTTGGGAGATCAGAGAGGGCATTGCAGCCTCCTCTGTATATAGAAAGCCAAATTTCTATTGGTCTGGGGCAGTTATACTCAGAGTCCTAAGTGGCAGCTGTCATTAACTTTGCTGCTTTCACAGAATCTGCAAGGTTTCACCAATAGCTTTCCAATGTTTTCTGACAAGATGTCATTGGAGACTCAGGCTTTCACCTTAGCAGCAACTAAATTCTTGTTGAAAATAAAGCTATTATATCAAGGGTCCTTACTATCAGGACAAGGGAACCCAGAGGCACTCAAATAGGACAGTTTCTAATCACTCTTCTAACCATGACCATCTGTTAAAATACACAAAAATAAGACTCCTTTATGGATCCAAGGATCTCAAGCAGGAAGAGGCTACATCAGTAAAACCAAGTGTTCCCTTATAGGAGGCCTCAGAGGGCTGCTGTTAAAACAAATTCAAAGGCTATAGGGATATATTTTTATTTGGAAAACACATAGTTTTAAAATTATTTCAAAGGTTAAAGCTAAATCTATCTTCTTTTTAGGCCTGCCTGTAAATGCTAAACCAGAGGTTGTTGCTAGGGAGGATCAAGTATTCTGAATGGTAGTTAGGATTAGACATCCTGACAATTGTAACCTGCTGGGGTCAGTGAGGGTTTGATACATAGAGAGTACCCATGAGAATGAAGAATGTTCAGTAAGCAGAAGAGGGACTAGCAACAGTGGAAAAGGGTGTGTTTCTAGATTTTTCTCTGAGGTTAACTGTTATCAGACAAGCTTAAAAGCTCTTGCTTTTATTCTTGGCATCAGTGAGTAGGGGAGGCCTTGCAATCCATCCATCCTAAAACTCTCCTTTGCCCTATTAATATTAGTAAGCAACTTTTCTCTGCTGCTCACTGTGTGACAAATGTTTACCTGATGTGCATATATTATCTTACTTCTTTCAAAAGGTACATACTATTAAAATATTTTAATGACTTTATTTTATATAACTTTTCATGCAATATATCTTAATCAAATCAAGTAACCCACTGAAAAATGGGGTACAGAGTTAAACAGAGAATTCTCAATAGAGGAACATCGAATGGCAGAGAAAGACTTAAAGAAATGCTCAACATCCTTAGTTATCAGGAAAATGCAAATCAAAATGACCTTGAGATTTCACCTTACACCCATCAGTATGGCTAAGATCAAAAACTCAAGGGACAACACATGCTGGAGACAATGTGGAGAAAGAGAAACCCTATTATTCTATTGCTGGTGAGAATGTAAGTTTGTACAACCACTTTAGAAATCAATCTGGCACTTTCTCAGACAAATAGGAATAGTGCTACCTCAAAACCCAGCTATACCACTCCTAGGTATATATCCAAAAGATTCTCAAGTATACAACAAGGACATTTGCTCAACCATGTTGGTAGCAGCTTTATTTGTAATAGCCAGAAGCTGGAAACAACCCAGATGTCCCTCAGTTGAGGAATGAATACAGAAATTATGGTACATTTACACAATGGAATACTACTCAGCAATTAAAAGCAAAGAAATTATGAAATTTGCAGGCAAATGGTGGGATCTAGAAAGATCATCCTGAGTGAGATATACCAGAAGCAGAAAGACACACATGTTATATACTCAGTTGTAAGTGGATATTAGACATATAATATAGGATAATCATACTAAAATCTGTTTATCTAAGGAAGCTAATGAAGAAGGAGGACCCTAGGTAAGATGCTCAATCTTCATTTGGAAAGGAAAACAAGACAGACACTGGAAGAGGGAGAAAACAGGGAATAGGACAGGACCCTATCACAGAGGGCCTCTGAAAGACTCTACTCAGCAAGGTATCAAAACATATCCTGAGATTGAGCCAAACTTTGGGCAGAGTACAGGGAACCTTATGAAAGAAGGGGAAGATAGAGAGACCTATCAGGGAACAGGAGCTCCACAAGGAGAGCAACAGAACCAAAAAATCTGGGCATAGGGGTCTTTTGTGAGACTGATACTCCAAACAAGGGTCACGCATGAACATAGCTTAGACCCCCTGCACAGATGTAGCCCATGGCATTTCAGTGTTCAAGAGGGCATCCCAATAAAAGGAACAGGGACCATCTCTGATATGAACTCATGGGCTGGCTCTTTGATCACTTCCACCTAAGGTGGGAGCAGCAGTCCATAGAGGAAGACAAGGAAGCCAGTCCTGATGAGACCTGATAGACTATGGTCAGATGGAAGGGAAGGAGGACTTCTCCTATCAGTGGACTTGGGGAGGGGCATAAAAGAAGAAGAGGGAAGGAGGATGGGATTGGGAGGGGTTGGGAGAGGGCTACAGCTGGGATACAAAGTGAATAAACTGTAATTAATGAAAATAAAATTAAAATTAAAAAACACAAACCAAAATAATCAAATAAATAAATAAATCATATTTTACAAGGAAGAAAGAGGAAAGTCTTCTTCCTTGAAGTATTGAACCATATATTCAAGGCCTATATTTTAGCTAGGAAGTAGCAACCAGAAACTTGACTCTCTGAAGTTACCCTGTTTGCTGATGTAGCCAGCTGCAGGAATGATACTGGAAACAGACAAGTGTCAGAAGTTTTTGCTAAGTGAGATATTTGGACTTCAGGGCCTATGACATTGAGTTGCTCAGGCTCAGGATTGGACAAACATCCTTAGGACATGTCTGTCTGAAGAGGTGGCTACATGTTACAGTATAACACATATTAGAGTATAACATAGCATGAGTTGCACTGATGCTTAATTCTGTCTGGGTGTCACCTGTGCTCTATGAGGGAGGGACTTTCACGTCAGATTATCTGATAATAGTGAAGAAACATGGAAGCCAGAAGAAGGTAGACACTCAGGAGTAATTCTTCAAAGCTTGTCTGGCTTTCTCTATTCTATGTCAACTCTTCTTGAGTTCCAGCTGGCCCTCCCTTCCATCATGTTGGAGTACAGGCTGATTTTAATACAGCTCTCCCACTGGACTAATTTCCCCTTTCAATGCCTGGTTTGCATGATCTGCAACTTATTGTTTGTTTACTAAGATCCACGAATCTGCAGAAGCTACAGGGTTTCTCTAACACACTAGTCCTCTGTTATTATGATTATGCATATCAGATATTTACATTACAATTCATAACAGCAACAAAATTACACTTATGAAGTAGCAACAAAATGATTTCATGGTTTGCGGTCACCACAGCATGAGGGACTGAATTAAATAGGTGCAACATTAGGAAGTTTGAGAACCACCACTTTAGAGGAAGGAGCCAGTATTTGTGAACAGCTACAGTGTGGGTGTACTTCATTTTCCTTCCTAAACTCCACTTGCATGCCCAAAACTCCCTTTGCTGGGCCTAACTCAGGCCTTCTTTCTCTTGAGAAACTTATACAGACCAGCCTGCATCCCATGGCTGGCCTGTCCTCTTTGATTTTCTCTAGCTTTCACTTGCCGTGGAATGTGAGATTTTGGTGTCCTCTAAAAAGCCTTGTGCCCTCTCTCAAATGAATGGCTGTAGATCTTACTTTTCTTATATACTGTTTGAATCTACAGTGCACGTTGAGATTTCTCAGGAGTGCAGATACTTGAAGATTTAACAATTACTGGGAAGAACGGGCCATGGTTCCTACAGTTTATATTAAAAGAATTGTTTTCTTTATTCCCGTTCTCTAAGCCAGGGGTTCAGAACTTCGGTGTTGTTGAGATGCTCGCTGGGATACTTCATATTGTTACAGATGCTGTATGCACTGTGGGCTGTCTTGGAGTATCCCCTAACTTCTGCTCACCCCCTTCATCTCTGACCACCATGTTCTAGTAGCATCCATCCCCCAACTTGTAATGATCAGAAACATCTCCAAACATTGTTAAATGCTTCCTGGGGAGAAGAATATCCTGGTTAAAAAGCATAGCTCTAAACCAGCACTGTCATAGGGTTCCTGTTTGGTGCCCAACAGTGCTCTCATTTCTGGGAAACTCCAGGCCTTCCACTCAATTATAAGAAAGCCTGGCTTTGGAGAAGGCACTTACAGGAAGCCATAAAGTCATTTTCTGCTCTCTCACCTTGGCTGGGAAGATAACACAATCAGGCTACAGAGGTGGGTGTTTGGGAACTTCAAAAGTAAGCCCGAAGGGAGTGGACGGACAGGAATTGGGACAAGAGGTCTTATCTGTGGGTTGAATGTTCTTACCATTATCATTTCAGAGGAGGGGATCTGGGGAGAACAATGGAAAAGTCAAAGGCTAGATTGCTTTCTCTATGTTTTATGAGACAGAAAAAGGACAAGGAATTAAGAAACGAAAGCAAAGTAGGCAGGTTGATAGTGAGGTTCTGGGATGTTTGACGGTGAAAAAACACAGATGTTCCCTCTGTCTGTAAGCCTGTGCTGCCTTGCATGGACACCAGGGCTCTAGGGCTTGAGAGTGTGAGAATCTTGGTCTTCTTTGAATGGATGGTTGCTGGATGACCTTGGATCTTAACTATCACATCTTCTTTTGATAAAAGACATCATCATCTTCTAGACTTTATCATAGTTTACTTTTCATTCTTCCATTGAACCCATTTCATTAAAATCTGTCCTCCATACTATAGCTATAGCAGTTTTATCTAAACAGCTTTGAACATTCTACATCCATCCAATGACTCCTTCTTTATGGTACCAGAGGCATCCACCAGGTAGGCAGAATGAGGTGCAGCCACTCTGACAACTTCATCAGAGACAGCAAAGGCCTGAGCTCAAAGACAATAACTAAAAGAGGAGAAATGAAAATCTAAATGGTTTGAGTTTCTTAAGTTTGAGGGCAAATCATTTGTCAGTGCTAAGGAGGTGGGGAAAATAATTACAAACACTAGAATAATTTACTATGGGCTAGAGTCTGATATTTGCATGCTTTGTAACTCTTGTCACTCCTCCAAGGACTCTGTGAAATACAAATCATAAATGTACCCATATTGTACATGAGGCACAAACATATTTAGTGACTTGAAGGTTATAGAGCAAATAAGAACTGGACTGAATGCCAGCTAGCCTGATCATATAGGCTACACCAGGTTTGAATCACCAGGTTACAGTTACCTAGGAAACAGACCTCCAGCAGCTCAGTGGAAAATAAGGCCATTAACCTAGGTATGGCTAGAAGGAGGATGAGCTTGAGAGCAAAACAATGTGTTTATCTCAGGAGATGTTATGTCCATAATGTATCTGAACTCAGATCAGTCTAGAGGTCCAGGAAGGTGAAGCCACTGCCTTGGATATATACTCAGGGAGATGTGCGCAGTCAGAAGACAGAGAATCAAAGAACCCTGGAACACCAACAGTTAAGAACAGATGAAAAGAAAGCCAAGCAAAAAGAATGAAAGAGAAATCCATCCTCACAGAGGGCGGTGCTCTGGGAATTGAAGGTGAGTGAGGTTCAGAAAGAGGGGCAAGGTCACAGCAGAGAAAGCTATAAAGGAGCTCACTGAGATAAGACTTGAACAAAGGCATTGTTCTTCAGTGGCCTCATGAGCTTCTAAGTTAATTTCCTCAATACGATGAGCAACTTCTTGAGGTCACTGTGTTACCTTCAGCACCATGCTAGGACATGGACAATTTCTAGTAAAGGGCTGAGTGTGCAGGAGAAGTTCACCATGCACCTTTCCCCTGGTGGTTCGGGCTCCCGTTGTTTTATTCCTCTTTGTTAGGACAGGGATTTTATTAGGTTTGTGCAAGAGAGGAGGAGATAGGGTGTTCCCAGTCTTCCACACTCCTGACCTTGCTGATGCAGACGGCTGGCAGATGCAGCATTGTGGTTCTTTCTGTCTCAGCAGTAGTGACAAACAGCAAGGACCTGCCATATGCTGCCTCTGTATGGTAGACAGCGGATGTTTATAGCTAGAGTCCGCAAAACCTGCAGAGCTAGATATTACTATTTTTTCTCAGATAAAGTGACTGGGATGAATGTGTGCATCCTTAACAAAGACCATTAGACACAGGTGCCACCAAAAAAGCTTGCAACCACCTGACTCCCTAGAACTCAGTGGTACCCAAGATTGTGCTTCCTCTCACTCCCATGACTGTTTCTTTATATCTTCAGGCAGCAGCACCATTTAGGAACTGTTTGGCATGGATTCTTCGTTGTTCTTACACTAGACCGCCTTCCTCAGAATCCAGAGGAGCCCCATAACTTTTGCCCTCTTTGTTGCCATATAGGACATAGTATTGCAGCATGAAAGACCAAGTCCAGATGTATTCAATCTTTTTTGGCTCTTGCCTCTCATTGAACTGTCCCTCCAGCCTAAGCATGACCACTTGGCTCTTAACTGATAATACTCGGATTTTACCTTCCATGTTCTGTTCTCTGGAGTTTACCTATACTCTGTGATGACTTTCTTTTTCTTCCTTCTTTTTTCCTTCTTTCCTTTCTTCCTTCCTTCCTCCCTTTCCTCCCCTTTCTTTCCTTACCCTTCTCTTCCTCTCCATTCTGTTTCCTTCCCCATTTTTCTCCTCCACCCCTTCCTTTTCTTTTTCTTCTTCACATACTTCCTCTTCCTCCTTCTTCTTTTTTTAGAGGCAGAGTTTCTTTATATAGTACTGGGTGTTCAAAACTCACTATGCCTTGAATACATAGAGATTATCCAGCCTCTGCTTCTCAAGTGCTGGAATTAAAGGCATGCACCACCATATCTAATACTCTCACTCCTTTCTTTTATCAATATTCTTTTTCTTCCTTCTTTCCTTTCTTCCCTCCTTCCCTCCTTTTCTCCCTCCCTCCTTCCCTCCCTTCCTTCCTTCCTTCCTTCCTTCCTTCCTTCCTTCCTTCCTTCCT
>NW_026596079.1:15058555-15113024 GCF_907164565.1 Psammomys obesus
CCTTCCTTCCTTCCTTCCTTCCTTCCTTCCTTCCTTCCTTCCTTCCTTCCTCTTTCCTTCTTTTTTTTCCTTTTCTTCTCCTCACTCCTTATCCATCTTCTCTTCTTTTTTTTTTTTCGTTTTTGGAAATAAGATTTCATTATTTAGCATAGGCTGGCCTGCAACTCAAGATCTTCCTGCATGAGTTTCTCAAGTCCTAGTGATTGCATGATACCTAATAATTTATTATATATTTTATATTCAGTCTTTTTCTTTTCTTAAAACATTTACCAGAAGTGCCTAGAACTCAGACAATTTAACTCCCATGCCTCTCTTCTGAATCCCTAAGGTATGTTTCCTGATGTCTCTGCTTCTATGTGTCATTCTGTATTCTGCTTGCCATTTTCTTGTTTCTTTTACTTGAATATCAGCTTCAGAAGTCAATGACCATATACGATTCTAGTGCTCCATGGAAACTTGCTAAGGAAGTGTCTAGATTTTGGGAGCAAATGATATCAATGTCTGAAGGTGAGGGAGAGTAGTGGAGAGCAGCAGGCAGTTGGGGCAGTTGGCATTTCAGCATCATTATAAGTAGCGGTATAATGTATCTCCCACACTTACTTTTTCCTGTCCCTCCTGAAGGTGTGAGGGACACCTCACCCCTGCTTCCAGACAGTGATAATCCTTCTGGACCCATATGAGCCAAGGCCTTGCTCTGAATCTCATCTTTGAGTCTGGTTTTCTTTTGGCAAGATGAAAGTAGGACATGCTTGCATGGTGGAGTCTCTCTGCTACAGGATGGGTATTGGGACATAGCAGAGAGCCTGAGAAAAATGCCTCTAAAGTCTTGAATCAGGTTGGAAGGTAGATCTTCATCTTTACATTTGAAAATCTGTATACAATAATGCAGGCTCACTCATCTGAAGTGTCGTAAAGCACAGGGAGACTTGAGCTGTGAGAGAGGTGAGCAGCTGGATGGAAAGCACACCACATTCTCCATTATCTCCAACCGTCCCTCTTCATAATGGCATCTCAGATGGGCTTTGCTGCCTTCACTGAAGAAATGTCTAATTCTAGGATTTTCAGACAGTAAAGTGAAGAGAATCTCTATGGAGATAATAAGTCCTCTCAAACCATGGCCAGAATGGTTTCTGCTCACGAACTGGCCCTATGTAATTATCCCACACAATGGCTGGGAATGGTTGATGGAGTCATAGTGGGTGATGTCTGACTTAATATGCACAGTACTGAAGGTAGAAGTAGAAGGTAATGAAGGAAAGAAACTCTTTTCTCTCCCTTCCCTTGCTCTGTTCTACACAAGAGGAAACTGAAGCTCAAAAAGGTCAAGTGGCTTGTCTGGGAATCCCACACTATTCACTCTCTCATTACTATTAAATACTGTCATTATTTAGAAAGCACTTCAATGTTGGTGATGCAGAACTATCTAGGATATAACAGGTCCTGTCCTCAGGATCTTACAGCTTACATGGGCACCCCATCCCCACACCCTTACAAATCTGAACTCCATTAATGAGACTTACTGGGTTATGAAAAGAAATAAACATGTAATTGGGAAGGGGGATTATGTTGAGGGAATATAGTGAAAATTGGAGGAGGAAATAAGGATATGTATTTTTCATATCATATTCATATTCACCAGGCAGCATCATGAACTACCAAGAAAAGAAAGAGCTGTACTGCATGGACAGAACTCATTATTACTGTTGTTCTGTGTCTATGGCATATTCCTCCAGTGTATAGATTTTTCTTTTAAATTTTAATTAATTAATTCATTTATTACAATTTATTTACTTTGTACCCCAGCTGTAGCCCCTTCCCTCGTCCCCTCCCAATCCCTTCCTCTCTCCCTTATCTCTTCCCATGAGCCTCCCCCAAGTCCACTGATAAGGGAGGTCTTCCTACCTTTCCATCTGACCCAGAGATCTTCAGCGCTGGGATTTCATGAATGCTAGGTAAGCAGCCTACCAAGGAACTATATTTCCAGCCTTATGTATATACCACATAAATGGTGGTTGGTGAAGGATGGAGGATGAAACAAAGATAGAATTTAAGTGGGGAAATCTACAGGAAGATAAACTCTTTGTCTTTTCATTCCATGGCTACCACAGTGGCCTGCCACAAGGACTCTTTACACCTCTGTTTTTTCCTTACATGCCTACTACTACAGTAAGCTGACACATGGACTTTTGTCCTCACCTCTGAATTTTTAGTTGTTTTTGGTCCTCCCAGACTCTTTTATATGACACAATCAGAAGAATATTTCTTAGGGCTGAAAAAAAATGACACTTGGACATTTCCCAGGTATATCTCAGTTATTGGGTAAATGTAAGGGCAGCCTCACCCTGGCAGTGTGTTGGCAGCTGCCCTGGAAAATAAAAACATAGGCCGTTTACACATTCAGGAAGCTAAAGTGTTTTATGGGCACAGTCATTAAAAAGCAAACAAAGACAGGTTTCTGGCAATATCTACAGGAAGCCATTTACCTGGACAATAGAAGCCCAAGAGGAAATTTCATAGTCTTCAAATATTTGAAAGAGTGTCATGTGGCCAGAGGACCAGCCTGGTTTTTGGTAGCTACAGGGAGGGGCATCAAAGCCAGTGGTTAGAAATGAGAGGGAGGCATGTGCAGCTTGGTGTCTGGAGATAACATTCCAGCAATCTCAGCTGGCCATGGAAATAATGGGGTGGCTTTTGCCTGACAGTGAGATGCCTCCTTCCACTTTTAGAAGTATGAATGTGAGGGGGAGAAGATACAAGTTCAATAAATGCTTTTGAAAATAATGGATTCATTTAATTAACTAGTTCTTATTAACCAACTGCTATATGATAGACATATGGGTGCTACATCGAAAAGACAAATGAACAAAGAGATATAAAGATAATTGTAATAAGATGGGACTGACATAAACAACATAAAAGTAAGGAACATGGCAGACACAAGAATTGTGTGCATATGTGTACACCATTTGTTTTTCTGTGTGTTTGCATGTATATGCATGTATATGTCCTGTACTTTAATTGTACTTTATTGAGTGTTTAGAGGATGTGTTCCTCAGGAAACAACTTTTGTCCTGAGGTCTGTGACCAGAAGGGACAACAAAGAACAGTGAAGGGATAGAAACTAGCTTGAACTGGAGGGGCCTGGGCACTGTGAGGCAAAAGATTGAGCAGTTTGAGGCAAAAAGTCGTGACAGTGAGGAGAACACAGCAGGGCCATATTTTCTGGGTGGATAACTAAAGTAACAGATTGATGTAATTAAAAAAATTACATGTATGTATGTATGTATGTATGTATGTATGTGTATACATGTACATATGTGTGAGTGACCCAGAGTGCGAATGGATAACTTGTATGTAGTATGAGGTTCTCACCTTCCACCATGTGGATCCTGAGAAACACAGTCAAGTCTTGAGGCTTGGCAGCAGTGTTCTTGACTTACTGAACCATCTTTCTGACTCTCAAGAGTCTTTCTAAATCTCATGAGTTGATCAACATGCCCTAGGTCCATCCTTGGGATCCAGGTATCTAACTAAGTCCTAAGATTCCTTTAATGGTAAAGATTTAAGGCAATATGAGCTTCAACATAGGGTTATATTTAATGAGGCTATGCTTCCCATTGGGATGTTGCTGATGTCTTATCCACATACCGGTTTATCAGATGAAAGTTTAACTCACATCAGAAGGCCCTTGCTGGATTGTGTTACATGTGTAAGACTGCAAGAATACACAGGGCATGGAAGGTGTAGTGCCTTGTCTGGCAAACAGCAGGTACTCTAATCAATAAGTGAATAAACAGAGGAAAATGGCAGACATTCTACTGGGCGGAGGAAAAGAGACGTGTAAGAAGAGGTCGGTAAGAGGTGCTGGCATTGTAGTCTCCCAGAGGGATGACTCTGATAGGAACTTTGCAAGTTGCCATTAGAAAGAAAGAAAGAAGTGGAGCTTGGTGGGACATGGCTGTAACCTCAGCTATTCAGCAACAAGAAGACTTCAGGGCCAGTGTGGGCAACTTAGTGAACTTATGTCCCAGAGGGAAAACTAAAAAGAAAGTTGTTCTATAGCTTCAATGAATCACTTGCCCAGAGTACATGAGGTTCAAATCCCAGTACCACACACAAAAATGTTAACTAATTAAAAAAGGCTTCATGTGTGAGTTTAGGTAGAGCATTCCTGAGGGCAGAGAACACTGAGACCATTTATAAAATCCCCTGCATTCCTTGATTCCCAGCTTACTGGGTTCTGGTGTCCAGTGACAGAAGTTTTGCCTCTTATTTCCTAAGGACAGCAGAGCAGACCTCAGAGTGTCAGGAAGACCAAGGAGCCTGGTTGCCAGGCCTCCTGGCTCTTTGCTTTGGTAAAAAAGCAGGGAGTCTTTTCTGCCATGCAGCTCACAAGCCCAGAATGCCTCTAAGTCCAAGCCTTTGCGGCTTGTAACGCGGCCAGATCACTATGTGCTTCAGCCTAGGCTCACCTAGTCAAATTACCATCAACTGTCCGGAAGCCACAGCCTAACAGTCCCTCAGCTCTCCTGCCTTATTTTAATCACCTGGGAGTGGAGTTCTAGAATCGCCTCTAATCTAGTGAACGTACAGTAAAGTCTCTAAATGGAACAATCAATCCTTTTCTAGGGCTGGAGAGTCGTAATTTTGACATCTGGAACTAGATTTAAATGTTTTGTACATTCCAGGAAGGCGAGAAGGGACTTTGATCTCCTAGGACAGACACTCTGCCAAATGTTAATGCCCATTTCTTCTGAGTATTAGTACTGTGAGAGAAATATTATTGCTAATTCATTCTCTATGCAAGAAACAGAGCTCCAGAGAGGTAGCCTTGGCTGGTCTGGAGCTTACAGTGAAGACCAGGCTAGCCTTTAGCTCACAGAGGTCCATTTACCATTGCTTCCCAGGTGCTGGGATTAAACCATACACCATGACACTCAGCCCCTTCTGTGGAATTTTTGTTGTTTTTCTAGAATTATTTACTAAACATGAAGTACAATGTCTACTATCAGAATTGGACCCCAGGGAGAATCTTGATTTCAGGCATTTTGGGATGGGTAATTTATTCTTTTGTACTTATTTCCACTGTGTTAATATCTAGCTTGGCTGCTCATTGAATTGTCTGAAACACTTAGAAAAAAAACAGTGCTTAAGTTCCACTCTTCAGGAATTCAGAATTAATTCCTAGGAAGATGGTGCCTGACCTTTCCTCTATGCACACTTCCAGTGGAAGACAGGTGAGTTGGTCCTCCAACTCTAACCAGGAGGAAACAGGGAACTAAATATGGAAGGAACATGGCAGAGAGAGCACTGAAGAACATCAGCTCTGAAAGGGTGTCAGGATGGTCTAGGAGAAGATATCCAAGGGTTGAATTCGAACTGGGATACCAGTGCTTATTTCTGAATAATGACTCAGGTCCAGAAACAAGAGTGTTCAAGAGTCTGATGGCAGTGATGAATAAGATGAAGGGATTCCACTAGTGGAATCCCAGTGGAATCCAGCCGAGGCTGATGATGAAAGAACAGGAGCAGTTAGAAAAACTGTCTTTTTCCCTTGAAGAAGAGCACATTGCTATGGAGGAAAAGCTTCTGAATGCTGAGGAAACCAAGCAACTCTACACTAGAGAGAGAGGCTGGGACGTGGCCTTATTACCATAAAGACAATGACTACAATGGCCATGACCAACATGAGCTACTCTACATTGAAGTGTCTCAAAGCAATTTGCCTAGATTATTGTCTGCTAGGTATGGAATAACAGTCCCATTAAAGATTATGTTTACATCATGATTTCTAGAGCCTGTGATGTGACCTCATGTTAGATGAAGTCTTTGCAGATGCAACAAAAGGTCAAGATCGGATCACTCAGGTGGGCCAAAACTGCAATGATGAATGTGCTTTCGGAAGAAAGGCAGAGGGAGATTTGAGACAGAGAAGAGAAGCCACCTGAGCACAGACACAGAGATTGCAGCCAGTGAAGGTCGAAGTCCTCAGAGGCTGAAAGAGGTCAGGAAGGATCCCTCTTTACGCCAGGGTATTGAAGGAAGGGGCATGACCAAGCTTTACTTTGAGTTTAGATATCTGGTTCCGGATCTGTGAGAGAATACGTTCTGTTGTTGGGAGGGAGTCACCCAGTTTTGGGGAGTTTGCCTTGGGAGACAAACTCACCCCTCTTTCATCCACATCCTCACACTAAGGCTGGTTCTGTTCCTTTGAGTTCACTGAGGCTAAGGGAGCCACACAGCAGAAAAACACTTCTGACTGTCCTTGAGCTCCAGAGGGGCAGGCATTGCTCACTACATTTATACAGGAGCTTGAGGGTGGTACAGACCCAGGAGCCCAGCTGGCACTATGTATTCTTAAATTGCATGTATGTAAGATGTGTATGTCTCATGTTTGTATGTGTTGTGGTGCTTTTGTGTGAGTTGGGGGAGTGCATATACCACTCTATATATGTAGAGGTTGGGAAACAAACTTGGGTGTCAGTCCTTGCTTTCTACATTGTGTAGGGCAGATTTCTTGCTGTTTACCACCATATAAGCGAGGCTAGATGCCCACTGACCTTCTAGGCATCTTCCTGTTTCTGTCTCCTATCTTGTCTTAGGTTGCTGGAGTTATAGATGTGCACATAACATCTGATTTTACATGTACAACCAGCCCTTTATTCATTCACTCAACTCCCCAGCTTGGTACTATGCTTTCTAAGCCTAATTTTGAACCAACCTGATGAACACAACTGGCTTGTGGCCAGAACAAGCATGGCCCAAAGGTGAAACTTGCTTTAAGATACTGAAGGTAAACTCATGTAACATACAATTAGCAATTTCGTGGTCATCAATTCCATGCAGTTTTGTGTGTTCATAATGCTAAGCAGTCACTACCTTCACCTCGAAATTCTCATCTTAAAAAAAAAAGCCACTTTATTCATGAAACCGTGGCTCCCATCTGCATACATAGATTTAATCCTCACAATGTGCCAGACACTGTCCTTTGAATTTTTATTGAGTTGTACTTTTGAGGTCCACTTTTGAGAAATGTGTTACATTCTTCACCTCACACATACAGAAACAGAGGCCAAGAGGCATGGAATATCTTCTCTAAGATTTTGCTTATCAGGAGAAAGAATGCAAACCAAGGGAAAGCGAATTGTCTTAGATTCTTCATGAGACAATCTCCTATTGTTCCTCTGCTATTTCTACTGGGGTGCAGGTACTTTGAAAAAAGGGAGAGAGTGGACAGTGACCCCATGCATTTTATGAGGTGCCTAGTGATGGCTTGCATAGGCTCCCTGTAAACATGTGATAAGGGGAACTATGGTTCAGTGGGTACAAAATGGTGTTCGTGCATACTCCCTTTTTTTGTGGGGTAAAAGATGGAATCTAAGATCTTTTGCTTGTTAGGCAAGGCCTAGACCACATAAGCTATAACTTCAGCCTCTCACATGGTTCTTCCTACCTATATCTCCATTTGATACCTTGTCACATCAATGGTAATCTTAACACAAATCAGAATTTGTCTACTTTCATTAGTATGGCTATAAAGGCTTCTACACAGGTTTTAGAATGTTGAGCAACAGTGTTTAGACAAAGCAGGAGCATTGGGGGCTCTACTGTATACAAACCCTTCTCTGGAGATTAGTAAGAAACCAGGTAGGGGGAAGGGAAGAATACTGAGCTCCTGCTTAGTCTCAGAATTCTGAAAAAGGAAGGTGGCCCACCACAAGGGCTGGCACAAGCAAGAAGGGAGGAATGAAGCACAGCAAATCAGTGAGTCTCATAAGCTCATGTGTGCATAAATGCTGACCTTGTTCCTACAATGTAAATTTGACCACATCATTCCTCTGTTTAAATCTCAGCAAACCCTCCCCTACCAGTGGACTTGGGGAGGGGAGTGTGTGGAGAAGGGGGAGGAAGGAAGGGGTTGGGAGGGGAGGAGGGAGGGAACTAGAGGAGGAATACAAAGTAAATAAAGTATAATTAAAAATGAAAAAAAAACAAGGAAATAAAAAAAATCTCAGGATCCACAGCTGGGGGAAATCTACCTTTTTAAAAAAAAATTATTTAAATTTCATTTACTTGAATTTTCATCTTTTAAAGATACATGAAATTGAAACAGTTGTGAGCTAGACTTTTTTAAATTTTTATTATTTTTATTAATTACAGTTTATTCACTTTATATCCCAGCTATAGTCCCCTCCCCCATCACTTCCTAGTTCCATGCTCCCTCTTATTCTCCTATGCCCCTCCCCAAGTCCACTGATAGGGGAGGTGCTCCTCCCCTTTCATCTAACCCTATTCTATCAGGTCTCATCAGGACTGGCTTCTTTATCTTCCTCTGTGGACTAGTAAGGCTGCTCCCTCGTCAGGTGGAGATGAAAGAGCCAGCCCATGAGTTCATGTCAGAGACGGTCCCTGTTCTTATTACTGAGGTACCCTCTTGGACACTGAGCTGCTATGGGCTACATTTGTACAGGGTTTCTAGGTTACCTCCATGAATAATCCTTGTTTGGAGTATCAGTCTCACAAAAGACCCTTGTGCCCAGATTTTTTGGTTCTGTTGCTCTCCTTGTAGAGTTCCTGTCCCCTCCAGGTTTTTCTATCTCCCCGTTCTTTCATAAGATTCCCTGCACTCTGCCCAAAGTTTGTCTATGAATCTCAGGATATGTTTTGATACCCTGCTGGGCAGAGTCTTTCAGAGGCCCTCTGTTATAGGCTCCTGCCCTGTTCCCTGTTTTCTCCCTCTTCCAATGTCTGTCCCGTTTGCCTTTCTGAATGAAGATTGAGCTTCTTACCCAGGGTCATCCTTTTTGATTAGCTTTCTTAGGTGTATGGATTTTAGTATGATTATCCTATATTTTATGTCTAATATCCACTTATATGTGAGTATATACCATGTGTGTCTTTCTGCTTCTGGGATACCTCACTCAGGATGATCCTGTTGTTTGACTGCAAATTTCATGATTCCTTGTTTTTAATTATTGAGTAGTATTCCATTGTATAAATATACCACAATTTCTGTATCCATTCCTCAGTTGAAGGACATCTGGGTTGTTTCCAGGTTCTGGCTATTATAAATAAAGCTGCTACGAACATGGTGGAGCAAATGTCCTTGTTGTGTACTTGAGCATCTTTTGGGTATATGCCTAGGAGTGGTATAGCTCGATCTGGAGGAAATGCTATTCCTAATTGTCTGAGAAAGTGCCAGGTTGATTTCCAAAGTGGTTGTACAAGTTTACATTCCCACCAGCAATGGAGTAGGGTTCCCCTTTCTCCACATCCCCTCTAGCATGTGCTGTTTTCCCCTCATTTTTATTGAATGAAATTCTATTTTATTTTATTTTCTGGAAAAAGTGTCTCTCCTTGCCTCCAAGGAAGTTTTGGTGATATGCTTTACTTCTCTCAGGTAATCGTGGGCAAGTCTCTAAAACCAGTAATCCATCATCTTTGGTTTGTTTCACACTGGTCTGTGAGACTGAGAGTCTCAGGTATTCAGAGGCTATGCCTTCTTATAGTTTGTCTTTTCAGTCTGCCTCTTTGAGGTGTGCAATATGGCTCAGTGTTAGAGTACTTGATCAGCAAGTGCAAGGACTCAGGTTCTACCCTAGTAAACAAATATATGTATATTATATAGGAGGGGGCATATATATATATGTATGTGTGTGTGTGTGTGTGTGTGTGTGTGTGTGTGTGTGTACATATGGTGGCTTGCTTCAGTGCTAAATGTGAACATGCTCACAGTCCATTCCACCCCTCAGATAAGGATCTGTTCTGGCGCTGCTCATCTATCCCAGGCGATTTGTAAGGGAGCAGCACAGGAAGTCAGCCCATGAAAAGGCCAGGTTTGCAGCAGCTGATGGAGAGCCATCACCTTATAACTCAGGCTGCTATACAATGTGGGGATGGTCCAGCCATGTCTCATCTTTACTCAGCATTGTGTGGATGTTACAGTGCCAGGTGCAGCAGCTGCATGGGAATAAGCAACCCATCTGTATTCAGAGCTTCTCTTTCCTGGAGAGAAGCAGATGAATGTGAGACGTGACAATAACAGCAATTCCCCCTAAGTGTCAACCACAGGTTAGGCAGGGCTGGGTGATGAGCACCTTCACAGAAGACCCCAGTGAAGACCTTGGGTCAGCATACAAGGAAGGCATCATTCACAACCCAGTCTGCAGATGAGGAAATGAGCCCTGACAAATTGAATAAGTTGTCCAAGGGGTTTATAGCAAGTCTGCCATGATCACCAAGCCATGGCTGACATCCTGTCCTATGCTGGATGATCACAACACAAGCAGGACAGCAGAGCTCGAGCTGTGTGTTTGGAGGTCAACAATGTCAACTTCCAGCCATCCTGTTGAAGTTGAGGGGAGTTATGTAACCCAATTCTAGGTTCTTCCTGGAAATTTTAACTTTAGTTTTTTCTTTCCTTTTAGTGTGTGTGTGTGTGTGTGTGTACATATGGGTCTTTGTGTATGTGTGTATGAGTGTGTGTATATAATTTTCCCCCTACCCCAGTTTTCTTCTTTTCTCCAGGAGAGTGGTACAGCTGATTGCCTAATATGGATCCACCCCAGTGTCTCTGTATTTGGAAAGGGCAGCTTCTTGCTGTTGGTTTATGAGGAAATGGAAATGATTATTCCTGGCAGTGAATCAAAAACAGGAAAGAAAGGATTTGGGAAGTGTAGATAAAGAAACAGGTTCGCAAGGAGAAGCCTGGACTCACCCTTGCTGGTTGAGAGCTGCAAATATTTATGTGAAAGGGACACAAAGTTTGTATATTATTTGTATCCAGGCATGTCTTTGCTCCAATTGACAGGGATTGCAGCCAAGGATCTCAGGAGCTGCATGAGGAGCCTGGTAGACTGCTAAAAATAAGGCCGGTCATCAGAGAATGGGAACATACTTTGTATCTGACACATAAATACTTCCTTGAACTTCTAAGTAATAAGGAGAGAGACAGAGCCTTGGCTGTGAAGAGGGGATGGCAAAGGAAGATAAAGGCTATAGATGGAGAATAATATCTCAGGCTCTGGTTTGGAAAAAGATGTTGGAGGAGTGGATATAGCTTGAGAAGGCTGGAATGCTGGAATTTTTGTTCTTCACCAAGGGGATCCTGAGGTTAGATGACCCAGAGAAGAATGAGGGAAAGGAAGGCTGACATTACCCAGTGCCAACTAAGGCCAAGTGTGGCATTATCAAATCTAGTATGGACTCTTGCTTTTAAGCCCGAGAGATGGGGTCAGCATCTCCTTTTTTGAACTGTAGAACAAAACCTAGGGAATTCCCCAGATCATTATGCCAAGTGGCAGGAGTTATAACCAATGAATACATTCAAGAGTTTAGGTATATAGAGGAATGGCCATGCATATAATTGTGAGTGACCATTCCCTTGGCCCTGACACTCTTTTGTTTGAGAACTTGTGCTCATCCCTCCTTGAGAAACGAGGCATCGTTTCACTGTGAAGCATGTTTGGTGTTCTTTCCTACTTGTCTTTCAGATACGACCTTCATCTTTCTGTAATCATCTCTTCCTAGCTATCTTCTGTCTACCTGACTATAAGGTTCTGTCATACTGAGGAAAGCAGGTATTGCTGCCAGTAAAGACATGTCCCAAGTGATCATTCCCAGTACTGGCTAAGGGTCACTACATGTACCATGAGCTATAAACAACCTGGGAGTGGCATGTTATTCAATTGTCACACAATTTCATGAGGCAAAAACCAAACAACCAAAACAAAACAAAACAAAACAGAAAAACAACAAAAAGCTCTTATATTTGTGGTACACAAAAGTACAGAAGTCACAGTATTCCATAACATGAAGTCAATTTTTTGGTGATATAAAGCAAGAATTCCTAGTTGGAAGTGGAAGTGGGGACGGACACTACCCAGCACCCACGCCTGAGTGCTGGCCTTGAATAATTTGCAGATATCACATGTTCAAGAGAATGGACCTCTGCAGAACTCTATGGAGGAGCAGTAGAGGTTGGGTTTTGTCATACCTGCCTCTTCTCTGGGTAGTGGTGGTCATCCTGAGTCAATGGTTGAATAAAACCCAACTGCTCCCCTCCCCTCCACTCAGCTGGATCTGTCATGCAATTCTTGCTTCAGGGATGCCACCCTAGCAATCTAACCCCAACTTGAGGCTACACCACTGCTAAATGACTTCTTCTGGTGCCATTTATCTTGAGTGCCCTTCAGCAGCTCATGTCCTCTCTAATTCTCACCTCAGTATCTTTTAGCAGAGAATCAGTTTCAGGACGAGAGCTCTCCCCCCATGGATTTCTGTGATTCCAGCTCTGGAATCAATGCGGCTTCTGCCAGTAGGCCACGGGAGGGAGAATGTAGTGAAAGAGGCTACAAGGGTCAGGGTTGGAAGTGGTACCTAACACTTCCTCCCACATTGGATTGTTCCAGAGTGCATGAGAGGGTAAGAAATTACCGTCATTTAGCTGAAAGAGAGGATCATGGAATTTGTAACCTGCTAAGCCAGTCCTAGGATAACAACCCATTTCAATGACTAGAGATGGCTCAGAGGTTAAGAAAACTGGCTGTTCTTCCCAAGTTCCCGAGTTCAATTCCCAACAAGCACATGGTGGCTCATAACCATTAATAATGAGATCTGATGCCCTCTGCTGGCATACAGGCACATGTGCATGCAGAACACTGTATAAATAATAAATAAATAAATCTTGGGAGGGAGGAGGAAAACATAATCAACAGCAGAAAAGATGTTGTTGTTGGAAGCTTCAAGTTACCCAGCCAAGGTGCTTACTAAGACAATTAGGAATAATGCTTCTCAAGACCCAGCTATACCACTGCTGGGTATATACCCAAAATTTGCTCAAGTACACAACAAGGACATTTGCTCAACCATGTTTGTAGCAGCTTTATTTGTAATAGCCAGAACCTGGAAACAACCCAGATGTCCATCATTGAAGGAATGGATACAGAAATTATGGTATTTTTACACAATGGAATACTACTCAGCAATCAAAAATGAGGAAATTATGAAATTTGCAGGCAAAATGGTGGGATCTAGAAAAGATCATTTTGAGTGAAGTATTCCAGAAGGAGAAAGACAAACATGGTATATACTCACTTATATAGACCTACAAGATATAATAAACATAATGAAATCTATACACCTAAAGGAGATAAACAAGAAAGCAGACATGAGGTAAAATT
This sequence comes from Psammomys obesus, assembly GCF_907164565.1. NCBI lineage: Eukaryota > Metazoa > Chordata > Mammalia > Rodentia > Muridae > Psammomys > Psammomys obesus. The sequence goes on from NW_026596079.1 coordinate 15,071,737, forward strand.
TACTTAGAAAGACAAATCCTCATTTAGAAAGACAAATGAGATGTGCATTGGACGTATGACAGGAGTCTACCGCAGAAGGCATCTGAAAGACCCTACCAAGCAGCGTTTCAAAACAGATACTAAGACTCATAACCAAACCTTCAGCAGAAGGGGAGTTAGTATGACAGGGAAAGGATAGGACCCCCACAAGGACCAAATATATCTGAGCACAGGGTTTTTTTCTAAAACTGATTCTCCAACCAAGAACCATGTATGGATATAACCTAGAACCTTTACTCGGATGAAGCTCGTGGTAGCTCAATAACCAATCAGTTTCCCATAGTAAGGGGAACAGGGACTATCTCTGACAGGAACTCAATGGTAGGCTCTTTGACTCCCCCCCCCCCAAAGGAGGAGCAGTTCTGCCAGGCCACAGAGGAGGACTTCACAGCCAGCCCTGAAGATACCTGATAAAACAGGGTCAGATGAAAGGGGAGGAGGTCCTCCCCAATCCGTGGACTTGGAAAGGGGCAGGGAGAAGCTGAGGGAGGGAGGGTGGGATTGGGAGAGAATAAGGGAGCAGGATACAGCTGGGATACAGAGTTAATAAAATGTAACTAATAATGACAAACAATAAAAAAAAAGAAAGACAAAAAAAAATAACCCAGCCAAGATTACAAAGTATTGCCATAGGTTTGATGCAGAACACATAAGCCTATCTGCAGGTCTCCATCACCACACACAGTCAAGGTGTTGAATGGGGTCAGTGGCTGGCAACGCTGGGGTCGGTGCTGCATCTCTACAACCTCAGGGATGAGGTTTTACATAATCATTGCATTGGAATTCTCCCTCGACTGGCTAATGGATTCCTTATTTAAATTATAAACTAAACTGTCATAAATGTCCCTGATCTACTCCTTCGCAGGGACTACTTGAAGAGAATGCACCTAGATTTCAATGTCTGAAGCACTGACACCTGAGAAGATGGGAGTGGAGCAAGCAGGCTGAGTCAACAGGGCTTTAAAGTGTCAGGGCCTTCGCTCTAAGGCTGTGAATTTATACTTGGACTTCCCAAAAGAGTCGGATGCTGTGAGCACGCTTCTCTCAGGGAGCCTCTGGGAAGCCTCGATTTAATTCTTTACTTAGTGAAGACATAAACATTTTTAAAGTGGCCTGGGTGTGAGTATTTTTGTCTCACCTTGCTTTCTTTCTCCCTCTTTCTGTATTTTCTTATCCCCTCCCTCTTTAGTTAATGTCCCCCATTTCCATATTTTTCCATTTCTCCCTTTATAACACCTGTGTCTACCCTCTCTAGATGAGGTCTTGTTCTAACAGTGGCTTCAAACAAGGACATTAATCTCTCTGTATCCTTGTTTTTTATCTGTAAAATGGGGATAGTAGTGCTGAGATGATTTTGATGAGTGCTTTGTGTAGGAGAAAACCTGTATGTGTCAATCATTGCTTACCATCACCGAACAAACCCCACATAGGTTTACCCCAGCCAGATCCTTATAAAGTTCTAACAATCATCCTTTCTGCAGATCTGTACTTCATGTGCACATCACTGGGAGTTTCTCAGTCTCAGGTCCCCTAGCTTTGGACTGAGGCTTATTTGGAAGGGTTGGGAGCGCTCGCGTGAGAGAGAAAAAGACAGAGACAGAGAGACAGAAAGACAAAGACACAGAGATAAAGACAGACACAGACACAGAGACAGACAAAGACAGACAGAGAAAATGTCTCCACATTGTGTACAAAATGTGTCTGTCCCTGTAAAACCTGTTCAATATTTAAGATACAGAATATAATAATGAATACTGTTAAATATAGAAAACCAAGTGCCAAAAGCACACTAGGAACACAATCACAAATTTAAATGAAGACCTGTGCTGTTTTAACTAAGTGGGTACACAAAACCAAAGAGGACATATATGCCCCTGAATTCATTGAAAATGCTCAAAAATAATTTTCAGTGTTTACTTCTTTTCTTTACTTTTCCTTGGAGAGAATCATCATGTGTGACAGCTTCTCCTGACTAATGCTTTAAATGCTGAAGTAAATGGATTGAATAGTACAATGTACCCCACAAATACATCATAAGTACAAGTATCATTTGCCAATTAAAAAATCTTAACCATTTTAAAATAATGAAATATATTGATTAAAAATGTCTAATTGTATGATTTCTTGCATAGTATCTCCCAGAATCTGCATCTGGAGAGATGGGGGAGAACTGCCTTGTTCCTACCATTTTTGTTGGCTGATGGTTAAGATTTGCAGACATTTTAGTATGAAAGAAATGTGGGAGGGGGAATGAGAGACAGAGGTACAAAGAGAGAAGGAGAGAATTGGGTGGGCTGAGAGAGGATACTGCGAGAACACAGAACTCATCCTAGACATTTAGAGGCAAGAGCCAGCTGAAAGCTGTTGTGTGAGCCAATTGATGGAGAGAAATAGAATCTAGGCAGTGGGGGAACTGGCTAAATGGGCTTTTGTGCTGAGAACCAGGCTATGGAAAATAAGAGAACATGCTATCCAGGGGTGAAAACTTGTAGAAGTTTGTTGTTCTCAGAATATTGAATAAAAGTTCAGAGGTCAGCTTGAATAACATTGTAGGAGTGGCCTGGGAGATTTACATCATACCTGGGACAGCATGTAATAATGAGCTGTGGGACCATGTCATATCTTTTCTAAGAGGGATGAAATTGGCTTCCCTAAGGTTGTGTGGGGAGTGCATGGTGAGTTGCCTTGTGAGATGGCTGGAGACAAAGCTCAGAGGAACCCCAGTTACAGTGCTAAGTGCGAAGTACTGGTGCCAAACATTCCTCCACCAAAACCTGAAGTGCAGTCAGTTGAGCGTGTCTCTCTCCACCCTTTGATATGTTTCCAGGGTTGTCACCTGCCTGGTTTAGTAGAATTGACTTCCTTCTTGAAACAATCTCAGCTAGGCCCTAACACCAGATAGAGTGTGTTCCTGAGCCTAAGCCCTGGATGTCTGTTACGGCTCTTTGGTCCAAAGTCACACTCGAAGCAGTGGACACCACCCGTTTGCCAAACAATTGTCAGTCCCTGGCACTGTTCTTGGGGAGCTTATCAAGAGGGCCTGGTGGAGCTTCCTGTCATAACTTTGCACAAGGCATGGGGTTATCTTTCGGGGGAAGCTTTGGAGTTGAGAATAGGGCTGCAAGCCCTTCCCTGCGGCCCATTTCATCCCATGATGAGTGTGGTGAGGAAGATGAAAAGGGCCCTGCCCAGGTTGTTAAGGTTTCTATTATCAGTTTCGTGAGCCTGCATCAAAAAGCCATTTGTGAAAGGCATTTCACACTAGTGAAGGATCCAGGACATCTGACTGCTATTGCAGTAAGTTTATCTGCATCTGTAAACTCCCCAAGGTGGCAGCTCCCACCAATGACCTGTTTTCAGCCATGAGATTTAGAGAGAAGAAATTCTGCCTGGGACCAAGGCATTTGGCCATATCAGCCAGGCTAAGGGGACGCCACTGGGTCTGGGAGAAAAAGAGTCCTTCTGTAATCACTCCATTCCACTCTCCTCCAAATGGGGAGATCTCTGGCTCCTGTTTTGTTTCTGTTTTCCCTGTCTGTGAGTGTTTGTTCTCATAAGTGGAATGGGAACAGCTTATTCTTGCCTTTCAGGATCACAATGAGGCCACGATTCCAATGCACACTGGACATCCCAACATGCACATGTGTGCATGTGCTCCCCGTCTCCTCCGAGCGGAAAAGGAAAAGGAAATGGAGAAGTAGCTGGCATAGATGATGTTTATAAATAAGACTCAGATTCTAACCAAAAATATCAACCTTCAAATTTGGGTCTTTATAATGACATTAGTTTTTTTTCCCCCTTTGTCAAACAGGTCACGTTTTTACATATATAATTTATTTCATGTTTATTATTCCATTGTACAAATATGATTTATATTTCTTTTTGAAACATTTTTTTTTGGAACATATCAGCATGCATTCCATAGAACAAAGTGCTAATATAGAATGCTTTTTAAAGGCTTATTTTGAATTTTATTTTTCTAATTTTAATGCTCTGTATCACCTAGTTACTGTACTGGTCACCCAAACTTCTCCCTTACCCACTGTCCAAGATCCCCTCTGTTGTCTTGATGCTGTCTTAAAGAGTTGTAGGGCTTATTGTAGCTAGATCTCAGTGTGAACCTTCCAAACTACCGTTTTGAGATGATTAATTGATTTAATCTCTCTGGACTTAAATTTCTTATCTGTATAAAGGGAGATCAATTATGCAGAAAATAAACACCTGAACACAGCCATTTTCTAAAAATATTTGATTGATGGACACTGGAATTTTATTGCCATGTGTTCATATATATAACATTCTTTTAATTTTTTTAGTTATTTAATAAATGATAAACATTCCTCATTTGTGGATAGTGTTAAAGCAGGCAGATCAGAGCTGACCTTGGGCCGTTGTTTGTCCACCTTCGTCTAGTGTCTAGTTTTTTCTGTCTTTATGATCTAGCCTTTGAAAGACCTTGTTTTTAGATCTTATCATTGAGACTGAAAGGAAGCAGCAAGGCATTGGTGTTTTTAGTACTCATGTAGTACCATCTCCTTTTGCCAGTGATACGGAGAGAAGTGCCCATGAGTTCTGCCTTCCACTGGTCTCAGCTCACACTGGGACTATTTGACATCATCTTTAGGAAATATTGCTAACAGATGGCTTGTCTATATGTCTCATTTAAATAGGTCTTTTATTCATTTTTTTCTCCTCCTCTTCCACATTGATCTCTGAGCCTGAAGGAGAGGGACTTGATAAAGAAATCCAGTTCAGGACTGGGTTCCCCAAATCTCTAAGGTGAGAGATGCAAATCAAGCAATGCAAATCTCTATGGCACAGAACTCTTGAACTGATGACTTTTTATCTGCCCTATGGCTTTCTCAAACATTCTTCGTGTTACTTATTTCTTTTCCCACCATAGCCCTCTGTGTTGGTTTTCTTGGCTCCTTCTCAGTTGAATCTCTTCTTCTGTAAGAGCCCTTAAAAATATCTTAATTTTTTTTATTAAACTGTTTCCTACATTATATTCTTTTACTTTATATTTTTTTCCCTTCTCCAGATCCTCCCTAATTTTTTTCAGCTCCTACACACCAAACTTCACGTTCTTTCTCTGTCTCTCTCTCTCTCTCTGTGTTTCTCTCTGTCTTTTTGTCTTACTGTCTCCCTCAAAAGAAGAAACAAAAATCAAAGGTTCAAAAAAACAAACCAAAACCATCAAGACAAAAATATTAAAATAAATTAGAAAGCCCACGTTTCGTGTTGTCCATCTGTTCCTTATTATGGGGTGGGCCTTGGAGTGTACTTGATATACCCAGTGTCACTTTATTACAGAAAACTGATTTTTTTCTTTCCCAGCTGGTGTCAACTGTAAATAACTTCTTAGCTGTGGTGGGACTCTCTGTCTACCTCCCCTTCTCTGTGTTGGGATTTTGTCTGATTTGAATCTGTGCTGGTCCCATGTAATGTTGTCATTGTCCCTGTGAGTTCATATGTGTATTGGTCTTGTGTCTGGATGCTACTCTTTTGTTGGAGTTATTTACCATCTCTGGCTTTTAAAATTTTCTACTTTCTCTTCCACATAGATGCCTGAGCCTTAAGGGCAGAGGTTTGATAAAGACATCCTATTTAGGGTCAAGTACCTCAAACTTTCTCACTTTTTGCAAATCATCCAGTGTGGGTCTTTGCTAATTGCCATCTAGTATATGAAGAAGCTTCTCTGGTGAGGATTGAAAGATGATGAGGGACTCTGATTTAAGGGTTTAACAATATGTCATTTGGACTAATTTTATTGTTACACTCATTAACCAGAATAATAGTACTAGGTTTTCCTCTAGAACCCATGGCCTATTCAGTCTAGGTTCTTGGTCACTTTATAGTGTCATGTATAGGTTACATCTTCTGAAGTGCGCCTTAAAACCAATAGAAAAGAGGTGGTTATTCCCATAACATTTGTGCAACTATTGCATCAGGGTAATTTTTAGGCAAGTCTCTGTTGTCAGTCACAGGGTTTTTATCAGGGTGATATTGATATATTTTTTTTTCTGGTAGTGTGAAAAGTATCTTGCAGTAGCATAAATACAAGGCAGTAGGAGTGAAGCTTCAAATTGGGCAGCAGCTTGTTTTCTTTATGTTCAATAGTCTATCTTCAGCCTTATCTTCAGGTTGTAGAGGGTAACCGGTAGCCTTGGCAATAGCTTGTGATATTTGGGGGCAGGCTTGAGTTGACTATTAATCCTACAATGTTTCTTGTTTCTGAAAAAAGTAGGTATAGATTGTGCATAGTTGCATTTCCCATCTCACTTCTAACATTCACTTCCCAAGAGGATAAAAATTATGCAGTTAAAAATATATCAATGTGCATCTTTACCAGGACTTTGTTTAGGAAGAAAGACAAAGTCCTTCATGACAGAGTGCTTGTAATTTTGAGTCAAACTTGACTTCTTTTGGTATCTGCTCAGGGAGTAGCTTGAAACATCAGGTTTCTGGGCTTCAGTTTTCACACACAAACTAAGAACAATGCAAATAACATCTGGCTGCCTAGAAGGAGGGGATGGGATCACCTCCCTCTTAGTAGGAAAACAATCAGATAACATGTGACTGTCTTTAATCTACTTTTAGAGTGGTCCAGACACCCAGCCCTACCTATATACAAGCTGGCTGATGAACCCAAACACTCAATAAAATGACACACAGTTTTTCTCTTTGAGGAATTTACAGCCTGGGAGGAAGTGCATAAAGATAAATAAGAAATTCCACCGAGTAAGGTTAAATTCCAGACAGTGGGAGACAAGAGTCGAAGAAACTTTAAACCCTCATTTCATAAGAGGGAAACTTCCTCCAAAAGATGTGCTTTCATCCTGCCTTTAAGGGTTCGGAGAAATAAATGTCTGGGGATCCTTGGTCACATGGTCCTGTAGATGGTTCCTCTCTGTTGAGGTAGAGAACTGGGGTGTGTTTTTTTTGCTGCAGGGGGTGGTTTAGGATGTGCATGGAGGTGGGTATATGTGTTTCTTGATGGATAATTTATGGGTGTGTGGCTGTCTAATGGCCGACCAAAGGTTGCTCTGAAGTAACAGGTGATGTGTTTGCATCTCTGAGTTGAGAAACATAAGCTTCAGGGCTGGAAGAGTCTTAAGGATGTCTAGCCGACTCTTTGTCCTCTTCACAATACACAAGTGATTTAATGAGGACTTGTCCAAGCCATCCAGCTAATTGGACTCCAGATTCCTCATCTGTATAACAAGTTCTACAGTGTAAGGCCATGTAAGTTCTGGGTGAACTGGTGAACTTCACTGAGTTGAGACAACACACTCACTGTCCCTACCTGATTTGGGACAGGCAGAGAGAGTTCAGGGAAGATAGAAGCCCATGCCTATGCAGAAGGATTAGGCTCAGCCCTAAGTGTAGATTTGGAAAGGGTTAGTTAACCTGAACCTGCACTTTGATTATTCTTTATCATTTTAACACTCCACATTTAGAAGTTTCAAATAACATTAAACTCCTATGTTTCCACTTAAATCAATAAAACCTTCCATTTTTTAGTTTGTTCTTTGGGAGGCAGTCTTCTGTTCCCATATGCTCTCTGTATATTGAAAGTACAAACTGGCTTAAGAAAATACAAGGTGAGTTTCCAAGGATAGAGAGGACCTCTGTCCAGAATCAAGCTTATGTCAATAGAGACACACAGGCTCTTAGCCTGTGACTCTGACTCATAATTCTGTATGCCAAGTGCAGGGTAGGAGTTCTCAGCAATGTCCTGGCCTCTTCCTATCCCTGCCTGCTATGTGGCCATCTGTATCACAGGGCATCTCCTTGGCTAGAGACATGCAATGTCTGGGTTAGCCCCACAATGTGGGAGTCCCTTCCCCCAGACAGCATGGTGCCAAGTACAAACCCTCCCTTTATGCCTGGCAGATGTTTGTTTTACATTTCTGCCCAGGAAACACCCTGGTTTTGCCCTGGAAGCAGACAAGTCCAAAGACTTACCAGCTTGCTTTTTGAATGCTTTATCTAAGATAAACAACCAACCAACACACAACACAAAGAAGTGCCTTTTACTGTCTGAGCAATGCATAATTGAGATAATGATCCAAATGTACAGACACGCTACAAAATCATATTATTTAAAGACAACTTTGAGTAAGCTCGCCTTTGAGTGTCTTCTTCTAGACTTACTTACCTTTGTGCGTTCATATGTGTGTGTGTGTGTATGTATGCCCATGTGCTCTTGCATGTGTGTGCATGTGCGTACACGTGTGCATAGGTATATGTGCACTTTACATACCCTGGGATGGCCTTGAACTCATTATGTAGCTGAGATTGCCCTTGAATCCTGATTCACCTGCTTCAGGTGGTACCCTCTATCATTCCTGCCTGGATTTTTTTTTTAATTGAAAGAACACTATAGAAAAGCTGGGGAAACTGATGAAAGTAGCACACATCTTCTAAGCTTCTATTCTCTGCTTTCATTTCAGGAAAACAGGACTGGTTATATATAGTTACCCTTTCTCTGAAAACGTAAACTGACAAGGTAAAGGTCCATGTACACCAACCCAGCTCCAGCCCAACATCAGTCACATGAGAAGACAAGTTGCCAGGCAATTCCATACCCCATGATTTGAGTCACCACGAACTACCCTCTCTGATTTAGAACCCAGGTATTGTGGAGTAGAAGCAAGACAACGTCACTGTGCTCTGCCTGACATCTGTCTTACCCACAGAAGCACTGCACATTTTATATTACACAATGCAATTGGGATAGTCTACTTTGTAAGTTTAGAATCTATACCTGGACTATGCAGTGACTAAACCTGAGAAGAATTTGAAGTCACCTTGTCTGACTGCCAGTGTGTCACTGTCTTTCCCACTTCCTCAGTGAGCATTTTTTTGGGTCCATTATCTTTATCTTGCATCTTCTTTTTTCAATTTACATGCAGTTTCTTCTCCAAGGGAAACAAATCCTTTTACCTTTCTCCATCATTTTGGAGAACTACCAATCTTTCTTAAAAATAATGTTTTTATTTTTCTTTGAAAATTTCATATATTTTGATCATATTCTTTTTCCTCCCCTACCTCCTCTCAGATTGCCCCCATCTGTCTATCCACTTAACTTCATGCTCTTTCTTTTCTCCCTCTTAAGTATAATAAAGCAAAAAATAAGAACAAGAAACAGATTTGAAATCTAATCCTTTTTGTGTTTGCTTGCTACTCCTGAGCATGGGGCTTACCCAGCAGTGTGGCTGACATAGTCAGTCCTGCTCCACTAAAGGAAACTGAGTTTTCCTCCCCCAGCAGCTATCAACTTTCAACAGCTTCTTGGGTAGGGGTGGGAATTTATGCTCATTTCCCCTCCTTACTGTGATCTTCTTTGTATTGACCTTGTGCAGGTCTTGAGAATGCCGTCCCAGTCTCCCTGAGTTCATATGTGCATCTGTCCTGTTATGTCTAGAAGATTCTGTTTCCTCAAAGTCGTCTACTACCTCTGGCTTAAAAAAAAATCTTTTCATTCCCTTTTCCACATAGAACCATAATCCTTGAAGGGAAGGGTATGATATTGATACCCCACTTAGGACAACCCCATTCCTGAATGGATATTTTGTGATTCTTACCTTGAACACGTTCGCTCTGGCTGGAGGTAGCAGATATCTTGTGTACATCATAGGACTTCTATAAATGGCCACTTGAGCATGCCCTGGCTTGGGTGTTATTCCCTTACTTAAATTTGTCAGTCTGATAACTATCCCTAACTATATCCCCCATTACTATTTTATCAGCAAGGACCTCATTGTGGTAATTTTCAAAGCTGACATCTCAAATGAGCAGCTCTTAAGATAGAGGTAAAAATTTAACCCATCACAAAGAGATCTCCATATATAACACAGAAAATTCTGGACTCAGAGCTGAGCTTAATAAGTTGCTGTATTTAAAATCTATACCAATTTGTCTTCGTTTTCTTCTGCTTTTTTTTTTTTTGTCATATAAGTATCAGGTATTAAGTAATGTCCCTGCTTTTGGAGCCAAGCAGATTTGAGTTTAAATTGTAACTTTTCCACTTTATAGATGTTGGTTCCCGAGAAAGGCCCTTCACTATTCTGGCCCTTGATAAAATGGAAATAATAAGGTTTATACATCATGAAACACAAGAATATATTAATTTCCAAAAAGAAAATGTCGCTACTACCATCAATACTAACTTAAATTTTTTTGGAAATATATTTTTTTGCTGTTCATGGTAGTATCCACCTTTAATAACAGCATTTGGGAGAAAAAGGCAGCAGGATCTTTATGAATTCATCCACCCTGGTCTACATAGTGTATTCTAGGCTAGCCTGGGCTACAGATTGAGTCCCTGTCTCAAAATGATGATGATGATGATGATGATGATGATGATGATGATGATGATGATGACAACGACGATGACGATAATTCCTTTCCCAGACCAACACAAAAACACTTTTGCAGAGTCTTAGGAACATTCTGGAAAATAGTTTGCTATTAAAATGTTAACACTGCTCTTTCTCTTTTGTTAAATTAAATTTAATTTTTTTATTTTTTAAATTTAATTTAATTTTATTAATTGCACTTTATTCACTTTGGATCGCCCAATAAGCCCCACTCTCCTCCCCTCCCGATCCCACTCTCCCACTCCCTTCTTCACGAATGCCCCTCCCCAAGTCCATTGATAGGAGAGATCCTCCTCTCCTTCCTTCTGATCTTAGTATATCAGATCTCATCAGGAGCAGCTGCATTGTCATCTTCTGTGGCCTGGTAAGGCTGCTCCCCCCTCAGGGGGAGGTGATCAAAGAGCAGACCAATCAGATTATGTCAGAGACAGTCCTCCCATTATTATGTAAACCAATTGGACACTGCACTGCCATGGGCTACATCTGTGCAGGGGTTCTAGGTTATCTCCATGAATAGTCCTTGGTTGGAGTATGAGTCGCTGGGATGTTCCCTGTGTTCAAATTTTCTGGTTCTGCTGCTCTCCTTATGTGGTTCCTGTCCTCTCCAGCTCTTACTATTTCCCACTTCTTACATAAGATTTCATGCATTCTGCCCAACAGTTGACCATAAGTCTCAGCGTCTGCTTTGATAGTCTGCAGGGCAGAGGCTTTCAGAGGCCCTCTGTGGCAGGTTCCTAGGTTGTTTCCTGTTTTCTTCTTCTTCTGATGTCCAATCTCTTTGCCTTTCAGGATGGGGATTGAGCGTTTTGAGTCAGGGTCCTCTCTCTCGATTAGTTTCTTTAGATGTACAGTTTTTAGTAGGTTTATCCTATGTTATATGTCTATATGAGTGAGTATATACTGTGTGTGTCTTTCTGCTTCTGGGACAGCTCACTCAGGATGATCCTTTCTAGGTCCCATCACTAACCTGCAAATTTCATGATTTCCTTATTTTTCATTGCAGAGTAATATTCCATTGTATAGATGTACCACAATTTCTGCATCCATTCTTCAGTTGAGGGGCATCTAGGCTGTTTCCAGCTTCTGGCTATTACAAATAAATCTGCTACAAATATGTTTGAGCAAATGTCCTTATTGTGTACTTGAGCCTCTTTTGAATATATGCCTAAGAGTGGTATGGCTGGATCTTGAGGAAGCGCTATTCCTAGTTGTCTGTGAAATAGCCAGATTGCTTTCCAGAGTGGTTGTACAAGTTTACATTCCCACAAGCAATGGAGGAGGGTTCCCCTTTCTCCACAACCTCTCCAGCATGTGTTGTTACTTGAGTTTTTGATCTTGGCCATTCTGATGGGTGTAAGGTGAAATCTCAGGGTCGTTTTGATTTGAAATGATACTATCATATCAATTCCCTAATGGCTAATGACGTTGAGCATTTCTTTAAGTGTTTCTCTGCTGTTCGATATTCCTCTACAGAGAGTTCTCTGTTTAGCGCTGTTCCCCATTTTTTAATTGGATTACTTGGTTTGCTGCTTTTCAGCTTCTTTAGTTCTTTATATATACTGGGTATTAGCCCTCTGTCAGATAAAGGGTTGGTGAAGATTCTTTCCCAATCTGTAGGCAGTCGCTTTGTTTTAATGATGGTGTCCTTTGCTTTACAGAAGCTTGGTTAGGGTTACACCAAGGTACTTTATGTCATTTGTGGCTATTGTGAAGGGTGTTGTTTCTCTAATTTCCTTCTCAGCCCTTTTGTCTTTTGTATACAGGAGTGCTACTGATTTTTTTGAGTTAATTTTGTATCCGGCCACTTTGCTGAAGGTGTTTATCAGCTGTAGGAATTCCCTGGTAGAGTTTTTGTGGTCAATCATGTATACTATCATATCATCTGCAAATAGTGATACATTGACTTCTTCCTTTCCAGTTTGTATCCCCTTAATCTCCATCAACTCTCTTATTGCTTTTGCAAGGACTTCCAGAACTATGTTGAAGACATATGGAGATTGGGCAGCCTTGACTTGTCCCTGATTTCAGTGAAATTGCTTTAAGTTTCTCTCTGTTCAGTTTGATGTTGGTTATAGGCTTGCTGTATATCGCCTTTACTATATTTAAACATGTGCCTTGTATCCCTGATCTCTCCAATACTTTAAACATGAGTGGATGTTGGATTTTGTCAAATGCTTTTTCAGCATCTAGGGAGATTTTCATTCAATTTGTTAATATGGTGGATCACATTGATGGATTTCCGTGAATTGAACCACCCCTGCATACCTGGGGTGAAGCCTACTTGGTCATAGTGGATGATAAATTTGAAGTATTCTTGTATTCGGTTTGCAGGTATTTTGTTGAGTATTTTTGCATCAATGTTCATAGGGAGATTGGCCTGAAATTCTCTTTCTTTGTTGGGTCTTTGTGAGGTTTAGGTACCAAGGTGACTGTGGCTTCATAGAATGAGTTTTATAATGTTCCTTCTGTTTCTATTTTGTGGAATAGTTTGAAGAGAATTGGAGTTAGCTCTTCTTTGAAGGTCTGGTAGAATTCTGCACTGAAACCATCTGGTCCTGGGCTTTTTTTGGATGGGAGACTTTCAATGACCACTTCTATTTCCTTGGGGGATATAGGACTATTTAATTGATTTACCTGGTCTTGATTCAGCTTTGGTAAGTCTAATAGATCAAGAAAATTGTCCATTTCATTTAGATTTTCAAATTTTGTGGCATATAGACTTTTGAAGTAAGTCCTAATGATTGTTTGGATTTCCTCAGTGTCTGTAGTTATGTCTCCCTTTTCAATTCTGATTTTGTTGATTTGGATGGTGTCTCTCTGCCTTTTAGTTAGCTTGGCTAAGGAATTGTTGATCTTGTTGATTTTTTCAAAGAACCAGCTCTTGGTTTCATTGATTCTTTGAGTTGTTTTATTTGTTTCTAAGTGATTGATTTCAGCCCTGATTTAGATTATTTCCAGCTGTCTACTCCTTTTTGGTGTGTCTGCTTCTTCTTTTTCTGGGGTTTTTAAGTGAGGCATTAAGTTGCTTGAATGAGCTGTCTCTAATTTCTTCTTGAAGGCACTTAGTGCTATGAACTTTCCTCTTATCACTGTTTTTATTGTGTCCCACAAGTTTGGGTATGTTGTGTCTTCATTTTCACTGAGTTCTAGGAAGAGTTTAATTTCTTTCTTTATTTCTTCCTTGACCCAGCTCTCATTTAGTAGCAAGTTGTTCAGTTTCCATGTGTGTGTAGGCTTTTTGCTATTTCTGTTGTTGTTGAGGTCCAGCTCTATTCCATGGTGATCAGACAGGATACAAGGGATTATTTCAATATTCTTATATCTGTTGAGGTTCACTTTGTGACCAACTATATGGTCTATTTTGGAGAAGGTTCCATGAGGTGCTGAGAAGAAGGTAAATTCTTTTGTGTTTGGGTGTAAAGTTCTGTAAATGTCTGTGAGGTCCATTTGATTCATGACCTCTCTTAGAGACAATGTTTCTTTGTTTAATTTCTGTTCTGTTGACCTGTCCTTTGTTGACAGTGGGGTGTTGAAGTCTCCCACTATTAATGTGTGGGGATCTATATGTAGTTTAAGTTTTATCGATGTTTCTTTTACAAATGTGGGTGCCCTTGTATTTGGGGCATAGATGTTCAGGATTGTGATGTCTTCCTGGTGAAATTTTCCCTTGATGAGTATGAAGTGTCCTTCCCATCACTTTTGATTCATTTTGGTTGAAAGTCTATTTTATCAGATAGTACCATGGCTACTCCTGCTTGCGTCTTGCATCCATGTACTTGGAAAGCTGTCTTCCAGCCCTCTACCCTCAGGTAATGTCTGTCTTTGTGACTCAGGTGTGTTTCTTGTATGCAACAGATTTCTGGGTTTTGTTTACGCATCCATTCTGTTAGTCTGTGTCTTTTTATTGGAGAATTGAATCCATTGATGTTGAGAGAAATTAATGACTAGTGGCTGTTTGATCCTTTGATTTTGATGTTGGCTGTGGTCATAAGGTTGTGTGCTTGTTTTTTTTTTTGTTTTTTTTTTTTACTGTAGTGAGGTTAATTTTTTCTTGTGTCTTCTTGAAAGTAGCTAGTTTTCTTGGGTTGTATTGTCTCTTCTAGTGTCTTCTATAACGCTGGATTTGTGTGTAGGTATTGTTGAAATTTGTTTTTTTCATTGAATATCTTGTTTTCTCTGTCTATGAGGACTGAGAGTTTTGCGGGGTATAGTATCCTAGGCTCACATCTGTGTTCTCTTAGGGTCTGCATGATATCTGTCCAGGCCCTTCTGGCTTTCTGTTGAGAAGTCAGGTGTGATTCTAATGGGTGTGCCATTATATGTCACTTGGCCTTTTTCCCGTGCATCTTTTAGTAATTTTTCTTTATTCTGTATACTTACTGTTTTGATTATTATGTGGCGGGAGGATTTTCTTTTCTGGTCTAATTTATTGGGTGTTCTGTAGGCCTCGTGTGTTCTTATTGGCCTCTCCTTTAAGTTGGCAAAATTTTCTTCAATGATTTTGTTGAAAATATTTTCTGGGCCTTAGAGCAGGAAATCTTCTTTTTTCTCTATTCCTATTATTCTTAGGTTTTGTCTTTTTATGTTATCTTGGATTTCTTGGATGGTCTGTGTCAGGAATTTTTTAGATTTAATATTTTCTTTCACAGATACATCGATTTCTCCCATTGTATCATCCACACCTGAGATTCTTTCTTCCATCTCTTGTAGTCTATTGGTTATGCTAACTTCTGTAGTTCCTGTTTTCTTCCCTAAGTTCTTTCTCTCCACAATTTCCTCCATTTGTGTTTTCTTTACATTTTCTAATTTTATCTTCAGATCTTGAGCCGTTTTGTTGATTTCCTTCACTTGTCTGACTGTATTTTCGTGGTTTTCCTTCAGTTCCTTTAGCTGTTTGTTTGAAGATTGAAACAATCTTCTGTTTCTTTTATTTCATTCAGTGATTTAAGCATTTCCTCTCTAAAGGCCACAAACTGTTTGGCTGCAACTTCCTGTATTTCTTTACGGATGACCATAATCTGTTTGTTTTTATCTTCCTCTAGGTCTTTACGTATTTTATTTGTTTCTTCTGTTATCCTCTTCATGAGGATAGATGTTAGGTCATTTTTTGAATTTCAATTATGCTGGTGTGTCCAGGGCTACTTGCCCATGGGTATCTGGGTCCTGGAGATGCCATATTGCTCTGGCTTTGGTTGGTTGAGCTTTTACCCTTTGGCCTCTACCCATTGGGCTTTCTTAGGTGTTTGGAGTTAGTTTCTGGTGATTCCTGGAATCCTGTGGTGGAGAGAATCCTTTTGGCAGGAAGATGGTTTTTCCTGAAGGAAGCCTTCTCAGCTTTTTGGGTATAGTCACTGGATGGCCGGTATTTTTCAGGAGTTGCTGCTGCTCATCTCAGGCATAGAGACCTGAGTGGTAATTGTCGTCCTTGTTAGTTGAGAGGGCTCTCCTCTCACCCGGAGAAGTCCTGGAGACAGCTGCCCTGCTTCTGGGTTTCGTGCAGTAAATTTAGTGATCTGCTGCTGTAACCTGTGTGTCTCGTGGTTTGGTCAGTTTTGTTAGGGATAACTGGTTGCCTCTTGGAACAGTATCTGGGTGTTGATCTCAGGGATTCCGGGCTTTTGTAGGTCTGAGGTTGGGGCTCTTTGCCCCAGTACCGAATTGGTAATCCGTGGCAGGTGGGTACTGCTCTCCTGGTAACAGCAGGCTATCTGGTGCACAGCAGTATTTGTTCTCAAAAATTGTCTGACTTTATATTTTTTAGCTACTACCCCACTTCTAGTTCTAAATGTCATGTGGCTGCTGTCCCAAAACCACAGATGTGCATATTACCACCCCTTGCTGAAGACCCCTCTCTGGCTATTCTTGGTTTCTTGTGCTGAATCTGCTCCCTCCTTCACAGCCACATCTGTCACATCATCCCTGTCCCTTCAGACACATTTCCTGAAAGTGCTGGGCTCTACCTCATCTCTACTGCATAAATGTTGTCCATCTCTCTAGAATTTGCCCTGGTCCCTTGGCATGGAACTCTCTTTTCCATCAACATTTCTCAGTCCAAAGGCCAGTGCTTTGGGAGAGCTCCACAGTTTCTATCATATAGCCCATCCTTCCTTCTTCTGTGTTCTCCCATGTTGGTCCATGGCTTCCACCCTGGCAACTATCCTAAACAGCAGGCTCTGGAATGTATCAGTTGTTTGCTCTCTATTAACTCCCTATAAGAATCACATCTCTAGGGCCAGTCAGATGGCTCAGTAGGTAAAGATGATTGCAGCCAAGACTGATGACCTGTTTAATTTCTGGGACCCATGCCATGGAAGAAAATCACCAGCTCTTTATTGTTGTCTTCAGACCCTCTCAGGCACACCATGGCACTTGATCACACACACACACACACACACACACACTCACACACATGAATGCAGGTACACATTGGTGAGTGTATGTATTTTTAATAACTAAAGAATCACATTACCTGGCATAGCCCCTGAACACATGCTAGCTACCCATAAAGCATGTACTAAACGCAGCTTGCTGGATGGTGTGATATGGCATGGTGTGAAGGGAATCTATGAAAAAAGACAGGAATCTGTGATTTGCTTCTCTCATTTTCTTTTTCTTTACCTGCATAGTTTTGGGCCCGCTCTATCTCCAAGCCCTGTGAGTTTTATTGTCATTTGCTGTGTACATCTTTTTTTAGCAGGGATATTGCTTTGCTTTGCTGAACTGACAGAAGGGAAACTGCTCTAAAGACTGACAGAAAAACTCTGCAAGTATTCTTTATATGGTCATTGCCAACCAAAGATTAAGAAGCAGGCAAGCCTCCTTCTGTTCTTGCATGATGACCTGCACAGGATCTTAGCTGAGAATGGGAAGTTTCACCTCAGGGAGACTCTTTTTCCAGCTGATGAGGAGATAGATCTATGACCATTCCAACATTCCTGTATTTGTTGTGAGGCTCAGCTGAGAAAACATGTGCTAAATACCCACTGCATTGAGAATCTGTTTTAGCAAATTTGAGTGCTTGGATATTCAGCACCTACACAGGATATATAACCCCAGGTCAGTTTTGAGTCTTATTTGATTGAGGCTGCATCTTCTGCCTCCAGAAAAGCAACTACAGCCTAATTATTAATTTTCACTTCACCCCATTGCTCTGGCAGCATCATGCCCAGATACTCTGCCGCCAGGAACTTGCTGTTGGGTTAACATCTCCTTTGATCTCAGGAGGGAAGAACTCCACTTTCCTACTCTTTGTTGTTTTCAAGGATGCTGGAATTGAAGATCAGCCCACTTTCTCTCAGGCAAAGTTAGCACTTTCAGCTTTGTACCCCTGAATGTTAATTTGAAATTCTGTCACAGTGAGCTTGGTATCCATGTGTGTCCATCATCACTTTCACTCCAGGGCCTCATTTATTTTTTTCACTATTTCTACTCTGCTTCACACAGTGCCTGTACCTAGAGGCTTTTAATTGGAAGACTGCTCTGAACGTATGCAGTCTCCTCTGCATACAGCCCATATTCCTATTTTAAGGTTTTGGTTCCTCTTGTTGCCAGCTGTGAATGAACAACACCTCACCCTTTAAATGAGCTAATTCAGACAAAACAATTATCACAGGAGTAACCATTCAAAGAACAGGGTGTAGGAGACAGCAGCTCCTGCTTCGAGCTGTAGCCCTTCTAATCCACTTCCATATTTTTGTTACCGGACACACTCATGTTCATTTCCATGCTCAGTTTATAAAGCCCTATTCAAGGAGTTAGACTGCTGTGTATGGGGTCATGTTGCTGATATTTTTGTCCCAACTATCCACATGAACAGTAGAGAATAAACTTGTTCATCATACCCAGTGCCTGTGCTTGCCTCATGGTCAATGGTCAGATCAAAAAGAGAAGGCTGGAACAGAGTCCTTGCCCTTGAGTATCTTGATGTCTTATTGTGCAAGAAGTGATGCATACTCTCTGGAGTATGCATACTGACCCTGGAGTCAAAGAGACGAGGCTTTATGATCCATGCCACTCCTCACACCTGGAGTAGCTCGTCTAATTCATTAAGGCTCAATTTCCACATACGTAGAAAAGGTATCCATGTAGCCTAGTGTCACAGTGGCACACAGTGAGGGCTGTGCGACTGCTGGCTGTGTGTCATTAGTTATTGTGTCTGCTTTTCTGTGGGAGGACAGTTCTGGTTTTCTTTCACCCCATACGTACTGGAGGGAAGATTCTCCCAGTAATCTTCTGCTTTCCCCTTCTCTCCAACATTATGGGGACTTATTCTCACCCCTGATATTTCTTGCACATCAGTGAGCGCAGCAGAAACTGTTAGTGTGTGTGAGCCTCATTGAGATGAGGGTATTGGCAGTGGGCTTGGCATACAGGTGCCTCCATGGAACTGCCAAATGGTGTCTGGGGCTTAATGATCTTCCCTAGGGTGATCAGGCCTCCATCAGTCTGTGTCTTGGGAGCTGTCTTACTCTGCCTAACCAACCACCTGTTGCTCAGAGGCCGCACTGTAATCTGCACCATAGTTTCCAAATGGAGAGTAGTGGTGCTGCTCTGGTGTTTGATGAAGAGAGTAATTTCTACTGAAAGGCTCCAGCCAAGAGCACTAACGGAAAAGGAGTGAAGAGAAGCCCAGCACGATTAAATATTCATCGAACAGTCACACTGCTCGTGTCAGGAAATGACAGCGATGCCACATAAAATAAAATGGATGCCGAGCTACAGGGGAATGCAGTTTATTTCCATCCCCGTCCCCACACCTTTCATCAGATGGATATATTTCTCTGTGCACTAAAATATTCTTGCTGTCTGAAGCAGCTTTTCCAAAGACCTACTCCTGACTTTTCAAATTATATCCAAGTGACAGATGAATATTCCTTGTGTTCTAAGAAGCCACATTCATGCTATCGACAGATTACTGAGCAAAGAGGTCACTCCGAAGCTTCCTATGATCAGAGGACCTAGGCTGAGCAGACCCTGCAATGACACATTCACACTGCTGTTGGGTCATGCCTGTATGCCCTCTTTGCTGTGGTTATCAATGGTCATCCACCTGAGATGGTACCCTTTAGCCCTTTCCCAAGTTCTGAGAATTTTTACTATATTTTCCTATTGATAATTTTATACAAGTGTATGCTGTATTTACATCATTCACACACCTTTCTCCTATGACTCCTTCAAATTTTTGAGTTCTATGATTCTTATACACATATATTTATCTAACATATGTATATATAAATTTCTGAGTTGAATTGATGTTGCTTTTAGATACATTTCTGGGGTTTACTGCTTAGCATTGGGAAACTCATGAGGGGACTCATTTCTGAAGAAAAAGATTCCTCATTCCTCAGCACTATTGATGGCTATAGCTCCATATCTTTGGGTATGGCGGTGTGAAATTTTCGTCCATTCCATGTTGTCATGTTGACATGTTGTATTGTACAGATTTTGTGCAAGTTTTCACTCTTGGAAACTTGCACAGCACCTTCTCATACTGTAAGAAGCAGTCATCAGTGAGAAAGCTTCCAGGTCAATTCCAGAGAGATTCTTCAAGTCCTGTGACAGAGTGTGTGATGTCTCAGCAATACGGTCTCACGTTCAAGTTCTGGGTTGTATCCAAGAACAATGGCAATAGTTTATTTTGTTTTGGGGGTGTATTGGAAACAGGTAACCAACAATTCTAAGAGAGGTATCTTTTGCTTAGCATTTGGGTTTTTTGTTAGATTGTCTATGGAGGCTTGGAAGAACATCACCCTGTGTAGAATGACTCCATCTAAACTAATAATCTATATGCATATACATATGTGCTGATACACTGTGTGCATTTAAGTATACTTATAAAATAATGCTCAAATATGCTCCTTTCCAAGAATTCTCAGTGTTATTTATTTTCCTTCCCCTCTGTCCTTTTGCATTACCCTTCATGCTGCTTCCCCAGTTAATGTCCTCCATTTCTCTCCTTTGCCTTCATAGCACCCTGGGCCCTACTATTCCCTTGATGTCCTCATCTTAACCTCCACAATCTGAATATGTTAAACTTTCATTAAGGATGTTGAAGATTTGGCTAATCTATGCATCTTGAAACAAGATTATCTCGGTTTCCTTGGTTGGGCTGCTTAAGTTTCAGGTAAGAAGGAGGCAAGAGGCTTGGTGCCAGAGAGGATGAAGTGATGGTAGGAGTACCAGGACAAGAGGGGTTAGAAGATGGTTTAATTCTGGTTTTGAAAACAGAGGAAAAAAGCTGTAACAAGGAATGCAGGTGAGCTCCAAAATCTGGTTGGTGAGGACACAAGCAGTATTCATCCCACATCCCTGAGAAGGAATAGGACCATCCTGGCCATTTGTTTTCTAGCCTAGCTCATCCAAGTGGAGCTTCTGACTCCAGAACAACAGAAAGTAAGTTTGTGTGACTCTATGCCACTGTATTTGTGGTAACTGTTACAGCAGCAATAGGAAATGAACACAACCACGTACATGGAGATTGGGGTTAGTGGGAAAATGGAATGAAATTCTACTCTTTCTCTGACTAGCTGTAGGACTGGAGACACATCAGTTAATCTCTGCAATCCTAGCTTCTTTAAACCTTTACAAGGAAGAAAACAAATCTGTTGCAGTTCAGACAAAGCTGAGCTGCTAGCACACCACATGTCATGGTCAGATGTAAGCCCACTACCATGACTACTTCCCTCAGAACTGGCATTGAAGCTTTATTCTCAATAGAAGCACGCTTTATTCCAACACATGTTCCAATCTCTCCTGCTTCTCTCACTTCTCCTCCATTTCTGTGTGTAACAGAGCATTCAGGTATGACCATCTCTGTCTGAGTTTATCAAGAATCAGGAATGAGGAGGGAACCCTTTCATTCCAAGGGGCGCTCTAAGCCATCCTTTCAGGACTGCAGTGGACAAAGCTGAAACAGAACCTTCAATGTCACTGTCTTTGGGGAAGAGAGGTGATGCCTAACAAGAGCTCAGTCTCCTGTGCCACATTACAGCCTTGCACGCATGCTTAAACATGATTAAGCTTGCTTAAGAAGTACTGAAGGACAGTGTCAATGTCAACTCAACAGTCCTAAATGATCATATGTGATTTTTCATCTAATGGATTGAACCCTATAGAGTTCAGAAGTCAGTTTTGCCATTTGTTGGGGATAGAAAAAAATACTTAATATTTTTCTAGGCTTTGGGCTCTTCAGCTACCCCATCCTTATAGCAGTTTCAATGCCAACTGAAGCTCAGAGTCTAATCATTTTTCCTAACTTATACACAAACAAATTGAGGGACAGAAGTGCTGTCTGTCTTGATGGCTAGAAATAAAGATTTAGCTTCCAGCACTGCCTAGGAATACTGTGCAAAATATCTTAGTATTTAGGCCAGATCTGAGAGAGTGACATTACAGAGCTGGTTTGAGAAATAGTGGTTATGAAGAAAAGTTGTGTCTGTTGTCTGCCAGTGGCCCAAAGTGTGAACTGTTTTCCAGGATACCAGAGATTCCAACTCCCCAGTGTCTCTCATTTCATCCTCTCCAAACCAACTCCTGAATCCCAGTTGGAGTTGGCTTACCCCTTATTAACTCTATTTTTCATCTTTTGTTCCTTTTCTCTCTTTGTAATAATGTAAGCTTCATGCAAACAAGTGTTACTGTTTCCTCCACAACTATGTCATCAGCACCTAGAACAACACCCTTTACAAAGCAGCTTTTCAATTCATACTCATCTAATAAAGCACACAGGTAAAGTGGTTGGCTCAGTGTCTCTCAGCTCAGAAGAACCCATTCTTTTCTTAACATAAAATCTGGATCCAAGATTCTTTTTCTTAGATACTGAGAGAGAGGAAGAAGAAGTTCTGAGAAAGGAAAGGATGAAGGCAGGGGTAGGGAGAAGGGAGAGGTGGGGAGAATGCAGAGACAGGATAAAATCTTGGGCAGGAAGAAGATAAGAGGGAAGATAAGCAGAAGATGGGGGGTATGGAAGACATGGCAGAAAATACAATTCTCTTTACCCAGGGACTATTATTAATATGAAATGGAATCATGTATGTGGAAGACTGAGAACATCTCATAGAAACACACTAGAGTCACTCCTCAGTACCTGGGAGATTTGCTCCAGGACCCCTCCCTGATGCCCAAGTTTATGAATAATTTTGTCCATGTATACGATGGTGGAGTGCTTGCATGTAACCGTGGGCATTCTTCCTGTTCCTTCAGTCTTTTGGGGGGATATCAATACTGATCACAGTGTGAGTGTCAGTAAGCAGTAGTTATACTACACTGCTATGGAAAATGATGGGAACAACACTTATATGTGTTCAATATTGACAGGCCATACTTGACGTAACTCCAATTTTAGTTCACGGCTATTTTTTTTTCCTTAGGCCAAATGCAGAGGCCAAATCATGATATTTCTATTAAAATTACTTAGATGTATATTGTATATAAATCCTATTTAGGGTTTCTATGGCTGCAGTAAGCCATCTTTCCCAAAGGTAACTTGTAGAGGAAAGGGTTTATTTCAGTTTATATTTGTAGTCTATCATTAAGGGAAGTCAAGGCCCGAACTCAAGACAGGAACTTGTATGCAGAGCTCCTAGAGGGGTGCGCCTTATTAGCTTCCTCATCATGGCTTATTCAACTTTCCCTCTTATAGTACTCAGATCCATAAGTCTAGGAGTTGTACCACCCACAATGGGCGGGACTCTTCCACTTCAATCATCAGTCAAGAAAATGTACCACAGGCTTGGCCACAGGGTAATTTAGTGGGGGCATTTTCGACATAAAAATAGCCATCACAACGCGTACAGGTGTTTTGTCTGTGTGTATAGGTGAGTGCAGCAGATGTATGCCAAGGCCAATGGAGCGTAGCTTTTATAACACTCCATTTTATAATGGATGGTTGTGAGCTGTCTTGTTGGTGCTGGGAATAGAATCTGTGTCCTCTGTAAGAACAGAACAGCAAGCGTTTTTAACCACTGAGCCATCTCACCAGCCCTAATCACCGTATTTCTTATATGTGACTCTAGCCTTTCTAATTTTCTCTCTTTGTGTGTGTATGTGTACAGGTGTGAATGAAAGTGTGTGTCTGCATGTGGTACATGTACACACTTTCTCATGCACAACAGAATCCAGAGATAAATTTTGACTGCCTTTCTCAGCTGATCTTTGTCTTGATTTTTGAGACAGGGTCTCTCCCTGGACCTGGAGATTGTGAATTTGGAAAGACATGCTGGTTAGTGAGCCCCAGGAATCCTCATCTGTCTCTGTGCCCACCCTTGGCACTGGGATTACAAGCACATCAGCACGCCTAGCTCTTCATGTACGTTCCAGGGGATCAAACTCACGTCCTCATGTTTATGCAGCAAGCACTCTACCGATTAAGCCCTTTCCCCAGTCCCTCTAAATTCTCTGTTTAATGTCAATTTCCTGTATGTTCAGCATGATTTTCTATGCATAGTTCTCTAGCAGTTCAGAGCCAAAATATTTTACTTGTGAGTCATTCTTTTCCTGCCAAGCCAGCTCCCGTCTCCCCCTGCTACCCCAGAGAATCACTGTAACAGTAAAAGCCCCTCTCTCCCTCCAGCAGCACTTCCTCGTCTCACGTTGTTCAGCTGGCTGTCAGATCCTGCAGTGCCTTCCTCAGAGGCAGCTGTCACCATGGGAAGCCCTGACATTTACCTCCTGTGCTCCAGAGGCCACTTCCTACCCGTGACTCCTCTCCAGTTTCAGCCCACATGTTTGAAAGCTCGGTCTTGACAGAACATATGTTCTCTCACCTCGAGTTTGTGTTTAAGAGCATTTTCTGGTAGGTTTCCTGCAGGACAAAATGCAGCCCACACAGCAGGAGGCTGAGCTCCTGGCAGGCTGTATCACCTTGGTCTTTCTTACATTCTCCGTCTCCGCCTGTCTCTTTGCCCTTGGAGAATTTCATGATGTTTCTTAGGTTCTTTATGCCTAGACCCCCTCTGAAAATTTCTGCTTTCACCCCAGGTTTTAGGAACCTGAACCTAATAATCTCCCTGTCCTTGTTCCTGTCCTTGTCCCTGTCCCTTTATTCCTCTTTCTCTCCCTCCCTTCCTCTCTCCTGTCTCGTCTACATAAAACTTATTATTTATTTTTATTTTTAAAAATTTATTTATTCATTTTATATCTCTACTGCAGCTCCCCCCTCCTGTTGGTCCCACCCTCTTGCCCTCTTTCTTCTTCCCCCCTTCTCTTTTCAGAAAAGGGGAGCCACCATCCTCTCCCAACCAGCCCTGGCACATCGAGTCTCATCAGGACTTAAGCACATCGTTTCCCACTGAGGCCCAACAAGGCAGCCCAGTTGGAGGAGAGTGATCCAAAAGCAGGAAACAGAGTCCACATCAGAGACAGTTCCTGCTTTATTTACTAGGGGACCCACATGAAGTTCAGCCTTCCCATCAGCTACATATGTGTACGTCCAGTCCATGCATGCTCTTTGGTTGGTGGTTCAGACTCTGTGAGCTCCTATGGTCCTCGATGAGTTGACTCTGTTAGTCTTCTTGTGGAGTTCTTGTTCTCTCCAGGTCTCTCTATCCTTCCCCCAACTCTTCCACAAGACTCCATGAGCTCTACCTAATGGCTGTGGGTCTCGCATCTGTTTTCACCTGCTGCTATGTAGAGCTTTTCTAAGAATATAACAACATTTCTTCCTTCCTTTTCATCCTTCAAACCCTCCCTAATTCCTCCCCACTATGCCTCATATCCACGGCCATACACACACACACACAAACACACACACACACACACACACACACACACACACACACACACACACATTTCTGAACATAACTTGCCCAGCCTGTACAATGCTACTTGTATGTATGTTTTCAGGGCTGACCCAGGGAAGACCATCTCTCCTGCTCACAGCTTTCTTCAATTGCTTATAGTTCTCTGTGTAAGGTTAAGGTCTATGTGCTTTTCTTCGCAATTGTTTTTTTGACACTCTTGCTCACGGCTTCTCCTTTTCTTCTGGAAGCTAACTGACACCTTTGATTATAATTATTTGCTTTCCTCTCTCTCCTCCAAGTACAATAGCTGCTCCTTAAAATGCATACTTTGTTGGCCTTGCTTTGTTTTCTTAGTCCCATTGTTTAAGACAGGAAGAGACAGAGGCTACAATACCTTGAATGAATAATGCAGACTTTGATTTCATCTTTAAACTAGATAGGTGACCTTGGATTTGTGACACAGTCTTGACTGACAGGTATCCTGTGTTACCTGCTGGAGCAAAGGTATATGAGACACTGTTGGGGCTGCAAAGGCATGGTCAAAATTATAACCTGCATGGCCAAGAAAGCAAAAGATCAGGGTTTTAGGTTACTCAAAAATTTCAAGGATTGTTTCACAGTGTGTTAAACTGATATATAACTAACAAATATATACCGAGTAAATGAAGAAATGAAGGAAAAAAAAGCTTTAGGATGAAGTACTTCTTACCTTCATGCTTCTTAGGTTGAATAGTCATGCTCCCTTCTGATGTTCCTCATGTTGGGGAAGGATAAGATGGAGATATGCAGTGAGCTGTTAAGGACTTTCTGAGATTACTCTGCAAGAATTGGGCAATCAGGATCTAAAAGGCAAAAGAAAAGTGAACAGAGGCTTTATAGCAACATCCGCCTGGTTCTCCTTTAAAGCATGTGAGATACACTGTCATCTCCACACCTGGACCAAATTTGGGCCTATCCATGGTGAACCAGCAGCACATGGTTTCCCAGGGTCAGGCCTGTGAACTTCAGATTGTTTCTCGGTTTTGGTGTGATGAATTCTCAATACTATTAGGGCTTTCCTAATTAGGTAATAAACTGTTCTCCTAAGTTGAATGCAGAATTCACTGTGGAGCATGATGCTGGAGTGAGCTGGAACGAGATAGTGACAAGGTCAGGAGACCCACTCCTATCCCTCACTAGTTCAGGAAGATGCTTTGTTAGATCCAGGAAGGATTTCCTTTTCAACTTCCTCTGGGTGAGGGAAAACCCCCAAAGAAAAGCCAGAGAATCAGCTTTCTCTGATTTAATCACATAGCCTGTGGCATATGGCTTCCAAATGGAACATTGGATTTTCCTTCCTGTTAGGTCATCTTCCTGGAGACCGATAATTTGATGCTTCAGTTCCTCTTCTCCACTGGCACTGATGAAAGACACATGAGTCTTTTGTCAGGGCATTATTCATGAAAATGAGATGGCTGCAGAGCTGACAGGAGTTGGCAGATTGCTCGTCAGACAGAGTGACAATCGATAATCAGGTACTGTTTTCTAAGTATTCACAACTTCTCTATGGTAGATGCTCACAGGAGGACCACCCCACAGATGGGCAAACTGACGATCAGAGGCCTTACTTTCATGGAATCACAGAGTTATGGTATCCAGACTTCAAAATGCCTTCCACTGCAGTAGCATATTAAATATAATATGCATATAATAATTTATCTGCAGCTCCTGGATGGGATGGATGAGCCCCAATGTTGGTAAAGTCCTCAGTCACAAACCTCACAGCAAGATGAAGTGGTTTTAGCTCTACATACTAAGTTACAGGGCTGAGCATCTCATGGTCTCAATGATAAGTTCATTTGGGAATCCCTACTTGAACATTAATCAAGTGGATGGGACTTGAATATATTGGGAGGAAACACCCATGAGATATAACTTCTCTTTCTTTCTTTGTTTATCTTTCTCCCTATCACAGAAAAGCAAGTGAAGGATAATATAAAATGGCTCTATAGAAAATAATTTGTTCAATGTCCAGACTGCATGTTAAACAGCTACAGCCTAAAGTAAGACACTAGTAATCTGAATGTTGTCTCCTGGCTTGCCAGTTATTACTTTGAGCTTTGTCTGAACATTTTCTGACAAACCAGGGGAAGAAAAATAGCTCAATGGCAGTTGCCAGCACTTCACTTCACTTTGATATTCATGATGGATTTAATTGGCTTCAGAATTCTTATGAACACACTGGGTATTTTGGATAATTCACACTGTCACGCTGTCCTTCAGGGCAGAATTCTATCAACTTGAGAGAGCTTGGCACTTTAAATTGCTTCATGACTGTTGGGCATTAACCTCCCCCCCCCCCAAATAACACCTGGAATTAAAGCTTTTAAACTCATAACGTATCAAGCATGTGTTTGGTGTATCATTTCAAAGCATGGTACATATAGAAGAATAATTAAAAGGTTGTACAGATGAGGAAAATGAGGCATTGTGAGAGTCCATATGACATAAAGTTTACACAATCATTATTTCTCTCATTCTAAAGCTCTTTGTGCCTTAGTTTGTCTTCCTCATATTCTTTAACTTGTTCCACTTCTTTCCCATCTAAACACAGACACCTCAAAGGAAAAAAGTACATTAGCCTTATTTTATCCTATCTTTGTTAAGGTTGCTAGAACAGAGCTATTAGGTGGGATAGCCCATTAAAATAATGATAGTAATAGCTAGCACTTACATTGTTGAAAGCACATTATAAATGTATGAACTTGAATCAAACTTCCTAAGTACTGTAGGAGACAGGGATTATTATTTCACTTACTTTATAGATGAGGAAATTCAGATACATAGTGCCTCCCTTATTCAAAGCCATGTGGCTCAAAAGAGGCAGAGCCTGGACTTGAACTCCAGCAATTACTACTCTATATCACCTTTGTTATACAAAATTATTTTAGTAACAAAGCTACAAATGTGGGTCTCTGTTCAGCTGCCCAATCTGAGGCCTTGCCATCTCTCTTGCCACTTAGTATACTGTTGTCAAGCACACAGTTTAAAATGTTTCCAAATTAGAGCCCTTCCCTGTTCTCTCCTTGACAGCCTGATGTCAACACTCTCAGTTACAGGAATAGCTCTTGGAAAGTTCCTGCAGCCATTGCAAAAAAATTCTTCCCCTCCCTCCTTGACTGGCATGATTCCAACTCTTAGGTTATGTGTTTAGGAGTCTGAATAGCATGAGCCTGAGGACCGAGACACAATTTGGAGGTTCAATATGGGCCTTTCTTTCAACACTTGGAATCAGAGAGGAATAGCCTGTGACACCTGTGTCCCTCTGGAATTCTTTCCCACACAAAGGATGCAAGTCTTTATCAACATATCTCAAAAGAGAAGAGACAAAAAAGAAAAAAAATATCAGGGTCATTGAAAGATAAAGTTGAGGGGATTACCCCCTCTGAGAGAGGTGGGCGTGGCTTCTCCTCTCAGAGCTGCCATCTATTAATTAAGTTAGGACAAGCAACTGACCTCACAGGGACCTTAATGTCTTTCATTGTGAAATACAACCCAGATTAGCTTTCTTATAGGGTTGTTTATGGCTAGTATAGAACCGCAGCCAGCAAGTGCCCCTTACCTCTTTCTGTTTGATGGTGCCTTTGTTTATCCTCTTCCCAAGCAATAACCTTTTCCTGCTCTGGATACATTATTATATTATAAAAAAAACCTCTAGAAAAATGTATGCTGGATGCACTTATTTCCACAGACATTTCTCATGGGCCTAGAACGATCAGAGCTCATTCAACGTGGAAGTGAAGGGCTGTAAAATGGGAACAATAATTATTCTTGCACACAAAGAATTTATTTGCAGATTTACATACACATTAGGGCTATAATTGAAATGGAGTTTCCCAAAACTTCACAGAAGGTAGCTGTGAACATTATGTGAATTGTATTTATAAGCACTTGTAAGTGTATCTTTCACTTGGAAACCCCTTTCCCCAACATAGACTCTTGTGACTAGTCAAACACATATCTTGTTCTGATTTGTCTGGTATATGGGCTCCCTGCGTGCTGTTACAAATAGGACAATGATAGTAAGTGAAAATATAACATCAGTTGCATAAATCATCTTATATTTCCCAGGTGCCTTATTTAAAGATGTAAAGAGAAACAGATGAAATGGATTTCAATAATGTATTCTATTAATCAGAATTTATTAGAATGTAGTCTACTCAATTGGCAAGCAATATGACAAATGGAAGAGTGATATTTTACATGCTTTTTTAATAGTAATTCTTCAAATGCAGCATGTTTTATGCTTGCAGTACGTCTCAGTTTGGCCTGGCCACATATTCAGTAAATGCTCAGCGAGTGCATGTAGTTGGTGGCTCCTGCACAGGACAATGAAGTGCTCTATGATGGTTTCCTCAAGAAAAGACACGTTTATTGTGCATTGTATCTCTACTACCCATCTTTATGCCCAGGGCCAGATGCCAAATTGGGGTTCAGCTTTTACTTAATTCATTATTTCATTGTTTTTTTTTTCATCCTAAAACTCAAACTCAGAGCATTGCATTGGTTACAAAGATAACAAGTCTGTATGAGCTGCCTCCCAGTCCTAATGCTCAAAAATTTTTATCTGTCTTTGCTTGACTTGGACAAGAGCAGAAGCCCTTGCGGATTTTAACAAGACCCTATTGCTAAGTATTATAAGAACAAGGGAAGAGCAGAGGTGCTGAAGCAGCTCAGAAATAGGGCAAATCAGCTCTGCCTAGAGTTGGGGACCTGAGGAGGGAGAGAAAAGTTGTCGTTTGTGGAGCCAGCCCATTGTGGACCCTTCTGCCTCTGTTGAATTATAACAGTGGCTATGATTAATTTAAGCTGTGCGTTCTTTTAAAGAGGAGATAAATGAGCTCAGAGAGGTCTTCTCACCTGTACAATGTCAGCGTGTCTGATGTTCAATGTCTGATGTCCATGTTCTCCCCATTGGGGTGGACAAACAACTGAACAAGTAAATGTTATATATCTTACCAGGCCACAGAGGAAGACAATGCAGCCAGTCCTGATGAGACCTGATAGGCTAGGGTCAGATGGAAGGGGAGGAGGACCTCCCCTATCAGTGGACTAGGGAAGGGGCATGGGAGGAGATGAGGGAGGCAGGGTGGGATTGGAAGGGGATGAGGGAGGGGGCTACAGCTGGAATACAAAATGAATAAATTGTAATAAATAAAAAAATTAAAAACAAACAAACAACAGCAACAACAAAAAGACTCCAGCCAGGGAACAAAAGAGACTTAATGACACTTTCAAATAGCTGTGGAATTTTCATACCATCAGACTCTTCATTTGATTTCAGTGTCTCCCAATGTTTGAGCAGACAGGTAACAGGTTTAAGTTTGTGACATCTATATAATTCTTTTTGTATCCTTCTGAGTAAAATCTCAGCCTGGAATGATTCTCTAATCTTCTCCATTTTCTGAAAAAGGCTGGAGCCAAGCTTTGGGTGAACAGTGCTCTCTACATGGAATTTAATAAGTTTCTTTGTTTACACAGAATTCTATTTATGGAAACTGGTATTTATTTTTCATTTACTGTAATGTTTTTCTTGTATTGTAATTAATCTAATATGATTCTGTTATGCTTATGAAGTCAGTGGCAGTGTGCATGTGGCACAGAGACTTATCAAAATCTTTTTAACAAGATTTAAGTTTGTGTGTATATGTGTATACCCATACACATGTGAGTCCGGTGCTTTTAAAGTCCAGAATGTGGAATCAGATACCCTGTGCTGAAGTTACAGGGCACTGTGAGCTGCCTGACATGGGTGCTGGGAGTCAAACTCAAGTCCTGAGATTTAATACATGCTCTTAACCACTGACTGGTCATCTCCCAGCCCCATAGCCTTAAAGAAACTCTAGAACAGCCAAACCTTGGGAAACATCACTCTGCCTTTCCCAGCACAGGTCAAGCGTGGCAGGGAGGGGAAAGTTTCCTATTTGATTGAGAGCAGCATCCCTCTGACTCCTGCTGGAACAGGTCTTCATTGTTTCTGAAGACCTGAATGTCCAGCTCTGTCCTCTACCACCGTGGGTTTTATCATTTCATCTGGTTACTCACCTGCTTATTATAACCCATTTCTCTGAATTGCATTCCCCTCTGGAGTTTGAGTATATTCTTTCCCTTGGCCATTGAGGGCCAGCTTCACATTCTGCAGGTGGAATTGAGAGATGGTAGGGACTATTGAAACAGGTAGGACTTGCTTAGCTTCATCAGCGATATTTTCTACTTTTTTGAAACAGCCTCTTTGTGTAAGCCACACTTGTATTGAATTCACCATTCTTCTGCTTGTGTCCCAACTGTTGGGATTACAGGTGTGTGCCACACTTTTCTTATTCTGATCTGGTTCAGTCGTCCCTGAAGAATATGTTAAAGGGCAGCCCTTTTAAACCAGTATGTCACAGATACATTTCATGGATTATGTGGGATAAACCCCTCAGACAGCAAACTTTCTTATGTGGTTTTACCCAAAATGTCTGCTTTCATTTTGACAATGGCTACAGTTATATTAGTAACTTCCAGAGTGAAAGGGCAGTGTTGATTCAATTTGTCTTGTAAATAGCTGCATAATTATGGATATAATTTAATCATTTTTCAAATTTCTTTTCAGTTTTTTTAAACTCTTTTTGGTTTTGGATTTGAAGTTATAATAATGCAATTATATATTTAGCCTCATAAAACAGAGTCAGTAAACTTTTTCTTCCTGAAAGCAAGATGGTAAATAGTTTAGGCTTCTTGACTGTGTTGTCTTGGTTGTACTACTGAATTTGAGCACAGTAGTATGAAAGCAGCCATAAACAATATGTAGACAAATAAGCATGGCAGAGTATGTCAATAAAACTTTACTTATGAAATAAGCTGATAAACAATAGAATGCATTTAATTTTTCTGCCCTTTCTTTCATACACTTAGAAATGTACACTAGCATTAGTTAGGAATTGATATTTTATCAAGTAAGACATGGTTAAGAAGGGTTTGAACTAACACAACACCTTTATATGTCCTTTACCTAATGCTCCAAATCATAAAATGAGTGAAGACTATGGACACAGCTTCCAGGACTGTTGCTAATGTTACAAGAAATGCCTATGTAAACTGCCTGAGAGGTAGTCCTCAGTGGCTCTATCCTCAGCTCTGCTCCTTACGTACCATAGCATCTTCTTCCCTTACTAGCTCCACAAATTCTTTTTTGAACAGCTTCTCCTGCTGCATGAGCTTGGGTAGTGCAGGGGCAACTTTCTCATATGCAACCTGTGGCCATTCTTGTCTTTTTGGCCTACAAGTCTTGGGTGTGGAGAAAATCAGGCAGCCTCATCCAGGAATCCAGTAGAAAAGAATTTCTAGGCAAACTGCCGAAAAGCTGCACTGTGTTCTTAGAAAGCAGCTGTGGCATCTGGTAAGAGTTGACTGTGTGAGACCATTGGCAGACACTGTTCTTTGAGGGCTGACCTTGAGCCTCCAGGCTTCAGACTGGCAATGACAACACCAACACCTTCTCCATGAGCGAAGCCCAGACACTGTGCTGCTGAGATAAATCTGACAGTGTTTGCCACTTCTTCTAGATAGGGGCACTTTAGCTGTGCTGAGTCCAAAGTTGTAAAGTGGGCTCAGTGCTCAAGAATAGCAAGAGGAAAAATAGGTTCTCAGCAATAGGTTCTCAGTGGTTTTTGTCTCTTTTCCTTGACTCCTCCAAAGTACACTGTGTTACACACATGAAGTTCAATTCTTACCATATAGAGTTGGGACAAAATCCTCACCAAGCATGCTTGGGGCCATTGGAAGGTAGATCTGCAAAGGATTTGAGAACACCTTGCTTTTCATCCCTTCATGTTCTAGCAAAGGATGCTGTGCCATGGTGGGGAGATTTCACTGTCCTTAAAACTCATACATTTGTAAAGCTAAAGATAGTTCAAGATTTTCTTTTTCCAGGTAATATTTGAAGTCTTGAGAGTTTTTAAGTAGTATTAAATATTGAGTATTTAAGGGGCTAGAAAAGATGGCTCATTGGTTAAGAATGCTCACCGTTCTTCCAAAGGACCTGTGTTCAGTTCCCAACACCCACATGCCTGCTCACAACTGTCTGTGACTCCAGTTTCAGAGGATCTAACATCCTCACACAGACTTACACACAGGCAAAATGTCAATGCACATAGAATAAGAATATATAAATCATTAAAAAAAAAAGAAAAAATGTTGAGTATTTTAGAGGGAATGTGTCTTCTCTCATTTCATGACTCAAATTTTCAAGAAGCTTGGTTAAATCTGCACAACTTTATAATTTATACATATTTATATATAGGCATAAACATTTGCATATATACATGTACTTTTACATGAATTTACTTTATCATTATTTCATATATATGGAGTGTTACATGTTATTAGCAATGCAGTTAGGATGCATGTATTACGTGTACATATATGCATGTATACACACACATGCCAGTGTGTATAGGGGCATATAATATAATAGTAATAATTTTGTAGGTATGGTCCTCAAGAAATTGACAGTCCCATGGCCTCTTGGATATAAAACACATAAAGGACTGAGATAGACAGATTTCATCTATTGTCGCGCATGGGGCAGTATTTAGTGGTTTTCTAGATCTGTCTTCCAAGTTGTGTTCTGCACAGGGCTCTCAGAGCAATGCTGGCTATTTGCCAAGATGATTGATGCTCCTCTGTAAGAGGAATTGAGTGTTATCCTTGAATGGTGACTGACTTCCTGAAGTGAGCAATTTATGAATTCAAGACAGGGCTACAATGCCTTTTCTGCCATAATCTTGGGGTCCTTGTCTTCTTGTTCACACCATATTTTATTTTTGTTGGTTTTTTTTTTTTTGTTCTTTTCAGACAGGGTCTCATGTTTTCTAGGCTGTCCTTGAACTCCTGTTTACCTCCTGTTTCCAGCTTCCTAGTACTGGGATTAATGGCATGCGCCGTCACAGCTGGTTAATACCATTCTGAGCACAGAAACTAGGGCTTTGTGCAGTTAAGCAGGTACTCTCCTAACCATGCTATATCCTCATCCCAGGTGCACTGTTCCTTTGGCTAGGACCCTCTAGAAATCCAATGGGAGGTGGGTACACAAAGGGTTAAGTACTACTGGTGAGGATTACTGAAGACCACATTGTGGACTAACTTCACTCTTTTCTAAATAGAAAATAGAAGGAGAATTATAACTCTGAGTGGTACCAACCATAAGAAAAGAACTAGCAAGCTTAAGGAATAATAATAATAAAAAAACAGGTGCATATAAATTTACCTAAGACTATGAGAGGGTGATAGAAATGTCACTTCTAAAGACTTCTGTTTTCTGGAGAAAGCAAATTTGAGCTTAGGTATGACAATTGAATAGAAGTTGTTCAGGCTTGGGAATGAGGGTGTGGGAACAGTACTCCAAGCAGAGGGAAGGAAGAACATTCTTTAGGTTTCATCTAGAATTACATTTCTTCCAAGTCTCTAGTCCCAGGAGATACAGGACAAAAAATTTCTGTGCTTAAATAAGTTGGGAAAATGTAGTGTACCTCAGTTTCTGTGAGAGATTTGTGGTTCTCACTGATACTGAAGAGCCTGAGAAAGTTTGCACTGCAGATACTCTGTAACAGCCTGGGAAAATCCAATGTTCAGTGGAGCACATTTTGGGAAAAGTTGCATTAGAAAAACCCATCAGGATTTCCAGTTGTTGCCAAATTCTTATTAACCTCTTTCAGTACTTTCAGTAACTTAAAGGGGGAAGAGAAGAGATGAGAGAATTCCCTACTCATCCACTATAGAACTTTAAGAGAGGCAGTCTGACTTAAGAGACTTAAGAGGCTTGAGTCCCAAATGAAGAATTACAAATGCACATATTGAGAAGACTGAGGGAAGATTTTCAGTTAGATACATACATATATTTAAACTTGATCCTCAGAAAATTAGATTGGCCCAGGCTTTGCTTAATGGTGGCTAAGAAGACTACCAGCAACACTAGTCTATTTTGAGCCAAGAATGATGGTAGTTTGATCAGGCAAATGCTGAAACTGAGCATTGATTAGACAGGGCAAGGCCATAGTCAAAAGGAATGAGGCATCACATTGGCTTGGGGCCACTTTAGAGTACTAAGAGATTTGGGATGCTTCTCCCCAGACTATATGGGGAGAGAGAGAATAGTGATTTAGAAAGAGAAGAGAATAGTGATTCAGTAAATGGTAGGAAAGAATTATTGGGAGAAAAAATATAATTTAATCTAGTAGCAGCTGTAAACTACAGTCCTTATTTAATAACCAATCGTGTATTCATAGTCCATTTCTTTGAACACAGACAGAGTGCAGATGTTGAAGTTAACCCTCTCTTGAAAGAGCATAGATTAGTTTTGGACACTAAACACTCACCCAGATCCAGGTATCAGGATCATCTGGGAGAAATGAAATTGGCATTGGGTTCTCTCTTCACACATTGATTTAGTCTGGCTCGAGGTGACTGGGAATGGCATTTTATATTTTCAGCCATAATAATTGTTCAAACTAATGAGACTTTCTATGATGTTACCACAATTCATATGATGTACTTTGATCATATTGGCCAGCCCACTGTCCCTGCTCTGCCCTAGACCTCTTTCCTTTTTTCCAATAACCCCTTTACTCTTCTTATATGATATGTTTTTTCCCCCTCTGGATCCATATCAAGTAAGACTTGGACCATTTTTCCTTCTGAGTGTGCCTTATTTCACTTAACATGGTGATCTTCAATTTTATCTTCTTATAAATTGCATAATTTTATTCACTTAGAGGGCCAAATAACATGCCATTGTGTGCATATACCATGTACTCTTTATCAATCCATTTGTTAATAAGCATGTAGTTTAGGGACCAACATATTTGAAATCCTCATGCCCCTAAGTTATTGAGATATAAAGCCAGTTATGATAGATAACTCTTGCTCTAAAAACCTGACATTAACTGCTTGAGGTCAGCATCTGTACTTTGTTCCAAAGTGTTTGAAGTCCAAAAAGTATCTAGAAAATCATAAATGCTCAAGGATTATTTATTAGATGAATAAATGAACAAACGAGAAACTTACCCAACCTATGATTCATGGATAAAGTTGGTTTTCCCTTTCCTCCTACATGCTATGAATACCAACACATTCACAGTAGAGAATACAAGAGTCTCATGACTGCGCAGAACATGGTAAAGAAAGTTACTTTCTTTTCTTTTCTACTTAAATAACGGTGTCCAAAGCCATCAGCTAGCTCACAAGTGATTTCTCTGACTCAGGACCTCCAGGGAATATAATGACAGATTTTTGTGGGGCCATTTATACAATTACTAACTCTTTGCAGAACAATATTAAGTTAATATGCTGGAAACACGAAAGGCAGTGCTTTAAAGCTAGACAGTTTTGTCCCAAATTTAATTTCTGAGACAGCCACCTACTTCTAGATTCACATAACTTTCTTCTGGGGAGTCTTGTTTATGTGAATGACAACTGGACTCTTTCTCAGTTTCTAGCTGCCTTCACTCCTGCTGTTTCTTGAAAAGAATCTTATCCCAGCTCACCCACCCTGTGGGCTCACATCTGCATGGCTCTACTGAATCTAGAATTAAATACAGTGTTGCATAATTTTTGAGGGTGTGGCTGATGGTGATCAGTACAATGACAGCTTTCAAAGGTGCTGATCCCCGTGTTATGGAAGAGATGTTTCTGTTATCCCTCTTTTGCTGGAACACTTAGGCTCTTGGTAATTTATTCATCCCCATTTTCCATTGCACAGACTCTCATGGGCTTTCAAGCAAGTCTTTCTCACCTGTGGCCCAGCCTCATTCTATCTATGTGATCTTTTTGGTCACTTAGCCACTTCTCAATTTTCTTCCTATCCAGGCACAAATAAAGTAGTATCTATTTCATAGTACTGCTAAAAGGGTTAAATGACTATCTATCTATACACATATATACTTACATCAACTATGCTAAGATCATACATAACCTACACTAAGATTTATATATACATAATGCAGCTGCATACTTTTATATGACCGCATCCTAGGAGTCTAGATGTTATCTATGCAGCATTTCTGATTCTTGCACATGGCTACCCAACACCAATGCCCATATACCTTTGATGGAGCTGAATCCTATTGTCCTCTCCACAACCCATCTCAGAAAGTTTCTGCTGGGTAACTTGGTTCACATCTTTTCCTGCTGGTATCTTGGTCATAGGTTGTAGAATCTAGGTGAAAAGAGGAGTCTAGGGCTTGAACATTGTGCACCAGTGTAGTTAGTTTTTCATGGTACTTCTGTTCTTCTGCACTCTGTGGAAGTTGGAGTTAAAATGTTTCCTGGGAGGACCCTTATTAGTCTGATGGTTAAATTGGAATTTGACTACATGTGCCATGATCTTCAGGGATGTGACTCTAGCCAGGCATCCTGTTCTGCACTCTGTCTACCTATATACATCTGTGTCTGTTAGCCCCATTTCATCAAATTGTTCTTTGCATTTTGACTCATTGCCCTTTATTTCCACTGATATTTGAAATACTCTGATGATTATTTGGAGATAACTGTCTCTATGGACAGACTCTGAGATCCCTTAAGACAAATATGTCTTTTTAGATCTGAATTCCCCATAGCAGCTGTAGTGTCTGAAATATGAAATATGAAACATCTCACTCACAGTTTTTAATTATATGAACACATCAATGGGGCTGGGTTCAGTTCTGCCTATTCACGTTCCTACCTAGACAGTGAGTCTGAGCAATACATGCAAGAAGAAGAAAGAACAAGAAACGTAGTTAAAATTAGAGAAAACAGAAAGCAAAGTTCACACATTCATTCTGGTTGTGTTCTACGGATTCTTGCTGAGAAAGAGCTCTACAGAGAATAATAATGACCCGTCCTTCTCTTCATGCCACTAGAGACTTTCATTTCTGTTTTTTTAAATTAAATTTTTATTTTTTATATTAATTACAGTTTATTCACTTTGGATCTCAGCTGTAGCCTCCTTCCTCATTCCCTCCCAATCTCACCTTCCTCATTTCCTCCCTGACCCTCTCTAAGTCCACTGATAAGGGAGGTCCTGCTCTCCATCCATCTGACTCTAGTTTATCAGGTCTCATCAGGACTGGCTGCATGGTCTTCCTCTGCAGCCTAGCAGAGCTGCTCCTCCCTCGGGGGAGGAGGAGGTCAAAGAGCCAGCCACTGAGTTAATGTCAGAGACAGTCCCTTTTCCCCTTACTAGGGTATCTACTTGGATAATGAGCTGTCGTGGGCTACATCCAAGCAGGGGTTCTAGGTTATATCCATACATGGTCCATGGTTGGAGAAACAGTCTCATAAAAGACCCCTTTGCCCAGATATATTTGGTCCTTGTGAAGCTCCTGTCCTCTCCAGGTTTTACTAACACCTCTTCTTTCATATGATTCCCTACACTCTGCTCAAGGTTTGGTTATGAGTCTCAGCATTTGCTTTTTATACACTGCTAGGTAGAGTCCTTCAGAGGCCCTCTGTGGTAGGCTCCTGTCCTGTTTCCTGTTTTCTCCTACTTCCAATGTTCATCCTATTTTTCTTTCTAAGTGAAGGTTGATCATCTTACCCAGGGTTCTCTTTCTTGTTTATCTTCTTTAGGTGTACATATTTTACTATGTTTATCTTATCTTATAGGTCTAGTATCTACTTATAAGTGAGTATGTACTGTTTGTGTCTTTCTGCTTCTGCAATGCCTCACTCAGGATAATCTTTTTTAGATCCCACCATTTGCCTGAAAATTTCATGATTTCCTTGTTTTTGAGACTTTCATTTATTATTCAGATCCTGGTATACCGGTTTTATGTGTCAGCTTTACACAAGCTAGAGTCGTTACAGAGAAAAGAGCCTCAGTTGAGGAAATGCCCCTGTGAGCTCCAGCTATAAGGATGGTGCCATCCCTGGTCTGGTGGTCCTGGATTCTATAAGAAAGCAGGCTGAGCAAGCCATGTGAAGCAAGGCTTTTATGCAGCTTCCATGGCCTTCTGAAACAGCTCCTTCCTCCAGGCTCCTGCCCTACTTGATTTCCTATCTGGACTTCTTACAGTGTTGACCTATGATCTGGAAGAGTAAACAGAATAAACTTTTTTTCTCCTCAACTTGAGTTTTTTTTTTGTCGTGGTGTTTCGTTGCAGTAACACAATTGAGGAATGAATATAGAAATTGTGGTACATTTACACAGTGGAATACTACTCAGCAATTAAAAATAAGGAAATCATGAAATTTGTAGGCAAAT
Source organism: Psammomys obesus (assembly GCF_907164565.1). NCBI lineage: Eukaryota > Metazoa > Chordata > Mammalia > Rodentia > Muridae > Psammomys > Psammomys obesus. The sequence goes on from NW_026596079.1 coordinate 15,111,162, forward strand.
GGTGAGAGCTAGAAAAGATTATTCGGAGTGAGGTGTAGCAGAAGCAGAAAAACACACACAGTATATACTCACTTATATGTGGTCATTAGACATATCATATAGGATAAACATACTAAAATTTGTACATCTAAAGAAACTAAGCAGGAAGAAGGACCCTGGGTAAGAGGACCAATCCTCGTTCAGAAAGATAAATGGGATGGACACTGGAAGAGGGAGAAAACAGGAAACAGGACAGGACTGTCCCTACTACTGAAGGACTCTGAAAGACTCTACCCAGCAGTGTATAAAAGGAGATGCTGAGACTCATAACCAAACTTAGGGCAGAATGCAGATAATCTTATGAAAGAAGGGGGAGATAGTAAGACCTGGAGAGGACAGGAGCTCCACAAGGAAAGCAACAGAACCAAAAAATCTGGGCACAGGGGTCTTTAGTGAGACTGATATTCCAAACAAAGACCATTCAGGGAGATAACCTAGAACCCCTACACAGATGTAGCCCATGGCAACTCAGTATCCAAGTGGGTTTCCCTAGTAAGGGGAACAGAGACTATCTCTGACAGTCCCTCAGTGGCTGGCTTTTTGATTACCTTCCCCTGAGGGGAGAGCAGCCTTGCCAGTCCACAGAGAAAGACAATGCAGCCAGTCCTGATGAGATCTGATAAACTAGGGTCATATGGAAGGGGAGGAGGACCTCGCCTATCAGTGGACTTGGGAAGGGCATGGGAGAAAATCGAGGAGGATGGGATTGGGAGGGAATGAAAGAGGGGACTATAGCTGGGATATAAAATGAATAAAGTGTAATTAATATAAAAATAAAAATTTAATTTAAAAAAGACACCTGATTAATCTAGTGACCCTGAATTCTTTTACAGCTAATGCCTGGAGCAGAGTTCCTTTACAGAATTTGAAAAGACTGATAAGAAGTTGTGTTTAAAACAGCATAATTCTTTTTGCCCATAGATCATTTATTTCCATTGATAAATGTACTTCTAACTATCACCCTCCCATGTTTTATTTATTTACTTATACATTTATATTGACTCTAGTTCTACCACGATCTGTATAAATTTGGGCAAGTTTTTCTGTGTCTGAATTTCCATATCCATGAAAAGGCAATGCTAATAGTATCTCCCTGAAGGGTTGTAGTGAGAATTCAATGGCACACTTGCCTGATACATAATAAGCACTTGTAAGTGTTAGCATTTTAGTATTAGAATATGTCATGGTTTAGGCACTAAATGTAGAGGATTGAATGTCTCAGAACACAAATGTGAGATATAGGATGAAATGATAGATTTGTGAACAGATTTAAGTGAATATGTAAAAGCAAGAACTGGCACTTTTTGAGATCCACTAGTATACTCAGATTCCTTCTATAATGCTAAAATAAGGGCTGGAAAGATGGCTCAGCCGTTAAAGGCTAGGCTCACAACCAAAATTATAAAGCTAAAATAAGGTTAGTACTTGAAATTTTTTACACACCTTCAAAATGGAAAAAATTGAGGGTGGTCAATGTAGGATCAAGGAAGAAAGGCAAAGCATGGGTTTGTGGGGTGAACCCGTGCTGTGGGTTAGGAATGACTAGGGCTCACAGTCATGAAATGCTCTGAGAAGTAATAAGGGTCAGAAGTGGGACAGGATTGAGCCAGCTCTCTACACAGGCTCGTGTGAACTGGAAGCTGTGGTTCTATTCTACTTTTCTCTTTAAAAATTAAATTTATTTATTTATTCACTTTACATCCTGATCATAGGCCTTTCCCTCCTCTTCCTGGTTCTACCCTCCCACACTCTTCCCTCTTTCCTCACCTTCCCTTCCGAAGAAGAAGAAGAAGAAGAAGAAGAAGAAGAAGAAGAAGAAGAAGA
>NW_026596079.1:15113034-15134937 GCF_907164565.1 Psammomys obesus
GAAGAAGAAGAAGAAGAAGAAGAAGAAGAAGAAGAAGAAGAAGAAGAAGAAGAAGAAGAAGAAGAAGAAGCTGCGAGCCAACTCCCTCCTGAACCCACTGGGGCATATCAAGTCTCATCAGGATTAATCACATTCCAATGAGTCCAGGCAAAGCAGCTGAGTAGGGCCAAGTGATCTAAAAGCAGGCAACAGAGACCTTGTCAAAGACAGCCCGCTCTCCACTAGCTAGGTGACCCACATTAAGACCAAGCTGTACATCAGTTACATATGTGTTGGGGACCTGCTCTTGATTGGTGCTTCAGTCTTTGTAATTCCTCATGGTCCTGGATTAGTTGACTCTATTTGTCTTCTTGTGGAGCTCTTGTCCTTTCTACATCTTTCTATTCTTTCCCTGACTCTTCCACAAGACTCTTTGAACTCCTCCTGATGTTTGGCTGTGGGTCTCTGTTTCAATATGCTTCCTCTGTTCCATTTTTTCCCCTACAACACATCCTGTTGGCAAGGTAAATTTTTGGTTGAATGTTTTGTGGGTGGTCTATTCTGCTTTTTAACATTGGCTTCTTGGCTTCGTGCGGCTAGAGGAATGGTTCAGTGCATAAAGTTATTGTTGTACAAGCAAGAGGACCTGAGTTTAGATCGCTAGTACTCACATAAAAGCCAGGTACAGTGATGCGTGGCTTTTGGCATAGGGAAGACCAAAATAGGCATATCTCACAGGCTTTCTTTCAATCAGTCTATCCAAATAGGTAAGTTTCATTGTTGTAGTAAATAAAATGATATTTGGGCTAAATTACATTTATTATTTGCCCTATGATTATCATGGTGGTATTATTTAACCCACTATCACAATTAATAAGACACAGGCACCTGTTAAAGTTTATGATTGTCTTATTTACCTTGGACTGGGAGGATATTTAACCTACTCTGTTTCAATAACCTCACCATCCACCTCCTACCTCCCACCCAGTGCCATCAGCCTTCACTACTTCTATCTGGACTACCTTCTATCCATAATCTTATAAATACTTTTCTTTTTTATCTGGGCCTTTCCATGCCTCCCAGCCCACATGGGTCCTTCTCCACACTAACCCATTGTGGCATCCTCCTTCCTCCTCTCTTCCCATCTGTCTGTCTGTTTCCCATGATTCTCCTGAACCCAAAGCCTGGGAACCTTAACCATGCCTACTCCATTCTGCCCTGCCCAGGTTTTAGGCCTTTTAATCAACCAATCAGGTATAATGTCTTTGGCAGATTTACACAAGAAGGATAGGTGAATCCAGTCAGTAACCAGATCTTGAGGGCCAGTAATTATCATCAAAATACAAACATAAGATAAACCTTCAATATTTCAGGTTCAGTAAAAGATACTCTCTCAGAAAAGTTAAGGTGGTCATTTCGTCATGCATGGGGAAGGAGCTTATCAAGCTATACCCCTCCCTGAGGTACTATGAACACTTCATAATTGTTGGTGGAGAAGGTATCAGTTTTTCAATGGTGTTCCTACTGATGACAGATTGCTTGTATTTCAGAAAATAACTGCCCGGTAATGCTCATGTATGCAACCAAAACATAGTGAATCAAAACAAACAAGCAAACAAACAAACAAACAACTGGAAAGACAGTAAAGTCATTGGGGGATTTGGGGACAAAAGGGTTTTGGTGGGAGAGACAAGGATGAAAGAAAGAAATCAGGGTAAAAAAATTTACCAAAGTTTATTACATACATGAAACTGTCAAAAATTGAGGATAATGGAAGATGATGATATTAATCTCTGACCCCAACACAAGCACATACAGGTGATCATACCTATAAACATATGTGCGTACACACATATATATATATATACCATACATGCTCATCCACAAAAAAACAATTTCTTTGCTTCTAATGGAGATTTCATTTATTGATTGATTTGGCTTGTTTTTGTTTTTTACCAGATAGGACTTCTCTGTGTAGCCTCGGCTATCCTGGACTTTCTATGTAGACCAGGCTGGCCTCGAATTCACAGAGATCCATCTGCCTCTGTCTCCCCAAGAGCTGGGATTACAGGAGTGCACCACCGCATTTGGCTGAGATTTCTATTTTTTTAAAGATTGATTGTTTTTATTATTTTAAATTGTATGTATCTGTGTCCGTACATGGACACATGCATTTATGTGAGTGTGTCAGTGCAGGCCAGAGGAGTTGAATCCTCTGTAACTGAAGGTATAGACAGTTTTAAGCACACTGGCATGGTTGAGAGGAACTGATTTTGGGTCCTTTGTGAGAGCTCTATGTGCCCTTTTAAAAAAAATAATTTAAAAATTTACAATATTTTGATCCTATTCTTTTCCTCACCCCTAACTTCTCCCATATCTTCCTCAGTTTCCATACCAAATTTTACATTTTCTCTCTCTCAAAAAAAAAAAAAAAACAAACTGCAAAACAAACCAACCAAAAAACAAAACAAAACCAAAAAACTGATCAATGCTTTTAGCCCCAGAGGTTTTATTTCTTTAGAAAACAAACCACATTTATTTTTAAAGAATTTAATTTTGTATACAGTGTGTTTTTATCAAGTCCACCTTCTCTTTCCCTCCTCCAGCTTCTTTCCCAACATCATATCCTGTTTTCTGTCTGTCTATCTATCTGTCCAGCCATTCATCTATCCATTTTTCCATTCAACCCACTGAGTCTGTTTAGTGCTCTCTCTATGTGCATGACAAATGGGTTGGAGCCTTCCACTGTAGCATAGACAATCTATTAGTGGCCACATCCGTGAGGAAAACTGATTCTCCCTCCCGAGCCTAGATCAACTGCTGATAGTTCCTTAGCTAAAGGTAGTGAGCAGAGTACACTTTTCCCTGTTGATACTGGAATTTTGGGTGACTTGATCGTGGGCAGGCTATGAGCTTCTGAGTGCAACAGCTACGTCATTGTCAGAATTCAGCATTACAGAGGTATCCTTTCCATTCCTCACCTTTTAAATACGTTCTATCCCTTCTTCCTGGATGCACCTTGAGCCTTGGATTAGGTACAGTGCTCATATAGATGTCCTTTAGAGATGAGCACTTCAGTCACTTATTCTTAGTACTTTGACCATTAACTATGTGTCTCTGCAGTAACTGATGGCCTCTGCAGAAAGAAGCGTCCATGACCAATGTCAAGATCAGCACAAATCTATGGTTATAAGTACAGGTACTTCAAAATGAGCTTTTATTTTCTCATGGAGTAGCAGTTCCCACCATCAAAATATGTGTGGTTCCATTTATCAGCCCTATCTATGCCTACTGTACTGGCTGGGTTTGTGTGTCAACTTGACACAAGTTAGAGTCATCAGAGAGGAAGAAGCCTCAGTTGAGAAAATGCCTCCATGAGATTCAGCAGTAATGCATTTTCTCAATTAGTGATAAATAGAGGAGAGCCCAGCCCATGGTGGGTGGTGCCATCCCTGAGATGGTGATTCTGGGTTCTATAAGAAATCAGGCTGAGCAAGCCATTAGACGCAAACCAGTAAACAGTACTCCCCCATGGCCTCTGATCAGCTCCTGCCTCCAGGTTATAGCCCCACTTGAGTTTCTGTTCAGAGTTCCTCCAACGATCTGGAAGTATAACCCCCCCCCAAAAAAAAAAGGTCTTTTTTTTTTGGGTAAAGGTATTTTGTTGCAGTAATAGAAACCCTGACTAAGACAACTACTAAAGTTTCCTGTCTAACACACTATGGGGAGGGGGGGTCAATTCTTACAAATACTTTCCTCCTGGCTACATGGTAAAACTTAGCTAGGAATGTAACTCAGCGAGTAGAATGCTTACCTACCAGGCACAAAGCCCTGGGTTCAACAAGCATTGCATGAAGTTTGCTGTGGTGTCTTTCTCCTGTGATCTAGCACTGGAGAGGTGGAGAGAGCTGATCAGAAATTCAAAGCCATTTTAGAAAGTAAGTGATTTTGAGGTCAACCTTGGTTATATGAGACCCTGTCTCAAAAGGAAAACTAAATCTGAAATCCAGGCTTCTGGAAACTAGAAGATGATAGTCGTTTAAAACAGAGAAGGGCCTGATACTCCCTCCTTGAAGATTTATTCACCTCTGAGCTTCTTCATGGAAACAACAATAACAAAAACTAAATTGTAAGTAAAGCCCCATGGCATTGCTCAAGACAAGTACTCAATAAATATGCACATCTCCAGTTGTAGAATAGCTTTAAAGTGTTCTAGTTCTCATGTACATTAACTATTTGCAGTCTCATCTCCTATGTGAGAAAGATCAAGTTCTCAGACCTTAGCTGATTTTCACAAAGTCAAGAGTCCTAGATAGTTACAGTCCTTTTCATTGTGTGACTCCTGGTGTTTCCTTTCTGAAGCCACTTCTCTAAATACTAATTGCATGGACACATTTGAAGGGAAGGGGATATTTTGAAAGGCTAAAAGAAAAAATAGTTTACTACATTACCCGAAATGCAGAAAGTAATATTCAAAATGGATATTTCATAAATATCACATTTAGAAGAGTGAAAATCTGCATAGCCTGAAGGCAAGAAAACTTGCTTACTGAAAAAAAAAAAAAACCTCTTGTTCTTCTTTAATTATGCAATTACAAAAAGGGATAAGCATATATTATTACACTTCTACCTATACTGGCAATTAAGATTGTAATCTGGGTGACTACTAGAGCTTGTAATGAGATTATATCCCCCTATTACAGGAATGATCCAGTGGTGCAATAAAGGATGTTTCATTTCTATTCGCTAAGCTGTTGATCTCAGAGAAAGGTATTAAAAGGCATCCTAGGAGTGCAGCTTCCACATTAGAGTGTTTTGGTGCTTGTTATGTTCAAAACACTTAAAGTTAAAACTTTGTGTTTTTTGAATATTCCACCCCTGTTCAATTATTGGAATTGGAAACGTTTCTAATATGTCAGATAAATTTCTTTTTTAGATTTGAAGATGTCCAGTTGTTTTGGAGACATTGATCTGAACTGGCATTGGTAGATTTACTGTTTGGTTGATTTACTGTTTGATTCCCTGCTCATGCTACACTGGAATTTCCTGTATAATGTCCATGACAAGGATTTATTTTGATGCAAAAAAAAAATGAACTTTTTAGTCGAAGTAACTAAAAAAAAAAAAAAATTAAATGTTCTTGTGTGGTAGTGAGATTTGGGAGGCAACCAGTATGTGAATACTTTTTCTAAAGTCTTTCTTGGTAATAATCCCTGAAGGAGTCTCTTTCTTGTTCTTTCACTCTCTTGTGATTTCTTTCCTTTTAATTTTCAGTCCTCTGAGAGAAAGAGAGAGGCAGAGAGAAACAGAGACACACAGAGAGAGACAGAGAAACACAGAGAAAGTGAGTTCTCTAATGACTCCATAAAGTTTAATGGAGAACCTTCCATGTTTAACTTGTACCCCTTGGGGCTACTCTCTGAGTAGCTGAATTATGAATGCTGTAGTTCCAGGATTACCCCTCGTGCAGGTGAGCAGAGCCTGATCTCTTCATAGTGGTAGACTGACTGAGAGACAATATGGATCCTTAAAAGAAAAGTAGGTAATGTCAAAAATTTCACCATTAATAGAAGCCAGGTGTGTGTGTGTGTTGAGAGAATCCGGGATAAGTTAAAATCTACAGAAATCATGCCTAACAGATTTCTGACATCTCACTAGTTGCCGTTGAGTACTAAGCTCAAAAAACATTTGGTTTATTTTTTGGATAGCAAGGAATCTCAGAAAATGACTTTTGCTATTAAGGAAAATCTTTTCTGATCTGCTGTCACGTTGCTATAATTGTAACCCTTGGGACCACACAGAACAAACTCAGCACTTATTTCCCCAAGCAATATAGTCAGTACATGGAGTGGCACCTTGTGTTCTGGAAGCCATCATTCACAAGCCATTTCTCCTGGAAATATCCTAGAAAGCCTTTAAACTTAACTCCAGTCATTTTTAGCCAATGACTGAGTTCTTATGATTCTGTCTTCTCTTACCTCTCAGAAGATTCCTTTTTCTGCTTCCATGGCAAATATTTCAGATCATTGTTCTTATATTCTTCACAAGGACCACCTCAAGAGGTTCCTACCAATTTTACCACCCTCTCCAATCCCCACCACATTTTCTTTTGGTCTTACTGAGTCTGCCCTCAGAATTACTTTTTCAGAACAACTCTGCGGGCAAAACATGGTTATCCCCAAGTCAGACACCATCTGTCTTAGTGTTTTATTGCTGGGAAGAGATACCATGACCATGACAATTCTTATGAAACAAAGCATTTAAGTTGGACTGGGCTTGCTTGCAGTTTCAGATGTTTAGTTCACTCTCATTATGGTAGAGAGCATGGCGGCACACAGGCAGACCTAGTGCTTAAGAAGGAGCTAAGAGTTCTACATCTATGTCTGTAGGCAGCAGGAAGAGAATGAGGCTCTAGGTCTGGCTTCTACTTTTGAAACCCCAAAGCCTACCCTCCAGTAACACTTCCTCCAAAGAGGCCACAACTCCTAATTCCTTCTAAGTAGTGTCACTCCCCGCTGACTAAGCATTCAAACCTATGAGCCTAGGGGCCCCATTTTTATTTAGACCATCACATGATCCTTGCTTAGCCTTTGCTGTGCAATATGGCACGATTCCATTCCTCCTCTTAACCTCTTCTCATTCTAGACGTAGTACTGCTTTCTCCACTGGGCTTTGAGTTCCCAGAGCCATTCCCTCAAGATGCCTCCATAGCTCACTGCCTAACTGTATGCTGTGTTCCATAACATTTCTTGTATCATTGGGAAATGGTCAATCTAACTTCGTTGGCCCTTTTCCACTTTGGTTGCTTATTTTTCCCTCTGTTACTCTTGAAACAAGGCTTCCAGAATTGAACCCCTTCCTCCCACTGTATTGTGATACACTGATAGAGAGCCAAGGCACAGGGTCACCCACTCCTTGCTGAATTCTTCACTTTAATTAAATCAACCTGAGGTAAAATTAATGTTTACATTGGATTCATTATGTTCTGTTTTTAATTGACAGAATTCCAAGTGAAAAACATCTAAGGGCTTTTTAAAAAATCTACTTTCCCTTTGCCCCTCAACTCCTTTTTGCTTAATATACTTAGATGTTTCTGAGTAGTTTCTAGATGTAGCACTCTAATGTCTTTTGTTTGTTTTTGTTGTTTTTTTTTGTGGGAGAATTTGAGAATAAGATATAAAACATGTTGTGTTATAAGTAGGCTGTTTTCTCTAACCTGTTATACCATCATTGTTCTCCGTGGAATGATCTTCAGTGATTTTTATGGTTCTGATTCCTTCTTTTCTTTCTCCCCTCCCCCCCAACTCTCTAATTTTAGCCCCTAGAAGACTATTGGAGACGCCTGCTGTCAAGTTTGGTTACTATAATATTTATACTTATATTGGGGTTCCTATTAGCATTTAATGGGTAAAGGCCAGGGATGCTACTATATATATTGTAGAGTTCACAAGAAGAACAGCCCCCCTTCCAACACACAAAGAACCACCTTGTTCAAATGCTCAGTAGTTCCAAAGTTAAGAAGCATATTTAAAGATTGAAAGCTGCACTTCATCACAGCAAAATGCTCAATAGAAACTGCACAAATTCTTCAGGTGACATGTTTATCAGTGCTGGAAATAGAACCCTCGACCTCTCAGCTTCGACCATTTTGTTGTATTTCTAATGTTAGGTCACAGGAGTTGCTGCTTCATGGTTCAGGGAGATAGAAGAATGTCATTTATTTTTTTGGTTTTGACTCTTACCATTTTCTCTTTAAATGAAAGCACATGAACAAGCCATTCCCACACTTGATACTAATACTGGCTTCTTGATGAATATTGACTTTCATTTATTAAGTTAAATAGGCATTCACTAAGTGACCCAATCAATATATGCCAGATACTGTTCACAGAAATTTAAAAATTTCATTTTTAAATTTTTGTTTATTGATTGATTGATTTGCGTGATGAGGCATGTGCTTGCCATGGTGTATATGTGTAGAGTCCAGAGGACAGTTTGTAGTTCCTCTCCTTGTATTTTGTGGGACCTGGGGAATCAACCCTGAGTAGTCAGTCCTGACAGCAAGTGCCTTTACCTGCTGAGGTAGCTCACTGGCTCATATCCATAGGTTATCGAATATGTATTGTATTGCTGGGTCCCACAAAAACTTTATATCATGTATCAACAAGATTGTTATACACAATGTTAGTTTAACAAATATTCTAATCCCCTGTGTGGAATAAGAGAGTGAGTCCTGAGACTATAGTTTGCTTTGGCCTTATGATGCTGTGCATTTTTTCACTTGAAGAACTCACAATTCTGTGATGCTGGAGACACATAGATGGAAAAACTTTAATATGATTATAAGTTCACACGAAGACTGCAAGCATCAAGTTTTATGGTTACTCAGCAAATTAGCATCTGACTAAGATGCACATGCCAGGAAGGATTCTAAAAGGCAGTGATATCTGTACTAAGCCTGAGAAATGAACAATGATAAAGATGCTGGAGGGCAGAGCTTCATTTTATTAAGGCTCCCAAGGAATTGAAAATAGAAGACAATTGCCTGCTTGGCTAGCTAGTTTTTATGCCAACTTTATACAAACCAGAGCCATCTGAAAAGAGAGACCATCAATTGAGATAAAGGGCTCTATATGATCAGACTGTAGGTAAGCCTGTAAGACATTTTTAAAATTAATGATTGATGTGGGCTGGTAGTCTTAAATTTGGTGTGAAAATAGACTGAGCAGCCAAAAGGGGCAAACTAGTAGCTAGCATTCTTCCATGGCCTCTATGTCAGATCCTGTCTGCAGGTTCCTACCTTGACTGCCTTTGATGGTGAACTATGATACAAAACTATAAGCAAAATAAAGCCTTTCCTCCTCACATTCCTTTGGTTGTGGTGTTTTCTCATGGAACTTATAACCATAAGATGCTTGCCCATCTTAAATAGAAGCTGTAGCCACAGTCATTTACTGCCTTTTGTGGCTCAGAAAACTTAGATCCTTCTCTAGATGCACATTCCAAGGAACAATGCCACTATTATTTTCAAGAGAATTCTGAGTTTTCAGAAAAAAATATTATTTTATATATCATATTTGGCCAACATTTATTCAACATTTCCTTTGAAGTAATTGTTTTGAAATCTCTTTTACAGTGATAAACTTTTCGTGTTCTCAGACAAACTTTAGCATTATATCTTAGATTAGAGACTGGTAGGTACCTCAAATTTCTACCCACCATTTCTTACACACTGACAGAATTTTCCAGACTGGGAAATTAACAGTTTACAGTATACTAAAATTCCCAGCCTCCCTTGCATCTATATTTGATTGTATGGCTAAATTCTGACTAATAAGATGTGGGATGAATTGTTATGTAAAAGCTTCTAGATACTTTATATAATATAGAATTTGTGCTGACGTTTTGTTTTCTTTCTTCTTGTCTTTGTAATACATTTATTTCTGTTAGTATAGATTGCTATGTGAAATCTGAAATCAGTGCAGCCCTCTTAGATTATGAGGTGATCATTGTGGATAGAAGCATACAACAAAAAAGATAAGATAGACACATCTCAGGTTCTGCAGTCAAGTAGAACCTCCATAAGTTCTTGGATATCTACATTTGAATATTTTACAAGTTAGAAAATAATATTATGCCTTGCTTAGACCACTATTATTTTGGGGATTCTATTAATAGCAGCAAACTAGGCATCTCCATTTATAGATGATGAAAATAAGCTTAAGAAAGGAGACATGTCTGTCAGTCATGCTCACAATTGTAAATGCTTCAGATATAAGTATTTTGATTATAATACCAAGGCTACTGCTAATTTTGTAGACTATTTTACAGCTATTTTTTTTCTGTTCTGCTTTAATTGAATTATGATTGCCTATGGCCTTGAATATAGTTTGACCCCAAAGTCCTTTAATGTTCATCCAATTTAACTCTCATCTTCAAGACATGGCTCCTGGGGTTCTTCATGAATTAAGGAACTGAGTGATTGGTAAAGCAATTGGATAAAGAGTGTTTATCACACACCATGACAGGAAATTTTGCTATCTTCATTCCATAGGACAGTCCATTGTTTATCCAATCATCTTTTAATTAATTAGCAATTAAAGTTGCTCAGGATGTGAAAACACCCATTAATAAAACATGGCAAATTATTCTCATGGTCTAGATAAAATAGATTTTGGTCTTCTCACTCTCCTTTTCTCCCTCATTCTTCTTTATTTCCCCTCCCTTCTTCTCTGTCAGAAATCAGTAGTTACTTTTTCTATTGTAATTTAGTGTTCATTTTTGCCAGTAGTGTTCTACATGGCAAATAAGCATAAGACATATGATTTTGTCCTAGATATGTCTTTGTGATCTTGAGAAACATATTAATTTTAATTGACACATGACACCTAAAATACTGAGCCATAAAATAAAGTACAATTATTTTAGCCCTGTCATAGGCCAAAAATCATGTGTCACAGAACATTAAAGACTTAAGAATTTATTCTATATGCCTAGGAGTGGTATAGCTGGATATTGAGGAAGCGCTATTTCAAATTGTCTGAGAAAGGGCCAGATTGCTTTCCAGAGTAGTTGTACAAGTTTACATTCCCACCAGCAGTGGAGGAGGATTCCCCTTTCTCCACAACCTCTCCAGCATGTGTTGTCTCTTGAGTTTTTTATCTTAGCCATTCTGATGGGTGTAAGGTGAAACCTTAGGGTGGTTTTGATTTGCATTTCCCTGATGGCTAATGAAGTTGAGCATTTCTTTAAGTGTTTCTCTACCATTCGATATTCCTCTGCAGAGAATTCTCTATTTAGCTCTGTACCCCATTTTATAATTGGATTACTTGATTTGTTGCTGTTTAACTTCTTGAGTTCTTTAGATATTCTGGATATTAGCCCTCTGTCAGAGATAGGGTTGGTGAAGATTCTTTCCCAGTCTGTAGGCTGTCGTGTTGTTCTGATGACTGTGTCCTTTGCTTTACAGAAGCTTTTCAGTTTCATGAGGTCCCATTTATTTATCCAAAATATTCTCAAGTACACAATAAGGACATTTGCTCAACCATGTTTGTAGCAGTCTTATTTGTAAATAGCCAGAAGCTGGAAACAACCCAGATGCCCCTCAGTGGAGGAATGGATGCACAAATTGTGGTATATCTACACAATAGAATATTACTCAGCAATAAAAAACAAGGGAATCATGAAATTTGCAGTTAAATGCAAATTTCCTGCTGGAAATTTCTGGAAAAAGATCTGGAAAAGATCATCCTGAGTGAGCTATCCCAGAAGCAGAAAGATGCACACGGTATATACTCACTCATATAGACATATAATATAGGATAAACCTACTAAAATCTGTACACCTAAAGAAACTAATCAAAAGGGAGGACTCTTGCTAAAATGCTCAATTCCTATCCAGAAAGGCAAAGAGGATGGACATCAGAAGAAGGAGAAAAGAGGGAACAAGTCGGGAGCCTGACACAGAGGACCTCTGAAAAGCTCTGCCCTGCAGACTATCAATGTAGATGCTGAGACTTATAGGCAACCTTTGGGCAGAGTGCAGGGACTCTTATGAAAGAAGTGGGAAACAGTAAGATCCGGAGAGGACAGGAACTCCACAAGGAGAGCAACAGAACCAAAAAATCTGAGCACAGGGGTCTTTCCTGAGACTGATATTCCAACCAAAGACTATGCATGGAGATAACCTAAGACCCCTGCACAGATGTAGCCCATGGCAGTTCAGTATCCAACTGGGTTCCATTTAAATAGGAACAGGGACTGTCTCTGACATGAACTGATTGGCCTGCTCTTTAATTACCTCCCCCTAAGGGGGGAGTAGCATTACCAGGCCACAGAAGAAGACAATGCAGCCACTCCTGATGAGACCTAATTGACTAGGATCAGAAGGAAGGAAAAGAAGTCCTCCCCTATCAGTGGACTTGGGGAGGGGCATGCATGCAGAGGGTGGAGTAAGGGAGGGATTGGGATGGGAGGAGGGAGAGAACCAAATTGAATAAAGTGTAATTAATGAAGAATAAAAATCTTATTCTATTGAACATCCTCACTTTCCAACACAAAGAACACATTAAAAACTAACAGAAAGAAGAAAACCTAGCTTGAATGCTGAATTAGGCAACTTGATATTTGGTTAAATGGCATATATTTATTTAATTGAACTTCAAAATGGATTTGTCACAGGCCAACAAAAGCAATTGCACCATAAAATAGCCTGAACTATGCTGTTTGAGATAGGTGTCCTTATGCATTGTTTATTGATGACCGCACAGGTATCCCTTCTTTCATCATAATCAGACATATGAACCCTAAAGTCACCAGCCAGTTTGTGCCAGTTATGATCTAAATCTAGTCTAGACATGCTGGAGTTTCTGACACTCTCCACCCTCAGCATTCTGCCCCTAAGAGCAGCCATTTCTCAGAATCTTGGTGTATGTGGGTTTCTCAAAGTTAAAGCTCTCCCACTCTCTTCCAATCTCAACCTAAATCTTACTGTGAAGAACTAAGACCTCATTTCTGTAAAACTGTCTCCTTTGCAAAGCCTTTGAGAATCTGGTAGGTTACCAGTTAAATATTAGTTGCTGGGACAAATAGAAAATAAACGACTCTTTTTGTAAGCTCCTATTCACTTTTTAAAAATTGCCTTTAGATCTGTCTACCATACGGGACAGAAATTATTTAGCTAGAATTGTTTTATAATGCCATTAAATTTATTGGATAGAAGATGTGATTAATGTGAACTAGGAGATGATAATATAGCAGAAAATTGGTAAAATATAGTCTGCAAACTGTAGGATTGGCGATTTATTGTTTGGAGTGGCCATGACCTTCTGTTTTGATCAGGCCATGACATGCTTGAGACTAGCCAAGTAGATCTTTCAATAATTGTGATTCATGCAAAAAGTATATTTCTGTTACAAAGGCAGTAATCCAAAAATATGAGAGCATTATATGTTGATAAGGTTGTGGAATAAGAAGGACTCTCCCAAAAAATTTTGGGCCCAGGGCAGCCTGCAGAGACTGATGAATCAACCAAGGACCATGCATGGAGAGGACCTAGACCTCTTGCTCAGATGTAGCCCATGGGCAGCTCAGTCGCCATGCGGAGTAGGGGCAGTCTCTGGCATGAACTCAGTTGCCTGCTCTTTGATCACCTCCCCCATAGAGAGGTGGCCTTACTAGGCCACAGAGAAAGAGGATCCAGAGAGTCCTGGTGAGACCTGAGAGGCTAGGGTCAGATAGTAGGGAAGGAGTACCACCCTACCAGTGGACTAGGGAAGAAGGAGGGAGGGTAGGGATGTGAGGAGATGAGGGAGGTGGCTACAGTGAGGATACAAAGTGAATAAATTGTAATAAGTAATAAATAAAAAATAAAATTTGATCAGAAAAAAAGGACTCTCACTATTGGCTGTGGGATTGCTAAATAATGTGACCACTTTACATGATTACTTAGCAGTTTCTTCTAAAGCTACCTATACTATTACCATACATTCTTTGCTTGCTATTTATTCAAAAAAGATGGAATTTTATGTCAACTCAAAAACTTCTACCTGGATGCTAATAGAAGTTTTACTTATAATTTCCTAAAGTCAGAAGCAAGAGGTCCATGGCTTGGTGGGAGGGTCAACAATGGCTCTTGTAGACGAAAGAAAAATCCTTTGATACTAAACTGAAATGAACTCTCAAGCCATGAGAGCATATGGAAACACCTATATTTACAATTAAGTAAAAATCTTAATTTGTATGATTTCATGTGAATGACACCATGGAAAAGAAAAATAGGGAGACAGTACAAAAATCAGAAGTGGCCAGGACTAAGGGGTTACACACCTGGCCCACAGAGAATTTTTCTACCACCGTAAATTCAGAAACTATATTCATGACACTATAATTCTAGATACATGACAGTAGAAATTTGCCCAAGCTCAGATAATTGACAGCTCCAAGTGAACCTTAACATATAGATTCAGTATGCAAACCATGAGTCAATGTAAATTTCATTACATCAAGTAAATCACTCTGGCCAGACAGATAGTAAGGAGGGCTTCAGGTGTGTGCAGGGGCAAGGGTTAGATAAAACTTTGTACTTTCTGTTCAGTTTTGCTGTGAAGCTGAATTAGCTAGAAGACCACTTCAAAAAAGGAGGAAAGATGTTGAAGTTAATGTATACTTCATATACACTGTTACGCCTTTCTTCAACTCTAGTGTCATTAGAGGCTGACTAAAGATATCAAGCCCAGAAAGATGAAGCAACTCCTGAGATTATAGAGAAAAGTCAGCCAGCCTGATCTACAAAGTGAGTCCAGGACAACCAAGGCTACACAGAGAAACCCTGTCTTGAAAAACCAATATATATATATGTAGAGAGAGATAGAGAGATAGAGTGATAGAAATAGAGATAGATAAGAGATAGAAAGAGACAGAGAGATAAAGAGAGAGTTATATATATATATATAGAGAGAGAGAGAGAGAGAGAGAGAGAGAAAGAGAGAATCAGTAGGTAGAGACATGAATTCACTCTGATCAGGTGCTGAAATCTGTGCTTGCTTCCACTAATTGGTGACATTTGTCAAATAATAATGTTCACCCCAGTGGCCTCCCCTGCTCCCCTCTAGTGACCTGTGCTTTCCTTCACGAGTCTGTGGTCTGAGATGACTCACTTGCAGCAGCCGGAAACTGATACTTGAGAAGTCTTATAAAAGTCAGTCTGGCATTGTGCCTCTCTCATTACTGCACTCAGAATAATTAAAACAGCCCTTTGTCTGTGGAAACTAACATCAAAGGTCCTGACAAAGAATCTCTCTGGTGGGAACTATGATTATCACTGTTTTATGGCTGGAGAAACTGAGGAATGGATTTAAGTGGCTTGCCCCAGGTCCACTGGTGAGTCAGGGATCCAAGACTACAACAACTTCTTGCATCGCAATTCTGTTCTTGGTCCAAAATGCAAGCCACATTCATTAGGCTAATATTATTATTTCCTGGGTAAAAATTAAGGGATTAAGTCTATTGAAATCATAGCATCTGTGTAAGTGTGAGGGAAAGGTTATGGTCTCTCTGGGAACTAGGTCAGCAGACTGAGGGTTTTAATTAAGCTTCTGGAATAGAGACCCTGGGAACAAAATCACACCAGGACAAGTCTCACACTGCATGGCTATGCTCATTTATCAGAGAGGTTCAACTTCGGGTTATTTTAGAAGCCTTTAGCCATCTTGACTTTGGTGAATCTTGTGCTTCTGAGACCCAGCGAGTTGCCTGCCATTATGTGAAGAAGAGAGTCAGGTGGAAAGACACTGCAGTGTGTTAGAGAAGTGAGCAGTTGCTACACTTCTCACCACTGTACAAGGGGGTCAGTTTGCCTCAGTGAGTGGGTTAATGTGGTAATTAATGCAGAGTTCTATAAAGATTTGGTTCCAGGAAACATTATATGATAGAAACTTGTCTTCAAGGCTTGAAACTGTGTTTAAATCTAGTTGCTGAGATTTTTGTCCCCAGCTGGGTATGAATCTCATGTGGTGAGAAGTCAACATCACAGAGCCTTAGGCCAAGGGGCAAGGTTGCTGTTGTCACAATTGACCATGGGAAGGAGAGATTGAACAGACCCTTTAGAGGATTGGGGAGATGGGTAAGAGTTCTTTGTCCACAAGTGTGAGGACCTGAGCTCTAGTTCTAGGTACCCATAGAAAAAGTCAGGAATATCTCTGTGTGTCTGTAACCTCAGCACTGGGATGCAGAGATGGGAGGATCTGCAGAGCACGCTAGCCAGCTGCCTTACTTAAAAACGAGGAACTTCTGGTTTAGAGAGAGACTGTTTCAAGACAACAAGGTGGATCGGAAGATACCTGCTCTGTCCTTCACATGCTCAGGCAGAGGTGTGTACACTCACCAACTCATGAGCAGGCATTCATTCAACACCCCTTCCCCTCCCCCCTCACATGTGCACACTCACATGCCCACACATACCCATGCAGAGTCCCCTAGGTGACAATTGCCCGGTGATTTTGCCTACTGCCTGGATATTCTTTCACTCTCTGCCTGTAGAATGCTTCTTCTGCTTCAAGTGTCGTCTCTCATCCAAAGACGTTGCGTGCATTTCATATGTTCCTCTCCCATAGATATTTCTTAATACCATCATGTCTAGTTCAGTCCTGCTACGGTGTGTCTGTTGCTGTGTGAAGGACCTAATGAAAGGTAATATGTGTGGCAGTTATTTAGATCAGAACACAGAGGAGCAATAAATCTGTGTGGCATGGCCTTGGTGGTGCAAGATTGATACAGGACATAGTCTTATTTAAGACATCACCGAACTGAAGCTTTTCCCAGACCTGGCTTCACTCTCAGTGTAACCTCTTTTCTTCCTATAAGATAAACATATGGCCTCATTAGAATTAGTCATATTCATTGGCCTGAATATGGATTTGATCTTACTGTGGCAGAAAATGTGTATAAAAAATTTAATCCAGGCAAAAAACCTGAGCCTTGTGGGCCCTGCAGAGACTGATATTCTAAGCAAGGACAATGCATGGAGAGGACCTAAAACCTGGGCTCAGATGTAGCCCACAGACTCAGTCTCCAAGTGGGTACCCTAATAAGAGGAACAGGGGCTTTCTCAAGCATGAACTCAGTGACAGGCTCTCTGATCACCTCCCCCTGTGGGGTGCAGAGGAAGACAATGCAACCAGTCCTGATGAGACCTGATAGGCTAGGGTCAAATAGAAGGGTAGGAAACCTCACCTATCAGTGGTCTAGGGTAGGGGCAGAGGGGAAGTAGAGGGAGGAAGGGTGTGATTGGGAGGAGACAGGGGAGGGGGACACAGCCAGGATGCAAACTGAATAAATTGTAATAAATGATAATAATTATTATTTTTTTAAATTTAATACTTAACCTTTGGGTATTGGTTGAGGAAAGAATTCCACCTTAGAATTTTGCCCTGAAGTTTCAGAATTAATGCAAACAATTCCTCAGTTAAGCATTGATTTTTATTGCTACCTATTCATTTTTACATATATTATAGTAATCCACTGACATATATACAAATGCATAAACCAGTGGGACAGGCTCTGTTTGTATTATGTCGGAAGGGGTTAAGACAAGGGTCTTTTAAAAAAATATGATTTCTTTGTTTATTATAGTATCCATTTCTTCTCTCTTTTCCTGCCTTGTGCTACAGCTGTCATGTAAAACTGTTGGAAAATTTTAACCCCCACTTAATAAATGTAATATTAAATGAATTTACCCAGTGTTGAAAAACCTGGCATAGGTCCAACTTCAGGATGAACATAAATCTTCCTGTAAATTGCCTATTCTTCCCTCCGAGGGCCTGTTGTGTATGGAAAGTACATTTCATTAGACTCACTGAAGCCCCATTTATTTTACCCGTTTCTCCCAATCTAATATCTCTCATCTAATAGCTCAGGTGCTATAATGGTCGACATCATGGAGATTCAGAGCAATGGAAAGAGGTAGATAAATACAACAGAGTGTGTGGGGTAAATTATACATTACAACACCTTTTCTCCATTCACCTGGAAGTTCATTTCTTCACCCAATTCACCTCTTAAGAGTTGTTCCATTTTAAAGTCATCTTTCACACAAGGGAGTGTTTGTATGGCTTGGTGCAGAATAGATTTTGGTAACAGGCTTATTCCTTGAAAATAGCATTTTCCCTTTAGAACAGTGTGCTTTGAGGAGTTCTTATCAACATGCAAATTGAAATTCCTAGAACCTAGGGCAAAGGTAATTAGAACTTACGTAGAGCTCAGTAAAGAAGACATTAAGGAATTATTCTAAAAATAAGTGACTTCAATTTGCCTATCTATTCTACTCTCTCTGTGTTGTTTCCTCAATGCTACTCTCTTCTGTGTCCTTTAGCTTATGCCACATTTTGATTTAACCAAACTTCCGATAAATATAAAAGCCCCTCTTGATTTCATTGTTTATTATATTATATAATTAACTTCACACATAATTAAATAGCAAATACTATTTGGGTACCTGATGTTGATCTTTGGAAATAAACACTACTTCCTCAGTGGGCTATTGATGTTTCTTTCTGCCCACAGATCAAGCTCCCCTTCAACTTAATCATTTCATGGTATAATTTTGTAATTTTTCCACCTACATAGAAGTCCCTAGATGATGTGCTCAGTTTTGTCTAGTTGCATCTTTACATAAACAAAATCATATTTCTTGTTCTTTTCCCCTTTGGGTGTTGGGGCCTCTCTATGTTAATATAC
Source organism: Psammomys obesus (assembly GCF_907164565.1). Classification (NCBI taxonomy): domain Eukaryota; kingdom Metazoa; phylum Chordata; class Mammalia; order Rodentia; family Muridae; genus Psammomys; species Psammomys obesus. Next base: position 15,131,248 of record NW_026596079.1, read on the forward strand.
ACAGTTATATTGATTCCTTGTCACTGTGGTGGGTCTGGCACTAGCACAATTCATTGATGATGAGCATTTGAATGGGTTTCAGGTTGGTTGCTGCTGAACAATGCTGTTAAGACCACTTGACTTTGTTGGTGGTCACCATCCACTAATAACTTTAGCTTTTGCCATGCTGAGTATGTTTTTAGAGGAACAATGCTCATTAGCAGTAATTGATCTGCTTGTGTGATGTATTTGTAAAAAATCTTCCATGGTCTCCACAGATAAAAATGAGAGGTCTCATTGCCCTGCAGTTTCATTAACAGATTTTCACCATTCTTTCATGATTGAAATGATAAGGTATCAAGGGATTAGCTTTCATATATCTCATTACTAAACAGGTTGAATATCTTATGGGTCTGGGCCATTTTTCATGTTCTCATCTTTCTCCCCATGTCGGTATAATGTTCTTTTGAAATGTATACCATTTATCCTTGTTCATTCAAATGCTGATTTCTCTACCCCAGTATCTGGTTTCAGTCTGGACATTGCATTGTTCACCTGCCTCAAGTTTGTGTAAACACGCCACCATTTGTTCTCTACATTGTCAATTAAACAACCAGCCCCAATGCTGAACCATAGAGAGTATAAGGAGGGACATCCTGGTCCAGAGAGGGGGAGAAGGAAATGAGTTGGGGGAAAAGAGGAAGGAGAGAGAATGAGGAGGAGAGGTCTTGGAACCATGTGGAGAGATGATTCCTAACACCATGAGATATGACTAAGATATAATGGGTGAAATCTAAATAGTAGGAAACTATGTGGGCTTGGAGGTTTAGGATGGAATAACTGTTGCCCAGCATAGTGCTGTAGGTTAATTAAATAAATTCCTGTCTCTGTGTGGTGATTTGGGTATACAGCTGGTTTAGGACCAACTGCTGCTTAACTAAAAGATATATCAATAGTTAATATTATTGTGCTACAACATCCTCATTTACAACATTTTTTCTATTTCTATCAGACAATCTTTAAAAAAATTAACCTTGGTGAAAAATATTTATATATGTCAAATGTAAAATCCTCATTGATTTTGCTTAAAAAGTCTATATTTAGCCTGTGTTTTGCTTCTTTGTTGTGTTTTTAAATGAATTAAAGTCTTTAAGTTGAGTGTGGTGAAAGGGATCAATCTTTTCTTTTAAGATGTGTGCTTTTTATGACTTGTCTATGCTAAAGCCATAAATGAACCCTTTTAAATGACTTCTAAAGGCTTTTACATCTTGATTCCATCTGAAGTTGAAACTGTCTTGCTTGGATCACATACCATTTTAGAAGTGATAAATAACCATTGTTCCTATTCAATTTGTCAACTAGTTTATCTTTTTCTCATTCTGTCACAATGAACTCTTTTTTCAGGAGAGTGAGGTTCCCTGTTTGCTTATAGGTTTCTATTTTCTTTCATTTGCCTTTGGTAAATCTTTGCTCCAGCACTGTATGAACTTTCTGCACTCTAGGACAAGTCTTGACAGCTAACAGGGGATGTTCCATAAGCATGAACTGAGGTGTGTCTTGGTTATTCTTGGCTTTTTCTTACGTGAATTCAGGATTCAGTTTATGTAGGTTTATGAAGAATGCTGCTGAAATGTTTGCTGATGTTACATAAAGTGCATAGATTAGTTGGGAAAATTAGATTCTTTCATACCTTGATTGGACTTAGAGTACTATAGAACTTACATTTATTTAGATTTTTTTAACACATCCATTGAATTTTTGCCACCAATGGGTGATTCATATATTTTTATTAATTTTTGTGTACATTGTGTTTTAATCACACTATTGTAATTTATCTCATATATTTATACTATGTCTTGTTTTGACAGACATTTCTGTGGGGTGTCTTTATCTTGTTTTTCTTCCCAAAATGAATGATTCCAACACCATCTCACAAAAATTTCATACAGTTGCAGATTTCTGTTTTGTTTTATTTATAACTGGTGGCTCTTGGCTAGTTGAGAGGGTTCAAATTCAATATAGTTTGAATTTATTAGCTGAGATACTTTGCCTTATATGAACTTTAAATCTCACCTTGTACTTTTTTACATATTTGTTGAAATTTTGGGGATTTTAAACTTTTTCTTTAAAAGAAATCCCTTTGAGACTATAATATAATTACACCACTCTTCCATCCTCGAATCTTTTCTCTTTAAGATTATGCATCTCTCTATTCTCAATTTTCTTAATTTGAAGTCTGTATTTATATTTTACATTCTTAAATTTTTTTCTCTCTTACTTATGCATTTGATTAAACTTGTTACCATGGTATCTCATTAGTTTCTTTAAAGATCATGCCTTACTGATCTGTGTTTTTCTAATTTTGAAAATATTCTGTTTTTGAATACTATTTTGTAGTTTTCTAAATACATTTTTTTTTTTCAATTTAAGTAATTTATGAGTATCACTTAGCTATCATCCAATGCCTTGCCTCTCAATGACTTAGTCATGTTTGTAACTGTTTGGAAGGTTGGCACATTGAAGTTCGCAAATAAGTCTCTGTGTCACTCTAACTAGACATCTGTGAGCAAACTACCAAAATGTCTGGTGGCTCCTTCAGATCTACTCAGTGGGCTGTCTGGGATTAGATAATTTAAGCTGGGCTCCACTCTCATTTTTCTCAAGTTAGAAATTGTGTTCATGTCAGCTGCTTACATCTCTCATTTTTCTTTGGCCAACAGACTTATGGTATATCACTAGTATGACAGAAATATATACAATGGATCCCATTGTACACTCTGATGGCTAATCTTGGTTGCTCACTTTACTTTATCAGAAATTAACTAAATGGTACCCCTGACTGTATTATGTCAGGTGAGAAGACCCACCCTAAATCTGGGCCATACTTTCTGGTGGCCTCAACCCTACACAAAGAACTGTATACAAATGGGGAATGCTAGGAACAGGACAGGTAGTTCCTTCCCAGGGAACAACATACTAATTGGTTGTCCAGTGTCAAATGACCATCTCTGAAAAACATATGTACAACTAACGTTATACAGGCTGAGTAACTTATATTTAGTAATATGTATTGTAATGGAAGTTTTGTTTTCTTTGTAAACTCAGTTATGTCAGATAACTGAGTTTTAATCTCAAGTATGGGATTTTAGTTGGGCTATAGTTTGTCTACACCTGTTAATTGTCACATGGAGTGTGTGATCTTCATCAGCTGGTAATGACCTTCCACATGCGGCATGGAGGGGGTGTAGTCCAGGACTCTGAGAGTATAAATAAGAGAGCCAGGCAAAAGAAGAGGAGGTGCATGTGGTGGCTTTCAGTGTTGGTGTGTGGCGTGTGGCAGTTTGGAGAGACCAGAGAGCAAAGATGGTGTGGCAGTTTGGAGCAAACAGATGTTTCAGGGCATAGCAGTGTGGAAGAGACTGCTGGCTGCATCTGTGCTTGACAGAGCTTGGTATAGCGCCCTAAAAGAACTCCTTGACCCTAACTAGCAGAGAGTAGAGGGGTCTAGGCACCCTTTCCCCACTAAACTTTTCTTTCTCTACTTAAGGTTCAGGTTTGGTGGGGCCTAAACATCCCTAGTAAAGTAGAGTTTTAAAAAAGACTGCTACAGGTGGCTTTCTGTTAATATATATTATATTGTATTATATTGTATTGTATTGTATTGTATTATATTATATTATATTATATTATATTATATTATATTATATTATA
>NW_026596079.1:15134947-15144387 GCF_907164565.1 Psammomys obesus
TTATATTATATTATATTATATTATATTATATTATATTATATTATATTCACACACAAACATATTCCTATATGCATGCAATAACAATTAATGAAAAAAGAGGTCATGTATTTGAAGGAGAATGGTGAGGCCCATATGAAAGGGTTTGGCTGGAGAAAAGGGAAGGGAAGAGAGAAATGTTGTAATTATATTAATTTTATTCTTAAAAAAGGCAAGGAAGATGGAAACTTTTTCTTATTGCCTGCTTGCTTGTGCTCTCAGTAGCAAATTCATCTATGTTGTTAAGGAATAAGGAGTGTCCATTCCCTCGCTGATATTAGAACCTATTCTTTTCAGGATTCCAGTGTAGTCTGATGACCAGCAGTTCTCTAGGAATCCTCCAGGACCCCTAGATTGAGACAGCTGACAATATCCAGGCTCATGGAATTAACAACTACTGGATTCTTGGCCCATCCATTGTGAGACATCCACTGTTGTACTACCTGGGCAATAGCATGTAGGCCGCTGTGAAACACACATGCACATATGCACATACACACACACACACACACACACACACACACACAAACACACACTCAGTTCAGTTTCTTTAGAGAACCTGACTAAGAACACAGTAAGGCTTTGTTTCCGTTCGATAAACCAAGACACATTTGTGCTGTGTTGCAAGCATGGTAGAACTGAGATAGGAGTGGATGTCTCTGCAGAGTAAACAAAGCTGCCCAAACTCCAAACACAGGTATATTTTCATCATTTCTCTGTTGTTCAGTAAAACTCATTTCCCTGCCCATCTCAGCACACACCGCACAGGAAAGGTCATATGCTTTCTCAGCAATAGGTGGTTATTTGTCAGCCAGGATGACAGTCTTCATAAGAACCTGAGTATACTGCCATCATATTATCAGTATTTTTCATATTCAAGAGCTGTCCTTGGGCTCAATATTTCAAGTCCATACTTATTTTTAATTGATACCAGTAAATGTAAATGTTTTCATATGTATTATGGAGTGCTGTGTTCATAGTTATATAGCTGTGGTCAAATATCTCACAAGAGGCAACTTAAAGGAAGAGAGGCTTATCGCTTTATGGCTTGAGGGGAAATAGCATATCCCGGTGGAGAAGGCATGGCCACAGGAGCATCAGGCATCTAGACCAGCTGTAGTGACAGGCTGGAAACAGAGTGATGAGGCTGATGCTCCAGTTTCCTTTTCAAAATTCGTCTGGCAACCCCAGGCCATGGAATGCTTCAGCCACATTCAGGGTCTTTCTTTCTGCTTCAGTTAAACCCACTTGAAAAGCTCTCACAGACCTATAGAGAAGCATGGTTTTATGGTGATTTGAAATACAGTGGCCATGGTGACAGCGAAGATTTGCCATTGTAGATGGCATGTAACAGTTTAATCCTTGTATACATTGCATAATAATTAAACCTGAGGCAATGTATTTGTTTTCTCAAACATTTATTATTTCAATTTCTTCCTTCCTTCCTTTTTTCTTTTGTTTCTTTCTCTTTCTTTGTTCCTTCCTTCCTCTCTTTCTTTCTCTCTCTCTCTCTTTCTTTTTGTAATTGCTACTGTGCATCTTTATTGTTCCTGGGTCTAATCCCCGAAAGTTACCCTAACTGTGCCAGTGGTAGGTAAGTGATTGTGGTTTTCTTTTAACATATCAATGACATTATTTCACTGAATCTTGGTTTTCTTAATTGTTGATAGTTGGAACATAAACAAGAGTGTATTTTTCCATTCTGTTGAAAGCACACTCACTTGTTTATAGAAAAATATTGTCTATAGAAAAAAAATCTGTTAATTTTTGTTCTTTTTAAAAATTTACGTCTGGATTTGTTCCTTTGGTTTTCAATGTCTGTACAATTTATGCACTTAATTGTGATTGCTAAAAAATGTATTTAATGCACTTACAATGTGTTAATTTAAAATCAGATCAACGTCTTAATCATTTGCCTGCCACATAATCATGCTCTTTTACTCCTTTTTCTGCTATTGTTAAATAGTCCTCTTTTCCTAAAGAGAAATCTTTGTCTACTACTCTGAAGTTTCTGTACGACAGATTTCTAGGGGGTAGAATTCATTCAAGTACACAGTTAGGCCCACTCCTTTGTTGGGGCAGCAGCTTTACATTCTTGGCAGAGAAAGTGGGTGGCACTACATTGATAATATATGTGATAGAGAGATGGGAAAGGTAAAAACAAACAGCATAGTACATGAGTGGTGATGTCCAGACTTCTGCTGCCACTTAGGGCCTTGTCTGGGTCTGTGGGCCTACTGCAATCTGGGGTCACATTAGTGACTAAAAATCACAGGGAAGCCCATGATCTGTGCTCCTGCTGACTGCAAAGAGAAAGGAGCAGCATTTGCAGTGATATGAATGATTGCAGATGTATGATTGAGAAACAGGGATATGGAAGGCTTCTGTGACAACCCCTAATCCCCCAGCCCCCAGCCGCCCCCCCCCCAAATAAAGTAGCAGCCTAAATAGGAAGTGATCAAAGAGAACTTTTAAAAGTGTGATAAGGATTCTGAAGTTAGCTCTCCACGATGATTAGTGGCTTCCGGTGGGTGTGTGGGAGGGGAACGACTCAGTTCTATTTAAGGGGCAGGCCACTGAGAGTTCGGCCGTGATCTAGTGAGTACATAGATAACAGATGTGGGACTTCTTTTTAAAACCTTTATTTATTTATTTATTTATTTATTTATTTATTTATTTATTTATTTATTTATTATTTTTAGTTTTTTTAGTTTTTGGGGAATGGAGGTCACAAGGGTGGAAGGGGTGGGGACATGGAAGAACTAGCAAATGAGTATGATCAGAGTGCTTGATGTGAAATTCCCAAAGAATCAATAAAAGTATGAAGTTGAAAAAATTAGTTATTTTAATTGCTTTCTTTTCAGTTGGCTTCCTTTTTTTCATTTCAGTTTTTCAATTTATTCATTTTGCATCCTGGTTGTAGCATCCTCCCTCCTCTCCTCCCAGTTCCACTCTTCCCCCCTGTTTCCCCTATCCCCACTCCCCTACTCCTCAGAGAAGGGGAGCCCACTTACCCACCCATCCCAGCATATCAAGTTGCATCAGGACTGAGCGCATCCTCTTCCCCTGTGGCATGGCAGGGAAAAGTGATAGAAAAGCAGGCAACAGAGTCAATGTCAGAGTCAGCCCCATTCCTTTTACTAGGGTATCCATATGAGGATTGAGCTGCCCATTGGCTACATCTGTGTACGGGGCCCACGTCCAGTCCATGCATGGTCCTTGGTCTCCACAGGCTGCCCTGGGAGTTGTCTCTGTTGGTCTTCTTATGGAGCTCCTGTCCCATCTGGTTCCTTCTATCCTTTCCTGACTCTTCCACAAGACGCACTGCGCTCCACTAAATGTTTAGTTGTGGGTCTCCGCATCTGTTTCCATCAGCTTCTGGGTAGAGCCACTCAGAGAACAGCTATCTTAGGCTCCTGTCTGCAAGGAGAGGGTTTTTATTTTTACTGTGTGTGTGTGTGTGTGAGAGAGAGAGAGAGAGAGAGAGAGAGAGAGAGAGAGACAGCGACAGAGGCAGAGAGACAGGGACAGAGAGAGACAGAGACAGAGAGAAAGACACACACAGACAGAGAAACAAGAGAGAGGGGTTACAAACCCAAGCCTATGTGACCAGGAATCTCAAGCCCCTTTGAAGGCTATTAATGGTGATGAAGGCTTTCCACAAATGTGAATACTTGGAGTAGCATCGTGAATTATTTCATTTCACCACACTCATGTCATTATATAGATATAAATAATATATATATATTATATTAGCTTAAAATATTTTTGGACTTTGTACTAATTAGTGATTTGATCTATAATTGTATTTGTTTATAAAGTTAAAGAGTGGAACAATACTGTTTTGTTTGGATATTTATGAGTAACATCAAATTAACATTTCCTTCCTTCCTTCCTTCCTTCCTTCCTTCCTTCCTTCCTTTTCTCCTTTCTTTTTTCTTTCCCTTCCACTTCCTTCCTTATTCTTTTAGGAGAGGACCTAAGGCAGCCCATGAACTCATGTTAATTTTGCATTAAGCTCACAGTAAGTAAGATGACAGCTATGAAATAAGATGCTTATCTGTCTTTCTTTTTTTTACTTTTTTGATGTATCTTTAATTAATTTATTCATTTACATCCCGATTGTAGCCCCCTCCCTTGTCTCCTCCTGGTTCTACCCTCCCTCCCTCTTCCCCCTATCCCTGTCCCCTAGTCCTCAGGAAGGGGAGCTCTCGTCCCTTACCAACTGACCTCAGATTATCAAGTCTCTTAAGTCTCTTCAGGACTGCCTGCATCATTTTCCTCTGTGGCCTGTAAGGCCACCTTGCCAGGGGAGATTGATTGAAGAGCAGGCAACAGAGTTAATGTCAGAGACAGTCCCTGGTTCCCTTACTAGGTGACCCACGTGGAGACTGAGCTGCCTATGGGTTACATCTTTCTTTTTTCGAACTTCATTTGTAATAAATATAGGGTTACATAAAACTAAAAAACAGTACAGTTTTCATTGACTGTTCTCCCAGCTTCCTTTAACTAGCAGTTTATATGCCCATAAAACAATCATTAAAGCGAAAATTAACTTTGACAAAATACATTTTATGAGGTATTGTCTAGTCCTTGGTTAAGTTTGCCATTCACTTGCTGGTATGCATAAACTACCCAGAAGTTGAAATGACTTTGTTTTAGGTATATTAAGATTTTCACACGGTGGGTCTTAATGATTATTTTTTAAGAAAATTATATTTGGTAAATAAATGACCTGGTAGTTTATCTTGTGCATTTGACCAATGTATAATTGTAACAATAGACATTTTGTTGCTAAATACTGAAATTAACAATATAATATTTACCTATTAATTAGAATGTATTCATATTTATATGTGAGAAAAGGAGACTCATTAAAGGTTTAGAACATAACCTAAGGTCACAGAGGAGGTAGGGATTAGAGTCTAGTTTTACGTCCATATTTGTCTTTCTATGAGGACCATATTGTCCTGTTGGCCGATAGCACTTCCAATTAGTACTGGGTCTGACTTAGACTTCTGTTCAGACCAAATTACAATCTGGTGTGATTCTCTCTTCCATAATAATCTCAGATTTCAGGAACAAAAGTCAGAAACTTCTCCTTTTGGTCAATAGGTCCCATCAGAATTGATAAAGGGTCATATGGCCATCCTCCCGGTAACATTATTATTATTATTATTTAAATATAAGACACTTCCCAGAGTCCTTTCCTTAAAGAGGGAGAAATATCACTGAAAATTGGGCAGGTGTGAGAACTACAAAGCTATGATCCACTAGTCAGTGCAAACCAGGAAGAGAGAGAAAGTTATCTTTCTTTTTTTCATTCTCTTCTGGATCAACTTGTCTAATATCTCCTCTTAGATAGATATTAGCTGCCCAAATCATTTCTGGAAATGGTCCAGGCTTGAGGAATGTGACACTTGGCAGAGACATAGGTGTTGCCTCTTTCTAATAGGTGTCTTAGAGTCAAGGTCAAGTTCGGGGATTTTTCTGGGGTCTTTCATGTGCTGTTATTCTTGTCTCTGGTCCAGGCATTTTTCCCAGGGGTCTGAAGGAGGATGACTGAAGAGTAATCATCCCTTGCCTGGAAAGGGAAGATCATGGTAAATTCTCCCATGATTACTGATACATCATAATCTCCTCCTTCATGGAAAGAAGGAAACTTAGAAACTCCACTGGCAGCTTGGTTGACTGAACTATTTTATGCTCCACACTAGCCTTGTCCTGAGAAATCAGCTGTTTCACTTGCTGTCCATTTCCCCCACAGATTCATTTACCCTGTTTGTGTGTGCATCTGTAGTTGGCTCATGTGAAACAGGTGTCTTTGTATATGTTGTGTGGAAAACTTGATCTTCCCAGCCTGTTTTTTTTTTTTCCACTTATAGGAGACTACCTCCCTCTTTATTGTGGAGACTTTCTTCATGTCTCCAGTTATTCTCAAGCAGAAAGAGTATTTCTGGACTTGGTTTTCTATATGAACATGATACAGTTATTTTCCTGCCAACTTTGATTCCAGACTATGTGTCTTAATTTCGTTCATCTCTGAAACCCCTTCCATATACTCGTCACTCAGGCCAATTTTGTTTGTGTTATCATATGAGTTGAATAGATAATCTCTAACATTTGTAAGGTGTTTTGAGTCTTTAGCAGATTGTTTCATGTTCATCACAAAACAGTGAATAGGATGTGTATCTTTTCTTTGGACATGAGGGTGCTTACCTCTAAAGTGGTGACACACTTCAAATGGTGGACGAATGACCTAATGGATCCTAATTCTTACTGAGTTGAAGTCAGTGCTGAAGCTGAGTAAACATTCATGTCATGAAACCCTTTAGTTCTTTCTCTTTATGCATATCTAGAGAATGGCTTTATATTTGATGGTATTTGGGTGTGGCTTCAGTGCCGACTAGAAAGTTCAAACCCCACAGCAAGGAATTCAAGACATTGTTCTCTGTCTAGAGGCCCAATTTTGTTATTACATACTCTGTTAGGAACCACACCACTGTAGTCTTTGCTGGAAAGCATTTTTCTGTTAAAGGCTAAGTTGATGACATTTTGTGTTTTATATGTCAGGAAAATTTTGTTCCAATTTGTCTTGCTACAATGGTGTGGCAACAGCAAAAAGATCCCTTAAATCACTAGAAGAACCATGTTCCAATAAAACTTTATTTTCCTAGGAGAGACCTACTCACAGCAAACAGATGAACTCACGGTTCATCTGATTTTTAAAATTTGCCTACTCTTCCAAAATGTTCCCTGAATCTTAGGTACCATAGTGTTGTGTATCTATGGCTACTGGGTTCTACAATTCTGCATTTTGATTAACTGGTTTTTTTTCTTTAATAATCTCTCAGTTTCAAAAAAGTTTCTTCGATGAGGGATGAGGACTACCCTTATCTGTGGGTATAAGGACAAATATTTAGAATGTACTTAGAGATCATACTGGTTTAGTAGAGTGTTGGGTGTAGGTTCTTCTCCAAGATCCATGACTTCACCGGCCCTGTGTAGTTTGGCTAAGTTTCCAGATCTGAGCATGATTTGATTCTTAAATACAATTAGAGTGCCGTTGGTTACTACCAACATACGTGTGTCAGTACCGTACCCAATGGGTCATTGCACCATGCTGGTGGTAGTTGTGGTTCATAAGTGTCAAAGCTGGGTAAAACTGCTGCTTCTTTTCTCCTATGCAAGCTTGCATGGCACCTTCAGATATATCCTTAAAGTCTCAGCAATATTACAGCCTAAACATGAGTGGAACAATAATAACAACAATAAACTTCTAAAGTGACTGGGAAATGTTCAGGAGGTCTCAACCAGAACTATAGCCCACAAAGGAATGCGGAGAAGAGGATAATTTTCTTTCTTTTTTATTTAATTACTTTTATTTTTATTAATTACAGTTTATTCACTTTGTATCCCCCTGTACCTCTCTTCCTCCTCCCCTCCTAATCCCAACCTCCCTCTTCCCCACCCATGTCCCTCTCCCAGTCCACTGATAAGGAAGGTCCTCCCCCCCTTCCCTCTGATCCTAGTCTATCAGGTCTCATCAGGACTGGCTGCACTGTCTTCTTCTGTGGCCTGGTAAAGCTGCTTCTCCCTCTGGGGGAGGTGAGCAAAGAGGAGGCCAATCAGTTCTTGTCAGAGACAGTCCCTGTCCCCATTACTATGAAGGCCACTTAGACACTGAACTGCTATGGGCTACATCTGTGCAGGGGTTCCAGGCCATCTCCATGAGTGGTCCTTTACTGGCGTATCAGTCTCCGAAAAGACTCCTGTGCCCAGACTTTTTGGATCTGTTGCTCTCCTTGTGGAGCTCCTGTCCTCTCCAGGTCTTACTATCTCCCTCTTCTTTCATAAGATTCCTTGTACTCTGCCCAAAGTTTGACTATGAGTCTCAGCCTCTGCCTCAATAACCTGTGGAATAACGCTTCCTCAAGATCCAGCCATATCACTCCTAGGCATATATCCAAAAGAGGCTCAAGTACACAATAATTATATTTGCTCAACCATGTTTGAAGCAGCTTTATTTGTAACAGCCAGAAGCTGGAAACAGCCCAGATGCCCCTCAGTTGAGGAATGGATACAGAAATTGTGGTACATCTACACAATAGAATATTACTACGTGATAAAAAACAAGGAAATCATGAAATTTGCAGGCAAATGGTGGGAACTGGAAAAGATCATCCTGAGTGAGCTATCCCAGAAGCAGAAAGATACACAGGGTATATATTCACTCTTAAGTGGATATTAGACATAAAGGATAAACATACTAAAATCTGTACCCCTAAGGAAGCTAATCAGGAAGGAGGACTCAGGCTTAATGCTCAATTCCCATTCAGAAAGGCAAAGAGAATGGACATCAGAGGAGGGAGAAAATGGAACAAAAGAGGAGCCTACCACAGAGGGCCTTGGAAAGTCTCTACTCTGCAGATAAATAGTTTTCTTAAGGGAAGAGCACACAAACTTGTTACCAAATAGTCAGATCTGAAAGCATACATACAAGTAACTTCATACAATCTGAGCTGGTTGTTTTTATGTATTTTGGAATATATTTGCTACAATAACTATTAATGACAAACAAGGCCATTAATTTGAAAAGAGAAAGGAGGGATACACAGGAAGGATTGGGGGAGGAAAGGAAAGGGGGAAATGATATAATTATAATCTCAAAAGTAATTATAAAAGAAAATCACTTTATTTTCAAAAAACAGGTGGGATCAGGATGTGTTCAAGAGCCAAGACTGACCCCCTGTTATACAAAGTCTCTAAAGGCAGCATATATTATTTTATTTTTCCTTGTTCCTCAGTTTCTTCCCCTTGTTTATGTTCCTTATTTCTTCTTTCCTTGCTACATTCTTATCTTTTAACTCTATGCTCAGTATGTATCCATTCCCACAAGCTAGCCTTAAACTATAGAATCTTCATATTGCTGGATTTACGCAACTTATAAAATTGAACACCAAGTCTGGAAAGATGGCTCAGGTAAGATAGAGCTTTATGCTCAAGCCCGGGGACCCTGGGACACTCTGCTCAGCCACTTTAGCCAAACTGTTGAATTCTGGGTTCATTAAGATTCCAATTTTAAAAAATGAAGTTGAACACGACAGAGAAAAAGACACCTAGCATCAACCTCTGGCCTCTATATGCACACATACAAGCATGTACACACACAGAGAGACAAAGAGAAAGGGAGACAAAGAGAGACAGAGAGAAGGAGGGAAAACGAGTGGCAGAGAGACAGAGGAAGAACTCCATTGCAATCTCATTGCTGATCATTCTTTTTTTTTTTTTTTTTTTTTTTTTTGAGGTTTTTTTTTTTAATTATTATTATTATTATTTTTTTTTATTAATTACACTTTATTCATTTTGTATCCCCCCATAAGCCCCTCCCTCCTCCCCTGCCG
>NW_026596079.1:15149387-15168957 GCF_907164565.1 Psammomys obesus
TGTGAATGGTGTTGTTTCTCTAATTTCTTTCTCAGCCCTTTTGTCTTTTGTATACAGGAGTGCTACTGATTTTTTTGAGTTAATTTTATATCCGGCCACTTTGCTGAAGGTGTTTATCAGCTGTAGGAGTTCCCTGGTAGAGTTTTTGGGGTCACTCATGTATACTATCATATCATCTGCAAATAGTGATAATTTGACTTCTTCCTTTCCCATCTGTATCCCCTTGATCTCCTTCGACTGTCTTATTGCTCTAGCAAGGACTTCCAGCACTATGTTGAAGAGATATGGAGACAGTGGGCAGCCTTGTCTTGTCCCTGATTTCAGTGGGATTGCTTTAAGTTTCTCTCCGTTCAGTTTGATGTTGGCTATAGGCTTGCTGTATATCGCCTTTACTATGTTTAGATATGTGCCTTGTATCCCTGATCTCTCCAGTACTTTAAACATGAATGGATGTTGGATTTTGTCAAATGCTTTTTCAGCATCTAGGGAGATTATCATGTGGTTTTTTTCTTTCAGTTTGTTAATATGGTGGATCACATTGATGGATTTCCGTATATTGAACCACCCCTGCATACCTGGGATGAAACCTACTTGGTCATAGTGGATAATATCTTTGATGTGTTCTTGGATCCGGTTTGCAAGTATTTTGTTAAGTATTTTTGCATCAATGTTCATAAGGGAGATTGGCCTGAAATTCTCTTTCTTTGTTGAGTCTTTGTGAGGTTTAGGTACCAAGGTGATTGTGGCTTCATAGAATGAGTTTGGTAATGTTCCTTCTGTTTCTATTTTGTGGAATAGTTTGAAGAGAATTGGAGTTAGCTCTTCTTTGAAGGTCTGGTAGAATTCTGCGCTGAAGCCATCTGGTCCCGGGCTTTTTTTGGATGGGAGACTTTTGATGACTGCTTCTATTTCTTTGGGGGATATAGGACTATTTAGTTGATTTACCTGGTCCTGATTCAGCTTTGGTGAGTCAAATCGATCAAGAAAATTGTCCATTTCATTTAGATTTTCAAATTTTGTGGCATATAGACTTTTGAAGTAAGTCCTAATGATTGTTTGGATTTCCTCAGTGTCTGTAGTTATGTCCCCCTTTTCATTTCTGATTTTGTTGATTTGGGTGGTGTCTCTCTGCCTTTTAGTTAGCTTGGCTAAGGGTTTGTCGATCTTGTTGATTTTCTCAAAGAACCAGCTCTTGGTTTCATTGATTCTTTGAATTGTTTTATTTGTTTCTAATTGATTGATTTCAGCCCTGAGTTTGATTATTTCCAGCCGTCTACTCCTTTTTGGTGTGTCTGCTTCTTCTTTTTCTAGGGTTTTTAAGTGGGCCATTAAGTTGCTTGAATGAGCTGTCTCGAATTTCTTCTTGAAGGCACTTAGTGCTATGAACTTTCCTCTTAGCACTGCTTTCATTGTGTCCCACAAGTTAGGGTATGTTGTGTCTTCATTTTCATTGAGTTCTAGAAAGGCTTTAATTTCTTTCTTTATTTCTTCCCTGACCCAGCTGTCATTTAGTAACAAGTTGTTCAGTTTCCATGAGTGTGTAGGCTTTTTGCTATTTCTGTTGTTGTTGAAGTCCAGCTTTATTCCATGGTGATCAGACAGGATACAAGGGATTATTTCAGTCTTCTTGTATCTGTTGAGGCTTGCTTTGTGAACAACTATATGGTCTATTTTGGAGAAGGTTCCATGAGGTGCTGAGAAGAAGGTAAATTCTTTTGTGTTTGGGTGTAAAGTTCTGTAGATGTCTGTGAGGTCCATTTGATTCATGACCTCTGTCAGAGATATTGTTTCTTTGTTTAATTTCTGTTTTGTTGACCTGTCCTTTGTTGAGAGTGGGGTGTTGAAGTCTCCCACTATTAATGTGTGGGGATCTATATATGGTTTAAATTTTATCAATGTTTCTTTTACAAATGTGGGTGCTCTTGTATTTGGGGCATAGATGTTCAGGATTGTGATGTCTTCCTGGTGGAATTTTCCCTTGATGAGTATGAAGTGTCCTTCCTCATCTCTTTTTATTAATTTTGGTTGAAAGTCTATTTTATCAGATATTAGAATGGCTACTCCTGCTTGTTTCTTGGGTCCATTTGCTTGGAAAGTCATCTTCCAACCTTTTACCCTCAGGTAATGTCTATCTTTGTGTCTTAGGTGTGTTTCTTGTATGCAACAGATTGCTGGGTTTTGTTTACGTATCCACTCTGTTAATCTGTGTCTTTTTACTGGAGAGTTGAGTCCATTGATGTTGAGAGAGATTAATGACCAGTGGCTGTTAGATCCTTTGATTTTGATGTTGGCTGTGTTCATAAGTTTGTGTGCTTGGTTGCTTTTTGTTTTGCTGTAGTAAGGTTAATTATTTCCTGTGTTTTCTTGACAGAAGCTAATTTTCTTGGGTTGTATTTTCCCTTCCAGTGTCTTCTGTAATGCTGGATTTGTGTGTAGGTATTGTTGAAATTTGTTTTTGTCATTGAATATCTTGTTTTCTCCGTCTATGAGGACTGAGAGTTTTGCAGGGTATAGTAGCCTGGGTTGACATCTGTGTTCTCTTAGGGTCTGCATGATATCTGTCCAGGCCCTTCTGGCTTTCATAGTTTCTGTTGAAAAGTCAGGTGTGATTCTAATGGGTTTGCCATTATATGTTACTTGGCCTTTTTCCCTTGCAGCTTTTAGTATTTTTTCTTTGTTCTGTATACTTCCTGTTTTGATTATTATGTGGCGGGAGGATTTTCTTTTCTGGTCAAATTTGTTGGGTGTTCTGTAGGCCTCATGTATCCTTATTGGCTTCTCCTTTAACTTGGGGAAGTTTTCTTCAATGATTTTGTTGAAAATATTTTCTGGGCCTTGGAGAAGGAAGTCTTCTTTTTCCTCTATTCCTATTATTCTTAGGTTTTGTCTTTTCATATTGTCTTGGATTTCTTGGACGGTCTGTGTCAGGAATTTTTTGGATTTAACATTTTCTTTGACAGATACATCGATTTCTTCCATTGTATCTTCTACACCTGAGATTCTTTCTTCCATTTCTTGTATTCTGTTGGTTATGCTTACCTCTGTAGTTCCTGTTTTCTTCCCTAAATTTTTCCTCTCCATTATTTCCTCCATTTGTGTTTTCTTTAATTTTTCTAGTTCTATCTTCAGGTCTTGAGTTGTTTTGTTTACTTCCTTCACCTGTCTGCTTGTATTTTCCTCTTTTTCTTTTAGTTCCTTCAACTCTGTCTCTTTGATTTCTTTCAGTGATTTAATTATTTCTTCTCTGAAGGCCACAAGCTGTTTGGCTGCATCTTCCCGTATTTCTTCACGGATGGCCCTAATTTGCTTGTCTTTATCTTCCTCCATTTCTTTACGGATAGCCATGATCTGTTTGGTTTTATCTTCCTCTAATTCTTTACGTATTTTATCTGTTTCCTCTATTATTTTCTTCATCAACATAGATGTAAGGTCATCTTCTTGATTTTCTATTATGCTGCATTGTTCAGGGCTGTTCGCCCCTGGATGGCTGGGTTCTGGAGATGCCATATTGCTCTGTCTTTTGTTGGTTGAGCCTTTACGCTGACCTCTACCCATTGGGCTGATTTAGGTGTTGGCTGTTAGTTTCTGTGCTTCCTGGAGTCCTGAGGTAGGGAGTATCCCCTTGGCCGGAAGATGATTTTTCCTGAAGGAGTCCTTCTCTGCTTTTTGGTTATGGTCACTGTATGGCCAGTGTTTCTCCGGAGTTGCCACTGCTCACCTCAGGTTTATAGCCCTGAGTAGTAGCTGTGGTCTATGTTAGGCAGGGGGGGATCTCCTCTTACCCATAAAATTTCTCAAGACAGCTACCCCACTGCTGGGTTTCTTGTTATAAATTTAGTGTGCTGCTGCTCTCTAAATTTCCATGTACAGTCCTCTTGAAGAAACTGCTGATTCCCTAGCTATGGGGTTTTCTCCCAACAGGGAAACTCAGTCTGTTATCCTGGGGCGCACAGTTCTGTTTGAGAAAGTGGGAGGTGCACTCAGCAAGTCTCTGGGCCAAAGGCTGATTGCTCTGCTCTGGACCTGGAGAATGTGCACCTAGGTTGAGTTGGCACCTGGGGGCGCTGCTCTGGTCTGGAGGCTGGGTGCCTCACTCTGGACCAGAAGCTGTGTGTCTCTGTCTGGGATGGAGGCTGTAGGCACCACTCTGGTCCAGACGCTGTGGGTGCAGGCCCCCTGAAGGATCAGGAATTCCTACAGTTTTGGCAGTCCAGCCAGGGACAACTGGCTGATCCCTGGCACAGTATCTGAGGGCTGCTGTAATGACTCTTCGGCTCCTGCAGGTTCGAGGATGCAGCTGTGTGTCCCAGTGCCCCAGGGGAACGCAACAATGGCGGCAGAGCACAGCACTTCTGCCTGCACTAGAGTCTGCGTGAGTCCAGGCAGTGTTTTGGTGCTGGGTGTCCTAAGCGTTAGAGCTGCTGACCCCCTCCGCTGGGGGTTTCCTCCTGCCAGAGACCCGCAGTCTGGTGCCCTGGTGCCCTGGTGCCCACAGTTCTATCTGAGGCGGCGAATCACGCGCGCAGGCAGGGCTCTGTGCAGGCAGGCGCCTTTGTCCCTCCCGGCTCTGGGTCCGCACTGGCTCCTGGGGCACCCGCGGAACCCGAGTCTTTTCCAGGGGATGTCTGGGTAACCTGGGGTCGGTCCCAATTGTTTCCTGCTCTGTGGGGTTATCTCTCGACTGGGAAATCCAGTCTATGGTGTTGTGGGCCCACAGTTCAGTCTGGGACCATGACCAGATCGCGCTGGCGGGTAGCTCTGGGCTGGCGACCAAGCGCCTGGCGGAACAGGGATCTCTTCCGCGGTTTAGCCGGGTGAGTTAAAGCTGATCGAATCCCCCACCATGAGGTATCCTCTCACCTGAGAAACACAACCACTTGTGTTTTATGGTCGCGAGTTCTGATTGCTGGTCACTGTGCCAATCCTGCTGTGCTGCTCCTCAGAATGAGAGTCCTCCCGGCGCCGCCATCTTGCCCCGCCTCTTCGCTGATCATTCTTAATTTTGAGACCATTGTCCCGAATCAATTTTCATACTGCAGTCTACTTTTTTCTGGATTTCTTATTTAAAGTAAAATACTTTACTTTCTTATTTAAAGCAATTTATTTAATTCTAATTTATGTACATTAGTGTGAAGGTGTCAGGTTTCTTGAAATAGGCGTTACAGACAGACAGCCGTGAGCCGCCATGTGGGTCCTGGGAATTGAACCTGGGTCCTTTGGAAGAACAGACAGTGCTTTTAACCTCTAAGCCATCTCTTCAGCCCATGGATTTCTTATCTGACATTCTGGTTCATTCTCTCTCTCCCTTTTCCTTCTCCTCCTCTGCCTCCTCCTGTTCCTCCTCTTCCCTCTCCTCCTATTCCTCCTCCTCCATTTCCTTCCCCTCCTGTTTCTCCTCTTTCTATGTATGTGCAGTGTGTGCATATGTGGGTGTCAAAGGGCAACTTCAGTTGTCATTCATTCCTAAGATGCTACCCTTCTTGTTTAAGAGACAAGGTCTCTCAGTGACCTGGAACTTGCTGACTAGATTAGGCTGGATGGCCAATGAGCCCCCAAACCCCACCTGCTTCTACCTCCTCAATGTTAGGGTTACAAGTGCCTACCACCACACCCATTGTTTTCTTTCTGTACATAGGTTCTACAGATCAAATTCCGTACGTTGCCACTTAATCAATGTCTTCCCATTCCCCCTCCCTCTCTAGAGCTGAGTGTTCTCTACTCTCATCATTATGATCCCCACTTTCTCTATGGTAGATCAGATTCTGCTCTCGTGGTCTCTGCTGACCCAGGCCACCTTGGATGCTATCCCACTTTCATCTTTCACAGAGATAGTTGCTTTTGTGATGCCATTTCCACTATACTCATCTGTATGATGATTGCCATTTTCTTTCCAGCTCTAACTGGGGCCCTTTGTGCCCAGTCTTGTGACAAGTGACAAGAGGATATAGAGATCTGAATGACATAGTTTGTGTTATTAAACAGCCAGTCTGGCAGAAAAGAGATGCCAGCAATGCTAATGCAGCATAAAGGATGTGCTTGGGGAACCAGACTTGGGAAGGATGATTTCAAGGTGAGAATAAGGTCAGAGACAGCTTCGGTTTTGTCTCTGATATTTATTTTCCTACTTATGAACCTGCTGTAGCTTCATCGTCTCCACTGTCAACTCCAATGCCCTCAGTATCTTCTTCAGTGTTTTTTGAAAACTTTGATGGGTTTATTAGCCCTTTCAATTGTACTTCTAGTTGCTAGTCTTTCTTGCATGTAGCAGGCCACTTTTGTTTCCATGCTGAGTGTTCCTTATCATTAGTTACCAACTATGTCACCCTGAATGAACACTTAAACTCCTTGAATATCAGTTCTCTCATGTTTAAAACAAAAATCTGAACATTGATTTTACATTTGTTCATTTAAAACTGACCTGAAACATCACACTGAAAACGTCTTCCCTAATGCTTGGCACTTAGTAAGCCCGCTGAAACTACCCATTTTTTTTTTTCCTGCTTGCATCTCCCTTCTTGCTTCCTACCTGTCTGAATCTTAATCACACTTCTAGACCAACTACACTTTTTGTAGCTGTGTGAAAATTTCTGTAACATTTTCAGCCAAATTCTGGCTTTTGTCCTATTCTTAAGAAGCTAATAAACAAAGGATTATTTTTGGCTCTCTGCTATTATGTGGCTGTTTTATGCCTTCTGTTTAGGCAGACATGAGCCTAAGCCTGGCTCTCTCAGTGTGTGGCGGTATGATCTGCAGCTGCTTGCCTCCCCTGAGCCTCTATTAACTCATTGGTAGAATTAGATTAAGCATAATGTCCCCAGTCATAAAAGTCACCTTTCAGTCACTTATTGGTCATAAGCCCTGCAAAAACTTAAGATCAAAAAGAGTTGCTGTTTATTTATGTGTATCTTTTTTTTCTTTCTTTTCCCACCAAGCGTGAAGATTAGCATGAGACTGGCTATCCTGCTGGTGTTTTTATTGCCCATCACAGTAGACAGAATAGCTCATTAAATACTTTTGAAATAAAATGTGGCAAGTTACTTCCAGGTGGAATTTGAGGATTAGTAGGCCATAGGTTAACCCTCTGGCCACTTTCAGTCAATGTACGTTTTTATAACATGGCTACCCACATTTCTTACACCCTTGCTCTCACTTTTACTGCTGTTAACTAAGGCAGACAGAGCCCATGCTCACCCCAAATGAATAGTGTTGGCTTGAGAAGAGAAACTCTACTACAGGGGAATCTCCATAATGGTGCCGAACTTAAGAGTGAGCTACATGAATATTCGAACTAACACAAATGTTCATAAATATAAAAACTACCCTGTGGACGGGAACCCCACAAAGAGAGCAACAGAACCAGAAAATTTGAACACAGGGAACTTCCCAGAGACTCATACTCCAACCAAGGACTATTCATGGAGATAACCTAGAACCCCTGCACAGATGTAGCCCATGGCAGTTTGGTGTCCGAGTGGGTTACATAGTAATGGGGATAGGGACTGCCTCTGACATAATCTGATTGGCCTGCTCGTTGATCACCTCCCCCTGTGGGGGGAACAGCTTTACCAGGCCACAGAAGATGACAATGCAGCCACTCCTGATGTGATCTGATAGACTAAGATCAGAAGGAAGGAGAGGAGGACCTCCCCTATCAATGGACTTGGGGAGGGGAATGCGTGCAGAAGGGGGAGAGAGGATGGGGTTGGGAGGGGAAGAGGGAGGGACTTATGAGGGGATACAAAGTGAATAAAGTGTAATTAATAGAAAAAAAGAAAATAAAACTACACTCTGGGTGCTTAAAGGAAGCTAGAGAGATTGAGATTTCAGCAATTTCTGTCTTTTGCTTCTGTGTTCTTCATCATTCTGGAAACAGACGAGCATTTAACAATAAGTCCAACTTAATGCTTAGTGCATTGCCTGAAAATCAAGGTCCTCTTCTTATTTCATTGGCTGCTAGCATCTTTTATTTCTCTTAACTTATCACTAAGCAGAATCGAATCAGTTTCATTGAAAGTATATAGTGCAAATTTCTATCAGGCTTTCATGGATTTGCTATTGATACAATTAGTTAAAAAATAGGGTTTTTTTTTTTTTTGGAGGGTGGCTGGAAAACAAACTTATGGTTTCACAATGCAATGTGAATATTCTGCCACTGAACAATATTCTAAGCTCTTAATTTTCTATTTAATTTTGATGTTACTGATGTGAAGATAATGTGCTTTCACTTCATAAGTAAGAAAACAAAAATGCCCAAATGGTTATTTATATTTTCAGTGTCCAAAGGGCACAGAGTATCTTAAATATCTTTGAGATATTTGGGCTACCGTTCTGGGCTTCTATTTCCTCTTTTCTTGTAATCCAGATTTCCAGCTGAGATTCAGCATTCCCAAATTCACTTGTTAAATGTGTGCCCCTTGTCAGCTGCTGTAGTAGTCGCCTGTGGAGGAAATGGCAGAATTAGCTGTGCTTCCTGTCCATTAAACTTCCGAGCCCAGTTGGGGTAACAAAACACAGATTACCTCAACAGAATGTGATGCACACTCAGCCATAACATACACAGAGTGTTATAGCTACAAAGGGATGGGCACAGCCTCCTAACCCTGGGGGAAATTGTTACAGAATAGCATTAGCAACTGAACATGGAGATGGATGGGAGAGTGTCAGGTGGAACAGTGGGTGAAACACACCAAAAGGCAGAAACTGGCTAAACCCAGACATATGATAAATGATGTACTGAAAATCTCCTGTTGGTGGGATACGGAAAAGAGGGGTGGATGTGCAACATTTTCTTCAGTGGCTAAGAACCAGGCACAGATATGCCATATTAGAGGTGTGGATATAATCCATTAGGGACAACGCAAATTGAACTTCATTTGTTTTCCCACTTCCATTTAGTGACTTGGTCATCTGAAAGGAAATCCTCTTGTCAAATGTGCTGTGACAGCTGCCTTTCCTTCAGCTTTTGGACATGTTTAGGTCATATGAGGCATAGCAAATATGTCTTACACCATTCAGCCTATCTCCTGTAAGAGTCTGCTGCTGGGGTAGGTGGAATAGTGTGCCCATATATGTATCCTATGCCCCAGTGTGTTCTGTCCTTAAGGAACTGGCTGGCTGTTCCAGCTGTCTAAGAGTCAAGATGACAAATGACATAGACTGTCAGTATCAGGGAACATGACCCCAGAGAGGAGCCAGCATTCTCTAGGGCAGTCCACAAAGAATGTCTGTATTCTCGGTCAGCATTTCTGTGTCTAATTCATTTATTAAGCTTGAAGGAGCCGACACTGTTCTGGAGGCTGCTTCCTCTACCTGTTGTTGCTGTGTTGTAACTTCAAAGCTGCTTTTCACCTGAGAGCTAGATGAAGCAATCACAGGGAGAGTGTTCAACTTGTGGCTTCCTTTTTCCCACAGCCTTGGAGGAGCCCTCATGGAGCCAGTGGAAACTTCAGTGTCCTTGTGGGGAAAGGGTTTTCCTGGCTGCTGTTTGCTTTGGAGCTCCTGGTGTCTATTGAAGGGTACTTTTATTTTCAAAGACAATGTGGGAGAGTAAAGAGCCCTGGATTAGAAACAAGGAAAGGGAAAGGAGGGAGAAAGAAATGGCACCCCATCCCCCAACCTTTATCTTAAACTCACCATCACTCTCAGGCAGTGTCCCAGGTTAAGGTGTCTCATGGTAGGTCTTGTAAAATTGGCTTATTTCTGATAACAAGATTTTTTGTTGAATAGTAAAGAAGATCAGGAAATGAGAAAGACCTCTAGGTTGTAAAGTGTGTGTTTTTTTTTTGTTTTTGTTTTTTTGTTTTTTTTCTTTTTTTTTTGGTTCAACTCTGTGTTTAATTTTCATTGTAATGGCTTCCCACTCCTTCCAACTAGTCCTTTTGGGATACTCTTTCCCTTTGAGCTGATGGAAAGATAAAGCTTCATCTTTTTTGAACATAGACACAATGCTTCTTTTGTTATCTCAGTGTTTATGTATTTTATACATAGGATGAAGCCCCTGCAGGTATCCGGTGTGTCTTTGTTTTCCTTTCTGCTTGGTGTGACACTGAGTGTAAAGAACACAGTCTGTTTTATCAACCTTAACTGAATTTCCACTTGTAGTCTTTATAAAAAAAAATTCTTTGCTTAAGTGGTTTCCCGTGAATGAATAAAGAGTGTATAGCTCTGAGGAAATTTATGAACTGGGATCATGTTTATTCTATGATTACCAGCTACATAACGCCTTTGTTTAAACTCAGGGCCCAGGGGTTTATATTGGTCATTAATGCAGCTCAACGGTATATGATTATTTACAGCATTTTTGCAGGAATGTGTGGGCTTTCTATTCTAAGAGAACCACAGGATGATAACCATCAAGGGGAATGTGCTCAGATTCATGGACATGGGATGGAGATTGGTGGTTGCTTCCATTAGCCGCCAGTCTCCTTATGTCTGCTGGCCTTCCCACCGCCAAGCTGGCTGTATTATTTGAGTTCTACCCAGGGAATGGGGAACGGCCACAGGGCAGATATGTAGCATGTCTTTCTTTGGCTATTAAAACCTTTTTGTGTGAGTGTTCACACTTTTGCTTTCAAGATATTGGTCGACAGAAACAGAACCCAGCATGAAGCTGCAAGGAATATGGAAACTGTGGAGCAGCAGCACCAAATTCCTTTAGGAATATGCCCAGAAATGTTATAGGTGTTGTGAATGATGAAGTCTCTGTTGTAGTTAGATACCACCAAGGTGATGTAACAATGAGTCAACACATACCATGTATCCCATATATCAACATTTAAGCTCAAGGTCTTAGTCCAAAGTCCTCACTGGAACACATCCTCCACTTGGTTCACTTGGGTTTGACATCTAAACAGCTTTAACTCTGGCTGACTGTATGCAGGGGACATCACAGGGTCAAATGTCTGATTCCACAACAAACACCTAGTCATAGCAAAGGAGGTTCCTTAGCAGTTCTGAATCTGGGAATGGAGTACACAAAAATCCCTTTGTGCCTATACAGAATTATGGTGTTCTCCTACTGTGTTCCTACGGTCTCTACATTTCTTTCTCAACTATTGTGGGGGTGATTGATGGGCTTATGGGAGAGTAAGTAAAAGGCAAATGGTTTTCCACTCTATCTCTTTCTTTTTATAGCAAAGAACAGTTTCATTAACAAAAGAATGTTGGAGAGCTCTTATTATAGAAACAGCTTTTTTTTTTTTTTTGCTTAACGACCAGGGATACTTCTAAGGGATCAACAATATCTTCCAGGTGATTGGCTGAGGATGAAGAAAAAGATATATCAAATATTGGGTGCTGTCTCAAGTTAGAATCTTTAACAGGGGGCATTGGAAAGAGATGGGAGATCCACGGGCTGAGCATGGCGGTGCACAAAGACTTGTCACAACATTTTAGAGCATACTGAAATAAAAAATGGGAGGCTGCCACTTTTTCTATGAGGTGTCTAAACCTCCATATGAATGGAAGTCTCTTGTGTGTGCTCCCACACTCCCCATGTTGTGTTTCCAAGGTGACACTAATCATTGCTCTTTTTTTTTGTCATTTCTTGTTTTCTCTGCTTGAATCCAAAGTTCCCTGAGGTAGGGTCCTGGTTCTGAGCAATATAGTAGTAATAGCTAGGCCTTTCATGGCCCTCTCACTGATCATTCTTATTGTAATCAACCAGTTCTGACTCCTCAAGTTGTCTAAGACTGTTGCCTCTAACATCTGAAACAGCTGAACACTATTCATTTTCCTTATGTATGGCACTATAAATTCTCCAATTCACCTTTGATGACAGTGTTCCTTCGACGGACCCGTCTCATTATTACTCAGTAGTGAGATGGGTAGATTCATTTGCTTGCTTGCATCCTAACACTCTGCGGGGTTGATGATGTCTCAGCCCACTGGTACATTCTAGAGCTGATCCACAAGGCAGCTGATATGATTCAAATAGAACTACAGTGATGATAAGGTCTGCTATATCTACAGGATTTTTTTTCATTATCAAGTTTTTTTCCTTTTTTTAAATTTAATTATTTTTATTTTATTAATTATAGGTTATTCACTTTGAATCTCCCCTGTACCTCCTTCCCTCCCTCCTTCCCTCCCTCTCAATCCTACCCTCCCTGTTTCCCATCCGAGTCCCTCTTCCAGTCCACTGATAAGGGAGGTCCTCCTCACCTTCCCTCTGATCCTAGTCTATCAGGTCTCATCAGGACTGGCTGCATTGTCTTCTTCTGTGACCTGGTAAGACTGCTCCCCCCTCAGAGAGAGGTGATCAAAAAGCAGGCCAATCAGTTCCTGTCAGAGACATTCCCTGTCCCTGTTACTATGGAGGCCACTTGGATACTGAACTGCCATGGGCTACCTCTGTGAAGGGGTTCCAGGCCACCTCCATGAGTGGTCCTTGACTGGAATATCAGTCTCAGAAAAGACCCCTGTGCATAGACTTTTTGGATCTGTTGCTCTCCTAGTGGAGCTCCTGTCCTCTCTAGGTGAGTGAGGTATCCCAGAAGCAGAAAGACACACAGGGTATATACTCACAGGCAGATATTAGACATATAATACAGGATAAACCTACTAAAATCTGTACACCTAAGGAACATAATCAGGAGGGAGGACTCTGGCTGAGATGTTCAATCCCCATTCAGAAAGGCAAAGAGGATGGACATCAGAGGAGGGAGTAAACAGGGAACAGGACAGGAGCCTACCACAGAGGGCCTCTGAAGGACTCTACCCTGCAGGGTATCGAGGCAGATGTTGAGACTCATAGCCAAACTTTGGGCAGAGCTCAGGGAATCTTATGAAAGAAGTGGGAGATACAGGACTTTTTATATGTGCCATATGTAACCCAAATAACTCAACATACATACACTTGTCAGTTCAGCAGCATAGTTCTTTGAGGTAGCAGCTTTTTATTTTCCCTTGTCTCTTCTACTCAAGAATAAGACGGAAGGGAATCTGATAGGCTTTTCCAGAATTGCACAGTTGGCTATGAGACTAAATTACAGCTTGAAGTATTTCTCTTAACCTTTTGAGGATTTGGTGGTGGGAGGGGCACTAAACTTGGAAATTGTTAAAGAACAGTGATTTTCTGGTTGTATTTAAAGTTCAGTTTGGTTCACTCATTCATTCTAAGGATACACTGAAGAAAATTAGATTGACATTGTGACTCACAGTTCTAGGCCCTAGAGATATAGATTTAAATTAGGCTGTCAGAATCTATGGTTCTCCCCAGTTTTGCTTTATGGAGGGAGACAGACCATAAAGAACAACACACTTAAAAGCAAGCAATATGTTATAACAGAAGCATGAACTTGGGGGGAGGGTAGGTCAAGGAAAGTGTATTTGGGGCTGAGAGCTAAAAAATAAGAAAAACCATTTAAAGGAAGGGTAGGAGTTGGGATTAGTATCTATTGTTGGCAAAGACAATTGCCAATGCAAATGTGGGAACGTGCTAGGCAGGTTTGCAAATTGTATGTCTGAAACACAGCAAAAGAGGAACACAGCTTGGGGAAGGGCCTAGTTATGCCCTTTGCTTGCAGAGTTCTGATTTTATTCTGTGATGGAAAGCCCCTGAATTACTTTAGGCAGGACATGATGTGATGATCTTTCTGACTTTGCAAGCTTACCCTAATTACCTGTGGAGGACCATTGCAGGGTCAAGGGCAGTAGAAGGAGTGGGTAGGGAAGGCATGGGGCTAGTGCTCAGTGAGCATGGGGACAGAGCAGCAGTACTGTATTTTAAGGGGGTTCTGGAAAGAAGCGTTTAGAAAAGCTGTCACATTCTATTTGGGTAAAGATGTCAGAGAAGGAAGAGAGCCCTACCCTTGTACATTGCCATGCCCTCTGACAGTAGGTACTTCCTCAGCCCCGAGAAGAGCTGTTTTTTGTTGCAATGTTTTAGGCTAAAAAATGTGGCATTGACTCATATTAATAGACAGACTTTGACAGAAGCAGAGACAGAGACATAAATCACAGCAGGTCACATGGATGGGACAGAGCAGATGTGTCCAGACTTTAATTACAAAGGTAAGTGTTTTGTGGAACACTGACACTGAATTGTGACTATTCACCATCCTGTATAATCCCTGCAATTCCTGTGAGATGCCTGGCCAATTGTATCTGTATATCTGCATCTCCCTTCATCCATATGACCCCTTCCTATTCTCTTTACCTCAATAGAAATGTGTTAAGAATTTCGGAGTCACACTTGTATATAATCTGCGACAAACCGAAGGGGCTGGGAATGGAGACAAAGTGGGAATACAGGGAGCTTCAAGGCATGCCCAACCCTTTGCGGTCTTCCGTCCCTTCATCGACAACCATAGCAAGAGGTTTCTGATGGTGTGCACCTGCTGCTTGTGTCTGACTGGCGACGTCCCCGACAATCTGACTGGCAATGATCCCTGCAAAAGCCTGCACTGACGGAGCATACGGGACCAGCACAGAGGCGCTGCATTTCTAGGAGGCTGGGGAAGGCAAGTCTAAGTTCATAATATGGCTATATAGTATGCCCCAGAGCTAAGCGTTCTTCCTAATGGTGCGAAGTAGAGTAGCTCATAGCTAACAGCTTCACATTCAATCTGCTCACACTCTGAGACACTCCTCATTATGTCTGCATCTGTTTATTTTTTTATTTTTTTAAGCTAGGCTCTGTGTGGCTTTAGCCCACTAGCAGGTCCCATTATCAATTAACAGTTGATCGTTGTAGAAAATTTAAAGATTTTTAAAAAATACTGAGTGGGGCAGACCAATAATAAATATTTCATTATTCTGTGATGCAGAGGAAAGCCATTCTCTATTTTGACTATTTCTTTCTGGGTGTCACATTTATTTATTTTTTTCCCTGTCTGTGCATTTGCTTCTTTGTGGATCAGGGTTTACTCTGTGCAATTTTTTTTTTAACCTTACACTTCCCTCCTACCTTAGTCTCACCAGCACTTTCCATTATATTAAACATTCTTGGTGAGCTGCCTTTTACTCTGTAAAGGCACACAATCAGCAGGAACTATTCAGCATTGCAGATACTGGAGCGATCAATCCAAACAGTCATTTGCTTCCAATTCCCTCCAGCCTGATAACAATGGAAACATTTTCATTTGTTCTATCTTCATTGCTTTAGTTCTTTCAAGCTTTTCTTTCGTCAACCAGCAGAATTC
Organism: Psammomys obesus; assembly: GCF_907164565.1. Lineage (NCBI taxonomy): Eukaryota > Metazoa > Chordata > Mammalia > Rodentia > Muridae > Psammomys > Psammomys obesus. The sequence goes on from NW_026596079.1 coordinate 15,164,531, forward strand.
CAGTAAGGTCTGTAAAAAAAAAAAAAAAAAAAAAAAAAGAAAGAAACAGAAAACGAAACAGGTCTGCATTGCTGTAATGTAGCTCCATGTGTTTATATTATCTCCCATTTCAGCATCTTAAGGCAGCACAGAAATCTTATCTGCTTTATACAGATGAAGGATGACCACAGAGAAGGCATCCGTTTGGGTGGGAAAATGTCAGTCTAGAGCTAAGTCTTCACACTTCAAGCCAAGATGCCATTCTTTAAGAAAATATTACGAGGGCCGGGGAGATAGCTCATTTGGTTAACTCACTACATGAGCAGGAGGTTCTGAGTTCAGATTCCCATCACCTATGTAAAACCCAGAAATGGACACTGGTGCCTGTCTCCTCAGTGCTGGGGAGACAGAACAGGAGGATTTCTGAGGCTTGCTGTTCACAGTCTAGCCAAATTGGCCAGCTCCAGTTTTAGGAAGACTCTCTCTCACTAAATTTCCTAATATTGACTACTTCTGGCCTGCGCGCATGTGCGCGCGCGCACACACACACACACACACCAAGATGGAGACCTGCTTGTTTATCTGCACAGTCACAAAGAAACTACTATGTGGTCAGCTATCATGTGTCAAGTGTGGCCCAGCATTTGGTGGCCTTGATATGACTGCAAAGACTTATAAAACTTGTCCACGAAATTATTTTCAGAAATAGCTTAAGCCTCAGGAACTTATTATTTCATAAATGTCATCCAAAAAGTTAAAACACAGAGCAAACATACCCCAGCTTTCTCTTATATGGAATTTTTCTTTTTCACACATTGTGAGGCTTTTCTCTTGTACCCCAGCCCAGAATCTTAGATATGAGAACTAGCTTTGAAATTTGGTCATTTGGATTTCAGCCCAAGAATCATTATTTACCTACTAAGTGCAGACAAGCACCCCCTGATGATCTCTGAGTACGGAGGCGACAGTGACATCTGGTTGTAGTTTTTGGTGAATGCTCAATGTAATAGCACATGTAATGCTCTGGATACATTCCTTTAGCACATCTTCAAAATGCAAAGCTTTGTCTCATAGTAAGCTCATCTTATTCCTGTTCTTGGCCAAACAGCCTCTATTGGTAGATAAGCACTATTTAATTGCTTTATGTGTCTGTATTATTCTATAAATGCTGCTTAAGGCAAGTGGGACTTATTTTGGCTCACAGTTCCCAGTATATCATGGTGAAAGAGTGATGGTGGCTAACACATGTGAAAGCTGGACATATGCATCTACAAGCAAACCTCAGGAAGCAAAGAGGGTTCAATTTTAGTACTCCCCCCGCCTCTCTCCCTCTCTCTTTTTTACACAATAGGACCCAAGACCAAGGAATGGTGCCAACCACTCTTAAGGTAGGTTAATCCACCTCAATTACTCTTAAGGTAGGTTATTCCATCTCAATTACTTTTATCAAGACCATCCCTCACAGGCATGTATAGAAACTTATTTCCTAAGGAGTTCTACATTCTTTCAAGTTAATAATCAATATTAACCATTGATAATGCCTTGGAGATTCATATACTCGAAAGGAGGTTATCTTTCTTTACAATTTTGGGAGGAGGTAGAGATTATTGTTCCTCTTTAATATCTGAGGAAATAAAAGGGATTAAGCAACTGGTTCCCATGGAAACCAGGCCTCGTTAGATACTATACTATTTGTCCAGTTAGAACAGATGGGCAAATTGGACTACTAGCAATGTCTTCCATAATACATGCAAGTCTGGGTGGTGTGGAAGACAGAAGCATTTTGGGTTCTACCCCATGTTCCTTCTGAGAATCATTGACCTAGTAAGGAATGCTGCCAGAGAGCAAGAAGAGAGGCCCCACCATACATCCCGGTGTACACCTTCCAGTACTTGTGTGTTACTGCTACTCTGGGGCTTGTTATCCTGAGGTTCCCATCACTGAGCCTATGCCAGCTGACTTGTGGAGAATGAACAGGTTTCTTTGGCACAACGTCAGAATATAATTCTTAGTTTTAAGAGTCGTAAGTTATAAGTCCTGTAACTAATTCTTTCCCACTGGGTTGGACTTCTCCCTTAGTCTGTTCTACATATTTTCCATTTCCAGCTACATGTGGTTTCAGCTTGAAGTTTTTCAGTACAGGGAGGAACAGAGTCTGAATTGGGGCCATTTTACAGTAAGTTACTGAAGACACAAGGTTTCTCTCTGTAGTTCGGTGTTTAGCCACTGTTTCCTGCCAGGAAACATCTTCTGTATATGCTTCTCTGCCACCTCATTTTGTTCAGGGAGTTATTAGCTAGACTTTGATGATGTATGTGAAAGAAAGAGACTGTCTTTGACTGGACCTGATGGAGGTTATAGGGTCCTGATCCATGTTTTGAGATTGGAGCTTTCTTTGAAGAGGAAAGGCTTTCATACAATCATCCAATTGCCCCATGTGTCATGCATTCCCGTAGCAAACATTTGTTGAGCTTGCTTCATGCCAAGCTTAGGATACATGCTAGTGACTCAACAGCCAAGAGAAGTCCTTGCTGTATTGTATGGTCTATGAAATCTTGAAGGAATGGAGGAGAAACTCAGGAAGGAAGGTAAGGTTGAAACATGAGGAGGAAAGAATAACATTATGGAGCAACAGAAGCAAAAACCAATGAAATGCTCCAATTCTTAAGAGAAGAGAGCCATATGATCTTCATTCAGCATTTAAGAACTGACTAGCCAGGATTCTTTCATCGCAGAATGGATTTATGCAGCCACAGGCAGAACAGACTCACGTATCAGTTAAAGGACCTTGCTACATGATCGCCTGTATATCTCCCTGTGTTTATTCCAGTTCTCGACACACAGTAGGTGGTCAAAAGTCTTTTTGAACCCTTTAGTGAATTAATTCTGGGCAGAGCTGAAACCAGTCTTTGAATATGTGATACAAATTTAAACTCTTACTGACAGCAGAGCCAAAAAAAAATGTGTTTAATAATTAATGAATGTCAGGGAGGAACTCTGAATTGGAGCTGATCACAGCCACGTGGCTGACACCCTCTATTCATGTCTTATGTGCTAAGTGCCAGCATAGATTTGCAGAATTCTGAGCTTATTTATATGGCTGCAGCAGATGAACAAGGCTGTGCATAGCTTTTAGTTCAGCTCTACCTGACATTAATTCACTTAATAGCTCAACAAAGGTATTGGCCACATACATGGGTGATGAGCATCATTCTAAGACACACTGCTAGAGAAGATGCAGAAAACTGAAAAAAGAAAAGAGAGAGAATGAAACAGGGAGCTGATGATTTATTCACTGGGTATTCCCAGTTCACAGTATGACAGATGCTGTAGTAGACTATGGCACATGGGGATTAATGAAGCATGGCCCTGTCTTTTGAGGACCCTACCCTGTGAGAAGGTTTTCCAGACTTCTTTCCCTGTTCAACTGAAACCTCTCACTTCTGCTTCCCCCGTGTTCGTGTCTATGTTGAATTTCATAGTGATTTTGTTCTCCTGACTGTATCCTCCAGAACCCGTGTGCTTCTTTAGAGTAAGATTGCTGTCTCATTCTGCTTAGACTCCAGTCCCTTGGGAAAAAAAATCACAACCTAGCAGAGCAACAGACATGGAAACAGCATTGCACTGGTGTCTTTCAGAGCCATGTAGACTGGGCACTGTGGGATCAAATTCAAGGAATGATTGTTTGCCTGGGAATGCATCTTATAGACACTTATACAAGAAGGAACTGGGAGCTGATGCAGGTCTTGCTAGGAAGCTAGAGGAAGTTTTAAAAAGGTCCCTGAGGAGTTTCTCTTGTCTATAGTGGCCTCCTTTCTTTCCATATCCTGCACATCCAGAGCATGTGCCTTGCGACTCTGCTGGCCTGATGTTGAGAGGGTTCTTAGTCCTCATGATTTCTGGCAACCCATTTCACAGGTGGAGATTTTTGAGGCTCAGAGAGGAGAAGTATGTAATGGGCACAGAGCCGGCTCCAAATTGCTGAGTTTCCGTTGCTGCCCTCAAATATAGCTGCCACTTTATTCCCTGTGTTCTCTCGCCAGCTGCAGCCTTGGAGTTTCCTGCCAGCACAGAGAGGATTTCCCTTTGGATGGTGTTCAGATTGCTCAGACGTGTTGTTTCCTTATCTACTGCTGTTGCTGAAGAGAAGCCAGCTGGGCCTGTGGGTTTCCAAGATGCATCTAGACAGCAAGACAGGACGCAGTCTCCTCCAATTAGAAAGACTTTCCCCCCTCCAGCTTGCATAGAAATCAGACAATCCTACACTGAGTGAGACATGGGGACTGTGGAGAATATGTTGTAAAAAGACAGGGAAGGGAATGAATGACAAGGTTAGGATGACATTCACTGAAGAAATGGGGATCATGTCTGTCTTTTTCCCAAATCTTTCACCAGCTTTGAACACACACACACACACACACACACACACACACACACACACACACACA
>NW_026596079.1:15168967-15213027 GCF_907164565.1 Psammomys obesus
ACACACACACACACACACACACACACACACACACACACACACACACAGTTTCTGCTTTTGGTCCTGCATTCTTTGTTCTTGGAAAGTACTTAACATGAAAATGAAAATGGAAAACAAATCATGCAAGACAAATCAGAAAACAAGAAATAATTTAGCTTCTTTGGCATAGATGTATCATTGAACTAAGTGATATAAGCAAAGTTTTGGAGTCTTATCATTTTAACAGTTTCTTACTTTTAACTCTTGCCTTGTGTAGCCTCTGTCCTCTTGATCAAATAAGAGAAGGCCATTTTTAACTCATGACTTCCCAGTTTCTAGGTTCTGTGTTAGGCATGTGACAACTGCTAATTCAAGTTCCATCACAACCATCTGAGGAAGATGCCATTTTTATCATTACACTACAGACAATGAAACAAAACCTCTGAGGAGTTAGTGGGCATGCATGAGTTGCTCAAAGCTAATGGTAGCAGATCTAGAGTTTGTATATGTCATGAATTAAGGGTGACTTGATATGAATAATATCTTCTTTCTTGTTCATCCCTTGGACCATGATGTATGAGTTCTTCCTCAACATTTGAAACTCCTCAGCCTGTCATTGACAAGTTCAGTGCTGCAACACTTTCATTTATATCATGCAGAAAGGAGATCCACTGGGAGGTAAGGGTTTTTCTACCCCATAAAGGTTACTACTGATATTTCATTGGAAACTGACTGGCTCATAAGGTCATTGGCAAAGTCCTTGTTGTAGAATACAGGCACAGTGATGGTCTCACCTGGAAATTGGGATCATGTGAGAAGAAAGAATGAAGGGCTGTAGGATTGCATTCTGGTTAGGCAGCCAGAGGTGGCTGGAAGATACAGACTTTGAAAATAAGTTATTGAAAATAAATAAAAAATAGAGACTAACAACCATTTAGTTTGTACAGTGATACCACAGGAAGCTTTAAAACTGTAATTAACTTGATGCAAATAAATTAAATATAACTGTAACAACATATTAGGTTTTTCAGGTTGCAAAATATTTGCAACATAGAGCTTCATGGTTTCTATCACTTTGATATAGGATGTATTATCTCCATGACACATGATAAAAAAAAGATAGTGTGTTGGGAGCCAGGAACTATGGTTATAGCTTATTGCTACAGTGCCTGCCTAACATGGGGAAGAGCCTGGGTTCAATTCCAGAACAAAACACCCCCCCAACCCATACACATACATACAGACATGCACAAAAATACATGCACACTTTCATATGCACATACACACTCATTCCTGCACTCTCACAGACACTTGTACCTATAGATACTCTCTCATACACACATACAGACACAAACAAAATGACATATACAAAAATGTACACAGAAATCCGAAACAAAGCATTAAAGCTAAGATAAGACTTTGGTAAAATCATGAGTTAAGGTCTTTGCCTTCCTCAGCTATTTTTCATTAATATAAGACTACTTAAATACTAGACTTATTTTTCAATTAGTATAGATATCTTATAACTGACAGATAATACAATAACCTAGAATGGAAGCAGCTTCTGCCTCCACTTCCCCAAAGACTTGAGGACATTTGAGAAGTGGCATCATGCCAACTAACATTTGTGATTCTAGCAAGGTGTTTGATGACTCTGAATTTGTTTCCCTCGCCTTGTAAAATAAAGGTGATATCTATGTCACACGTTTCAAAATGATTAAAGTAGAATACAGATAATTAAGAGTGTATTATAGTGTCTAACATACCGCGGACATCCACTGATGTGTGACCTCTAAGAACTGATTGTCTTTGCCAGGGTAGACTGAACTAGTTCCTGGGATAGGGCACTTTCAGCATTAGAAGAGGATTATTTTTAGGGGAAATAGGAAGTGGTTGGGTATTTGGGATGATTGTGAATTCTGTAATTCTGAGAGTGAGATAAACCTTCCCTCTGCAGTGGGTGAGCAAAGAAAATTAAAATAGGAAATGAGAAGGCTAGACAGGCCATGTTTCTCCATGAAAATGCTGACTGTGAGATCATTAGCTAGTGTAAAGATTCTATAACTGAGTCTGATAAGTAATTGTACCTGTTGTTGAGGGTTTGAATGACATGGAGGTCCTGCACAGATGATAGACCCTTACTCTGAATGGGAGCCAGGACACTTCTTTTGGTGACTCCATTGTTCTATCTGGGTTTCTCTTTTTTATTTTGGGGAGGGGGACTGGGGAAAGACAACTTGGGGTGCAATAACAACATACACTTGTTCCAGTGCTTACCATACACACACACACACACACACACACACACACACACACACACACACAAATAATAGGAAAAAAAGTTTATTTGGCTTACAATTCCTGGTTACAATCAATGTCTGCAGAGAAGTCAAGGTTAAATCAAGGAACTTAAAGTCTCATATCCACACTCAACAACCCCAAACAAGCAAATACATGGATCCTTGCTGGTTAGCCCTCAGCTAGCCTTCTCCTTTCATACACTGGATAGGGACCCCTGCATAGGGAATGGTGCTTCCTATAGTAGTCTGGGTCATTTCACCTGCCTAAATTAACAGCTAGACAATCACTCACAGACAGTCCTTGAGGGCAACCTGCTCTAGACAACTTTTCTTTTTTAAAAAACTTATTTATTTTTTATTAATTACAGTTTATTTACTTTGTATTTCAGCTGCAGTCCCTTGCCTCAACCCCTCCCAATCCGATCCTCCCTCCCTCATCTCTTCCCATGTCCCTCCCCAAGTCCACTGATAGGGAAGGTTCTCCTCCCCTTGCCTCTGACCCTAACCTATCAGGTCTCATCAGGAGTGGCTGCATTGTCTTCTGTGGTCTGGTAAGGCTGCTCCACCTCAATCAGATCCATATTTATTGCCCTGCACAAAACTAAAATCCAAGTGGATCAAAGACCTCAACATAAAACCAGACACATTAAACCTGTTAGAAGAAAAGTGGGGAAGAACCTTGAACTCATTGGCACAGGAGACAACTTCCTGAACTGAACACCTACAGCACAGGCTCTAAGATCAACATCCAATAAATGGGACCTCATGAAACTAAAAAGCTTCTGTAAAGCAAAGGACATTGTCATCAGAACAAAACGCCAGCCTATAGACTAGGAAAGGATCTTTACCAACCCTATATCTGACAGAAGGCTAATATCCAAAATATGTAAAGAATTCAAGAAGTTAAACAGCAACAAATCGAGTAATCCAATTAAAAAATGGGGAACAGAGCTAAACAGAGAATTCTCGATAGAGGAATATCGAATGGCAGAGAAACACTTAAAGAAATGCTCAAAGTCCTTAGTCATCAGAGAGATGTAAATCAAAAAGACCTTGAGATTTCACCTTACACCTATCAGAATGGCTAAGATCAAAAACTCAAGTGATAACACATGCTGGAGAGGATATGGAGAAAGAGTAACCCTCCTCCATTGCTGGTGGGAATGTAAACTTGTACAAACACTTTGGAAATCAATCTGGCGCTTTCTCAGACAATTAGGAATAATGCTACCACAGATATGTTTTCGTCAGTCTCTCCTGTCATGTGCTCCACAATGGAGTGAGGGAGATATTATTACCTCCTATGTTTGTTGTCTCCAGTTTTCAGATGTGGAAACTAGGGCTTAAGGGAGAGAGAGCATGCTGTCTTAACACACAGCAAGGAAGTGGTCCTTAGAGAACTCAAGCCAAGAACTTCTGAATCAAGAGTCTCTTTGTAATGACATTGCTCTTCCTGGGTAAGCACAGTAGTCACACCTTCTTTCACTATCTTACTCAAATGCATATGCTCTCCTCTTAGTCTAAGGGACAAAGTACCACAATGTGATGGTCCTAACTTAAAGAATCTCCACTAAACACTCTTCTCGAGGCAGCTCCATCATTTGTGCACTCTACAGACATAGAAGAAAGTTACTAAGTCTTCCTTTATTATCAGAAAAAAAGCTCTTTTCTAAACTCCATGGAGTAACAATTCAGGGTTGATGGTTAGAGACTGCTCAGTGTAGAGGTTATCAAAATGGAAAAAATATCACTTCAGGTGTACACTTTACCTTGGACAACATTTTTAGTTTGAGAGAGAACTAATTATTCATGCATATACTATACATTTTCTCCTCCCCAGAATATGTGTCTATACACATGCACACAATGCTGATTATGATCCAACAATTCCTCTAAAAAGGATAGTTAATTAGTTCTAAAAACACTTTCAGTAAAAAAAATTCCTGAGTCTGCAGGAAGCATTTCTGATGATTGATCAGTTACAAAGTCAACTTTTATTTCAGTGTACCAGGCATTATCGTACTACAAAAGACAAGGAAAGTCAAGTTCTATCTAATATAGACAGAATCAATAGATACTTCACTTATTTGCTATTGTCTAGAGAGTAGGAGGATATAAAAACCTTTCCACAAGAAAGTAGTTGAAAATCATGTTAGTTAACTTTCTGTAGCTGTGACCACAATACTACTTAGGACAACTTAAAGCTGGAGGAGGGGCCAGGACTTATGCCCATGCTTGACTGACATTATTCATTTGAGCAAAACATGATGGGATGGGAGTCTGTGGGTGGAAGAGGCCCTTTCCCTTATGGTAGAGAGGAAGAAGAGAAGAGGAAGGTAGAATGCAGAACAGGTACAGACAAAGGCACATCACCAGAGAAGTCTTTCCTCCAACTCTGCTTCACCTCCCAGTTTTCACCCGCTCAGAAAATATTTCTCCTTACTAGGACCCAAGACTCAACACTTATCCTTGTAGGAAGAAACTTCATATTTAAACTATAACAAAAACCTTTTAAGTTTGAATTCTGCTCAGGTACACTCAGGCTGCCACATTAAAACACACAATGCTCAATTTTGACCTCTACGAGTACACTTGGGAACCAAGACAAACTTCTTTAATAGAGAATTTGGAGGATGGCTTGCTTCTGCACTTGTAGTCAGCTATCAAATTGTTGAGATTCATTAATTGAACAAATATTTATTTGTACAAGCTGTGCAAATAGACCATCGTAACTTCATTTGCATAAGGGAAGGAGACCAGAGTCATGTGGGAATTTCTCTTAATAGGACTCCAAGCTTCACATGTACAGGGTCACATAGATGCATGTCAAAAATATCTGCTTCTGTGGCCCCAACTCAAGGTGACACTGTTGCTTCCTGTGTCAGCTTTTCACCTTTCGATCTGTCCTCCATTCTGTTTGTGTACATAGGATAATCTTTCGGATATGGAAATGTACACCCGACCCTGCTCTGGCTGGAAGAGTTTTTGGTTTCCATATTGCCATTAGAATAAAGAACAGCTTCCAACACAAGGACAAGGCATCTGATTTACCTCTCCTGCCTGATGTCTGCCTTGTGAGCTTCTGCCTCCGGATTGCTTTTTCTGTAGTTTCTTTAATGAATTGCCCATTTTCACTTCCAAATTTTTGCATTCTTCTAAGGAAATGTTCAATCTGTATCTACTTCTGCTGAGAGTATTTGTCAGTTTGTATAATTGGGGAAGCAGCTGAGGTTACACATGAAAAACCACAGGAGTTTCAATAGAAGAACCTTCTCATTTACTATTTTTAAGGGTAAAAGTGGAAATCCATTGAAGATCATACCACCAGAAGTTAAAAACTTCAAGTTCCCCTGGTGAAAGGAGAGGAAAAGCATACTACCAATATTCCCTGTCTCTCTCTACTTTAGCTCTCATTCCCTCTTCCCCTTCCTTGTTTCTGTTTCTAGTTAGATAGATACCACAAGGTAAAAAATATCTTCTTCAGTCACTTCTTAGTTACTGGAACCCCAGTGAGGGTTGTTTTTAATGTCCTTGTCTGAGACACTTGTCTGGCTAACTGTGGGATCAATTAGCAGGAATACCAGGTATTTGGAATGGGAGTGAGATCATCCCCAAACTCTAAATCAAGTGCTTACACCATTTAAAGGAAAGGGTGCTTAACAGTGTAAACACTTGCATGCAGACCTTTAATAGAGCCTACTTGTAGTCATAGGTTGGTAGTGAGAAATATGAAAGGCATGAAAACTATAAAAGATATTTTGTACATTTGGATAGCTTCTATAAAATGGGATATGCTTTTTGTGCAAGTGAAAGCTTTTAACATTAAATCAAAAAGCCAATTAAGTGTTGATGGTAAAGGAGTCCTACTGTGTGGCAAATGAGACATCTGTACCACTGTGGTTGTTTTGCAAATATGAAAGTATTTTAAGATGTAAGATGCAAGCATAAAATGTCTTATTATTATCAATACATTTTTACATCTCAAAGTTTCACCAAACTGTCCTCAGAGAAAATAGACAAAGTCACACACCTTGATGGGGCAGAAAGAAAGAACAGCTACTTCATCATTGGCAGCATTAGACTTACAGCAAGCCAAAATGTGGTAGAAATAGAAAGAACTATTAAGGTGAAGTTAGGCTTTGGAAATGTCTCTTTTCACTCTGTACTTTCATTTTTTTGTTAGAGAAAGGAGAAAGCCAGGGTTTCTTCTATTTGTATATAATTTTATTCATGTATCCATCTCTAATAATTCTTACAATCATATTACTTTGTTACACAGACTAATGAGATATGAATGCAAAAACAGAATTGATGCATCTGTGAAATTTAAGCTAAATACTTTAAATAGTCTTGAGAAAGACAGCTTGCTAACAAAATCAATATCAAAAATCATTGGAAAGAGAAAACTAAATGACCAAGAAAACATCAGAGGTGGAAAACAGGGTTTTCCCTGAGAGTCGTTCCCGTGTGTGTTACGCTATTACTCCAGTACAGAGATCACTTGAGGCAGTGTCAGTTTCACACTAGAAATAGTTAAATAAATACTTGGTCCATAGCCAAATGGGCAAAACTGGATCTTAAATTTAAAAATTGATAATTACATAACTAGTTATGTATTTTGAAGCAAAACACAATGTTTATGCATTTAAACTTTTTAAATTAAAGAACTAGCTTTAAAATCCAGACTGAATAAAAGTTTCTATCATGTTGGATAATTGTAGTAAACAACAGCAACAACAAAAAACCTCCTAGTTGTTGAGTTTTTCCCTTGATTGAAAAAATTCTTCAAAATCTGTTGAATTTTCCCTATTGCAACCCACCTCAGGAATCAATGTCTTACATTTGATGGTGAAAATCAGAGACTTAAAGAGATATAGAAATCCTTCGTTTGCAGTTGTCGATTTCTATCCTTTATATCTGTTTTGTTCTTTTTTTCCGCTCTACCTTTGTCATTGGATGTGTATTTTCTTTCCACAAACAACAGGTCAGGAGACATGGAAAAAGTAACTTATTTGAGCTTAGGTATGTTAGAGAGGTGTTGAAATGTCATAAAACTCTACTGTTGTTACATGTTCATAAGCTTATTTTTTTAATTTATTAAAAATTCTTTATTAATTACACTTTATTCACTTTGTAGCCCCCCTGTGGTTCTCTCCCTCCTCCTGTCCCAATCCCTCCCTCCCTGCACCCTCTGCATGCATGCCCCTCCCCAAGTCCACTGATAGAGGAGGTTTTCTTTTCCTTCTTTCTGATTCTAGTCAATTAGGCCTCATCAGGAGTGGCTGCCTTTTCTTCTTCTGTGGCCTGGTAATGCTGCTTCCCCCATAAGCTTCTTTATAGAGGTTTGGTTGTAGGAATAAGCCATGTATCCAGGACTTGTTTTTTTTTTTTTTTTTTTTTTTTTTTTTTTTTTTTTTTTTTTTTAATTTTGAAGAATGTTCATGGTGGTGCATCTTAGATCACTCTTCCCATTTCTGAGAAAGACTCATTCTTTCATTTTTTTCCCCAGCTACTGATGAAAGGCCTTGAGATAATGTTGACATCTTTGAAGATAGTCTTAATTTGCTTCTGTTGAAACAGCAGCACCTTAATAAAAATGTTTCCTGTGAATGTGGCACTTTCTTCCTTTACAATTCCTCTCACATGCATTCTTTCTCTCAAAACTCATGATAAACACTTTATTTACTTTTTACAGATGAGAAAACAGAAACTCAAAGCTAAAAGTGGGCTGGAAAGAAGACTCAGCAGCGATGCGCACTTCCCCGGCATCCATGAAGACCAGAATTCAGATCCCAGTACCTAAATAGGAAGCCCAGCAATCTGTAACTTCAGCTCTGAATGATCTTCTGGTCTCTGTGTGCACAGACCTGATTCCTCAATATTTATTGTTGTTTTTTTTTAATCTGTGTGTGAGTGTACGTGTGCATGTATGTATGTGTGTGCATGTACATGTGTATGTGTGTGTGTTTATGCACACATATGTGGAGGCCAGAGAAGGACATCAGGCATATTATCCTACAGCTGGCTCTCTGCTTTATTGCCTCAAGACAGCTCTGTCATCAAACCAGAAGTCAGAGGCTCTCTGTCTTAGATCATGGCTAGGCTCACTGACCAGCAAGCTCCCATGAACCACTGTATTTGTCTCACTGTGTTGAAGTTACAGGCATTTGTGGCCATGCTAAGCTTTTACATGGGTACTATGAATTCAAGTCCTCATGCACACAAGAAAGCATTCTACCTACAGAGCCATATCTTGACTCCCCGTATTTGATATTTGGATGAACAACTTTCTAGTTGAAATCTGGGCTCTTGAACAGCATAACATTGACATGAAGTTGTCAAAATAACCTTTCTCTTTCAGATTATTAACATCTCACAAAACCCATATTAACTTTTATGAATCTAATGAACAAACAGCTCACTGGAAATTAATTACATGTTAGCAATTGCTTAAAAATAGATGTACGTTATTAAAAGCTGGCGCCTTGTTCTGGGAATGTTTGGGGACTGAGATTTCATAACAACAACAAAGTTGGCACAGTGAGATCACTGCTTAAAACTTCCCACATATGGTTTTCACGTGCATCTCACATAGCATGAGAAACATAGAAAAACAGATAGATCCACGTTAGTACACCGCCATTGTTTAATTGCACAATTATCAGTGAGCAATATGGTGGTGCGAACATGTGCTCACAATAATTGCCACCATTTCCCACGGACTGAGCCCATATTTATTTACCATATTATTATTGCAAAAAAGTGTGTGATTTTGCTGGTAGCTATGTAATTAACTTGTATCTACCTCTGTTATTTTAGCTTGAACCACATCTGGTGACTTCCAAAGAGCTGTTAGAAGCAATCCACTACACACTTTGCAATTCTGTTAAAAAGAATGTGTACATAGTAAACAAATTTATAGTTGGTTTTTAATACAATTATGGATGTCAATTTAAATTTATTGTTACTTTTCCCTAAACATCAAACAACCTTTCTTGTATGTAAGGTTTCTTCTGATCACATTACTATCTTTATTCAAATATCTGATTTCTTCAACATCAGAGAAATAGTACTATTTTAAACATCACAGTCTGATGGGATTATGATGCAGGTTTATGAAGATGTAACATGCAAAGACTGCGTGGATTAGAAATCTTTATGGTACCCTCCCTCTCTACATTTAGATCTTTATTTGTCTACATGACTAAATAATTTCTGTTTTCTTTTTTTGTACATTTGGAAAAATAGAGACATAATATTTTATCCCATACTCTGCTTTACTAACTCAATATCTATTTCATGTTGAATATTTCAGTCTTTTTACTTTCATACTTGTGAGCAAGTAAAGATATATATATATATATATATATATATATATAATTTACAGTTGGCAGGAAATTTAATCATCCTTAATTTAATGCTGTGACATTTCCTTCTGTGCTCCAACATGTTTATGGACACTTTCAGAAATAAAAAGAGAACATTTATCCATAGTCTTTCATATCAGTATCCAAAACGCTTTGGAAATTATATCTAAAGTCAAGAAGAAAGCCCTGAAAAGTAGAAAAAACTAGGAAGATTGGTGTGATACTCGAGTCATTCAGTGAATGTCATGGCAGCAAGGTCCAAGGGGTTTTTTATCCTTTTTGTTGTTCTCATAAATCACAGAATGGATAGCAGCAACTAGCAACCTTGAAAATGGCAATAACTGTGAAAAGGAGACAACAAATCTCAAGAGAAGATGTCTCTCTCCATCCAGAAGATCAGGAAAAGGCAGCTTAGCAAGAAAAGAAACTTTCAGCCCTTATTTGTCAAATGCCACAAACAAAGCTATGGCCCCACCTCCTCTTGTTTGTCAGTGCCATGGGGAACCTGGCTGTTCACTCTTGCCAACCTGCAGGAAAAGCCACAACTCCCTTCCTTAGTTGACATTAGAGAAGACAGCATATTGGGACTTTTATTTTCTCTTAAAGCAATTAAGCCATTTTCCCACATTTCCTATTGTCTCCTATATCATCATCCACAGACAACCAGGGTGGGGTCAGCAGACGATCTGGATAGAGATGAACAGCTTCCCATCTGGGAGTAATGTGGATCTCCCTTTAGGAGTATAGATAGTGACCAAGAGAGGTATCTGGACTTCCACCTCTGCCAATTACTTAAGGGGTGGTGCTCTCTTGTTTTTGTTGACTTGTTAAGAAAACAAATCTGACAAAATGGAAGATCTAATCTCACAATCCCAAATGCCCAAAGTTCAGTAAAGAAGTCACTCATTCTATTAAAAAAAAAAAAAAACAAGAAAATGTTGAGTAGAAAAATATAATCAATAGACATGAACACATACCTGACAGGGATATAAGCATTGTCTGTCTGTCATTTTAAAGCTCTCACTTAAAAAATATTTCAGATGGTAGGGGAGGGGGCTCCCATTTTCTGTGAAATAGGGAAAGGGAATAGGGGAGAAGAGGAAGAGATTGTGGGCCTAGGAGAAGATGAGGGAGGGGGATACAATTGGGATGCAAAGTAAATAAATTATAAAAATAAAGTTACATTAAAAATATTTCAGTGATCAAGTAAAAATAAAGTGTAAAAAAGGAAAAAAATCAAATGAAAATACTTTGAAAAAAGGTACAAAAAGGTGAGTGGAAGTTAAACTAATAAAATAAGTAATTAACTGGGTATTCTCTGCTGCAGAGTAAAATTTACTAAATTCAAGGTTCAGCAATAGAAATGATTCAGTTTGAGCAGCGTAAAAAAAAAAAAAAAAGATTGCAGTCAAGGGAAGCACCAGCAGAGAATACAGACTTCAGAATGAGAATGTGAGGCTAGGCTAGGACACTAGAGAGAATGCTGTGAGAGGCAAAAGGATGTAGAGAAGAAAGGTGGAATAGCAATAGTACACACAAGATGCAGAAGTGGAAAAGAGGTTCTGAGGGTGAGAAAGATAAGAGAATCAAGAGGATGGGGGAGAAAATCAGGGAAGAAAATCAATAAAACCAATATATATTTTTTCAAATGCATAATGAAATCCAATTTTGTGTATAGTAATTAAAAACCCAAAGTTTCAGTGAGCTGTAAGATTCATGCACAGACCCAAAACTGATGTAATTAAAAGTCCTAGGATGAGAGGGAGAAAAAAAAAGTACAAGTGGCCCTAAAAGTTATTTGAAGAAACAACCACTAAGTTTCCCCAAAGCATGAACCTATAAATTCCATATACTCAGAAACCTTAACAATGATGAGCTCTGAGAAAACCATAGCAGATTGTCACAAGATTCGCTATGTAGCTTAAATACACAATAACCACGTCTCTGAAAACCAACTCAGTAAGAGAGAAGCAACATTATGTTGACAGAGGAAAATGATACAAATGATTACATATTTCTCACCAGAAACCACAGAGGTTGTAAGTGACAGTAATTTTTACCAATTTATAAAAGACTGAAAATAGTACCTGAGAGTTCTATATCCAGAGAAAATACCCTTCTTGAATGACAATGAAATAACAATACTTTCAGAGAAAAATAAACAAAAAGAATCCATCAAGAAAGAAAGAACAGGGAGATACAAAGACCTGGAGGGGACAGGAGCTCAGAAAGGAGACCAACAAAGAAAGAATAAAATAAACTGGGCCCTGGGGTCCCTGCAGAGACTGACTGATACCCCAACAAAACGACCACAAATGGAGAAGTCCTAAAACCCCTGCTCAGATGTAACCCATAGACTCAGTCTACAAGTGGGTTCCCTAGTAAGGGGAGCATTATAATGTCCCATGTCTCCAGCATGAACTCGGTGGCAGGCTCTCTGATCACCTTCCCCTGGGGAGTGCAGACTTGCCAGGCCAAAAAGGAAAATGATGCAACCAGTCCTGATGAGACCTGATTGGCTAGGGAATCAGGATGGAAGGGGAGGAGGACCTCCCTTATCAGTGTACTAGGGGAGAGTCATAGGTGGAGAAGAGAGAGGGAGGGTGGAATTGGGAGGAGATTAGGGAGGGTGCTACAGCCAGGATATAAAGTGAATAAACTGTAATAAATAATGCATAAAAAACTTAAAAAAAAGAAACAAAGTTCTCAAAACATAGTTCTTTAAACAGGAAGGAAACAACAACAACAAAAGAAATTTTAGGCACAAGGGAAGAAGGGTAGAGAATAGAAAGAACAAAAAGGTATGTAAATCTGGATGCTTTCCTTCTCTCTCTGAAACTCCTGTATTGTGTTTGATGATTTAAAGAAAAATCACAGCACTGTCTGTATTAATTACTTTTCTGTTGCTGTGATGAAGTATTGTGACCAAAAGCAGCTTGTAGAAGAAAGAATTTATTTTGTCCTATGGGTCCAGAGGGGTAGGAGTCTATCAGAGTCAGGGAACATGGCAGCAAGAAGCCACATAATAAAGATAGAAACAAAACATTGAGAAATTGCATCTCATCTCAGTCACAGACTTGAGGTAGAGAGAAAATTGGAAGTAGGGTTAGGCTTACCTCCTGTGACTTACTTTTTCCAGAAAGGCTCCACATTCTTTCACATCCTAAACCTCCTCAACTGATACCACCAACTGAGAGCAAAGTGTTTACATATATGGGGCCATTTCTCATTCAAATCACCACACATTTTTATTTGTTTAGTAAAGTGTGTTGAAGTAGAAAGCATTTTAGGCACTGCTATTTGTAAAAAACAAAAACAAAACAAACAAAAAAAAAAACAACAGACAAAAAAAGGAATGTGCGGTAGAGTGATCTTTAAGGGAATTAACAGGAAATTATTTGTGGTAGCTTGCACATATTCCTATATGAATCCACATATGTGGCAAAATGTCGCAGGTTCACACTTAAAGTGTATCTCTGTCCATATAAATTTTGATATTTGCCATAATATATATATTAATATATATACATGGAAAATATCAATATATACATATCATTTTGTGAAACTAGGTGAAGAATATAGGAAACCTCCTTCAGACATACTACTCAGATAATTATAATTATCTTAAAGTTTTAAAAATTCAAAATATCAAAATGAATCTAAATTCATATAGAAAAGAAATGCCTTTGTATCAATATTCATTGTGACACTATTCACAAACAATTATTAAATTAGTGTAGCTATCTATTAATAGAAGAAGGATAAACAAAATGTGGTATACCTCTAATTTTCCTCCATGCTGGCTAGATTTGCTAGTGGTA
The DNA here is from genome assembly GCF_907164565.1 of Psammomys obesus. Lineage (NCBI taxonomy): Eukaryota > Metazoa > Chordata > Mammalia > Rodentia > Muridae > Psammomys > Psammomys obesus. Next base: position 15,182,435 of record NW_026596079.1, read on the forward strand.
GATGGTATGATGCAAGCTGATGGGGGAGAGCCGTCATCAGTGCTGCTTAGCCGTGGACCCCGTGTATAGCAATACTGACTGGCCAGGCAAGAGGCACCTACTGTTGCAGTAGTGGTAAGTCTGTTATAGGGGTAACTAAACACTGTTTGATTGGATTTGATCTGAGACCTGTTCCAGAGGAGGGAATCCACATCTGGGTGTCTGGGAAGGTTAAAAGGTTTAGTGGGGATACTACTACCTTTTTTTTGTTGTTGTTGTTGTTAAACAGACATGATGTACCTACCAAGTTGTCTTCTAAGTCATTACGTTTACAGCCATAGAAAAGTGTAGCTGTCAACTTTGGTTGAACAAATTTCTTTTTGCTGTGGACAGTAGCAACTGCAGAGACTCAACTGGTCAGAGCATGAGAAAAAGTGACTGTTGAATGCTCAGTCCTAAGTGGGACATCAACTTCACCTTCTCCAAGGTGTAGGGAATGTTACAAAAGTGGGGAGGGAAAAAAAGATATAAAAGCTAGAAGAGGGAATAGGGAAGGGGAATGGTATTGTACAGTGCCTATTGGGCATGACAAGACTGGCTATTTAACTCCTAAACTCACCATAGCTATGGTTAACTGTACAGTATCTGTAGAACTTTTTGGGCTCTTCATCATCCTGTCATGGAACAGGGAGGAGTATAGGAGGACCCACCTCTTTATGAAGATTTATATACAGTTTATAGCTGATGGTGGAGGGAAATGCATTTTTTTTTTTTTTACACAGTAGTGTAGCCATTGGTAAGTTGGCCATTCTGGAAGCAAACACTCATCCATGCTTCTATATGCAACTCAAATGAAATACATGAAAGTAGAAGGGAGTCTATCTAAGAAGAGGAAAGTGATCAGCAGGAAAGGAAAAGGGACAGAAAGGATAATAGGGTGAACATGACCAAAAATACACTATGTTCACATATAAAAGTGTCACAATACAACCCATTATTATGCATAATTAGTGTCTGCTAATAAAACATTAAATAACTCATTGCAAAGATAAAACCACATTCCAGAAATTGATTGTTACCGGGAGGATAAGAATGGGCACAGGAAATTAACATGGAGTACATGCAAGTCAAAAAATCTATGGAAAATACTTTATATCTCAGGAAGAAAATGTTTGTATTCATCGCATTACTGCTACTATATTTTCATGTCCAAACACACACACATCGTCACACAGACATAGACATAGACATAGACATAGACACACACAGAGATACACAGTCACACACAGACACAGACATACAGAAAAATAGGCACACAAACACACACACATGCACACAGCTTGAATGCAGAACAGAGACCAACAATAGAGAGAAATGTACAAAGACAATAGTGAAATACAATAATACAATGCATAGAAGCTGTGCTGTTTTTGTTACCACCTTGACATAGTCTAGAGACACCTGGTAGCCTCCATCAGACAGGTCTGCAGGCATATCGGTGGGAGCTCTTTCTTCATTGTTAATTGATGGGTCAGTATACAGCTCACTGTGAGCACTGCCAAACCTGGGCAAGTCGGCCTGGGTTATATAAGACAGTAGATCGTTAGCCTGGAAACAAGCTGGAGAACAGATGAAGTGTTCTACTTTATATTCCTTCTATGGTGGAAATGAGGATGGAGATGATGGATTCTCATCTATAAGCTGAAATCAACCCTTTCCCTCCATGTTGTTTTGGATCATAGCGCTTATCACAGCAACAGAAAGCAAACTACGACAATATGACTAATAAAAAAGTTTATATTCGAATAATGATTGAATAAAAGATTCAGCAACATCTTTTCTGCCTCTCATAAGCACCATGCTTGAATCAAGGACACACACACACACACACACACACACAAAGTTATTTGCTTTCTGACTGTACTTTAGAAAATATTTTATAAAGGCAAAAACGTAGGGACAGAACTGTACCAGTACATTTCTTGGAATGGGAAGGGGTATTTACTACTTGAAAAAAAGTTTTGAGGTGATGCATGGTTTATCTTAATGGTTTCAGTTATAAAACTATTTTTATTCAAACATGTATAAAATTCTAAATTATGCCTATATCCACCCAATTTAATAAACTGAAAAGATCTCCTCATACCCAAAATAGTTGACTGTACATGTTGTTTTTCCTTTTGCACCATTTAAAGACAACCTGGTGAAGAATACCTTTGAGCAAACAACACTGTTTCCAGGATTTCTTCGATAGGTCTGTGACTACATTTCCCATAAGTTGTATCCCTGGGTTCATGGAGAAGAATGGATAAACATTATGAACATTTTTATAGCTGCAGAAACATCATTTCAAATACCCTCCTAGCTGGGTCCTTTTTGCTAGTCAGTTTATCATGCTACTGGGGATTTCAAAGTTCTCTACTTTCCCTACACCCATGTGGCCAATAGGGTTTTGATAACTACTGTCACTTAGCTCCCCATGGTTCAGAGAGTCTTCTTGATAATTGAAGGGTTTGCTTAGACTTGAGACTACGTAATTATGTCCTATAGGATTAGTTGAGCAGAACTGAACCCACGCTATTTACCGTTCACTAAACATTCCCTTAAACATCCACATATGTATGGCAAGCTATAAATACTATCCACTTGTAACAGGAATGTGGTTCTGGTAATTACCAACAATTTTATTCATCACAATGTTGGTGACATCTGTGGAGAGGTGAATTAAAGTGTGTCTCTCATTCTCACTCTCTGTCTTTCTCTTTTCTTTTGGATTTTGCCTATTTTCACATTGTCTTCTGGTTCCTCTGCTATTGTTCTCCACCTGTATTGTAGTGAGCTTTGATTTGGAGGTAAGTTAATAGGTTAATTTCACTAGATTAGTTCTCAGTCACAAATGGGATTTAATCTGTCCCAAAATGCTCAAAATACTTTTAACCTCTAGTGCCTTCATGTACTTTTTTTTTTTTTTTTTCTAAATGGCATGAATATTTTTTTGTAATTTGATGTTTGGGATTCATGAAAGACTTTACCCCAGGATTTACCTTTCTTTATTTTTTTATGGAAGTATGCCTGCTTTCACTGTTCCATTTTTAAGTCCTTTATCTTGGTACTACAATGATGGGCCATATTTTGTAGCCTGTCTTGACTTTTGACCCACGTGAGTAATTTCTGGGTAAAAATCACCCTGCAAGCAAGCCCATACTAATATAAAACCATTGATCTGTTTTGACTTTCTCCCTTACTCTAATACATGGATACTTTTACTTTATTTCTCTTGTTTAATTTTCAGATCACTCTCAGGACGAAATTCTAACACTAACAGTTTACGTTTGTGCAACATGATACCAAAGCCTTCTACATTGGGGCTGATCCTAATATCTGTCCTCTAGACAGAATGGGCCTAGCACTGGAGAGCGGGCTGGTTAAGGCTCACCTACACTCGCAGCGATCTTGTGCTTTACTGACCTTGCCGCATTCCTGTGATGGGTTTGAACTTGACTTTCCTCCATTTCTTTATGTTTATTGAGTGTCTGTTAAGTGCTATCTCTGTTTTAAGATTTGGAGTGTTTGTATGAGTAAGTAGACATGCAAATCAGAGAACAAATCATAGACATAAACTAGTGACATTCCATGTGAGAGGTAATTTCTGTTGAGAAATACGAAGAGGCCGGGGGTAAGCAAAAAGTCTCAAGGGCCTAGTAATGGGACCACAGATCTTTTAGTGGGAAGGTAATACAAGCCTTACAGACAAGTGGTGTTATAACAAAATCTTGCTGTTAATCTAAAGAGCATTCTGGCCATACAGAGCTGAGACTGATGGAACAACTGTGAGTCGTTCATGAACCGAGGTTCAGTGATGAGGGGTGTTTAAGAAAGAGGTACAATAAGCTAACAGGGAGTCTAGATCAGGGTACCATTAGGCCACCGTTGGACTAGAATCAAGTCTGTCTGCTAAATAACAGAAGCTAGCTTTTGCCAGCTGCTTTATTCAATAGGCTTTATAAGAAAACCATTGTTGACTCACTTAGTTGGAGTCCATTAGCCAATTCTTGGTTCACAGATATACTAGGAATGCTCAGTCTTGTTTCTAGCAAGACTTGTGGTAATTCTGAAAGTGTTCAATCATGCCCTGTAAATATGAATTAAACATTTACAGTTGTATTAAATATTCGGAACATAGGAACCAAAACAGTCTATCAAGTAATTGTACATATTTGTGCATTTACAAAATGCATATTCATGAAAACTATGTAAATATATATTAGTAATTTCCTCTCTCGTGTGAAGTGCCATGTCTGATCTACAGATGGTAACTTCCTTGCATTTAATTATGAGAACAGCACAGTAATTCATTCTGAAATTGTTCTCAGAAAAAGACCTTTGTCTAACCCTTGCTATGAGTTCACTATTCTTTGACCTGAGGGGAAAAAAAAATTCTGGACCATATCTATCCTTGAAGGAGGCATATGGGGGAGAAATGAGAGTTATTTTTCAGGCAAGTGCTCTTTCATTCTAGTCTTATTCCTTATGGAACAAGTTTTCATCCTGCTTGCCACCAAGAGTCACAAAAGAAATGTTTAAGTGAGTACATACTTAGATTTTGTTTGGCTCTGACATCCCAGACACAGTTATTCTTCTTTTCCACTCAAAAATACATCTTGGGTCACTTGGGGTGACATGCACTGTGGTCTAAGCCTTAGAAGGCAGAGGCACGGAGATTGCTGGAAGTTCAAGGCTAGTCTGGACTACAAACGAGTTTTGGGTCAACTAGGACTACAGAGCAAAGTTCCGTGTTTATTTGTTTGTTTGTGACAGTGTTTTTCTATGTAACAACCTTGGCTGTTCCAGAACTTACATTTTAGGTAGACTAGGCTGGCTTTGAATTCACAGAGATCTGCCTTCTTCTGCCTTCCAAATGCTGGGATTAAAGGTAAAAGCAGCACCATTGCCTGGCCCTAAATCCCTGTTTTAAAAAAAGAATGTTGATTCCCTGCGCTCATAAGAAAGAAGAGGGAGTTAATATGACCTGGAGAGGATAAGGAGCTCCACAAGGACTAAATATATCTGGTCACAGGGCTCTGTTATGATACTGTTTCTCCAACCAAGGACCATGTATGGATATAACCTAGAACCTCTGCTTGGATGTAGCCCATGGTAGCTCAGTATCCAAGTGGGTACCCTAATAAGAGAAACAGGGACTATTTCTGACAGGAACTCAATGGCAGGGTCTTTGACCTATCCCCCCACCTCCCTGTGGGAGGAGCAGCCCTGCTAGGCCACAGAGGAGGACTTTGCAGCCAGTTCTGAAGATACCTGATAAACCAGGGTCAGATGAAAGGGGAGGAGACCCTCCCCTATCAGTGGACTTGGAAAGGGGCAGGGAGGAGATGAGGGAGGGAGGTTGTGATTGGGAGGGAATGAGGGAGGAGGCTATGGCTGGGATACAAAGTTAATAAATGTAACTAATATTAAAAAAATAAAAAAATATGAAAAAAGAATGTTGAAATCCTAGGGATTGAGAATAATATTTTGGGTGAATATTTAATTTACTTTAATTTGTTAAAAACACACGTCCAACTTCATATGGCATCTATTATTAGTAATATGACTGGCAACCTCTTGCAGCCACTTTACTGGATCTTGTCATATTGCAGGACCCTCTGGATAGGGGATTAGAGGAGAAAATGCTTTCTAATTTGTGCTAATTTGTGTATCAGGATTTCTCAAGAGGTCACTATTCCACTGATTATAAACATCTGATTATGCCAGTCAGCTCCTTCACTTAGAACAGACGTATGTGAGACCCAAATGTAGGATGGCCCTAGCAGTATCACCTGTCTTCCTGCTTGCTCTACTGTCCTTCAAGTAGTTTGAAGAAGCTAATTAGTCAGTTAAACTGGTATTTGGGTAAGCCTGGGAATTTAGGATGCTTCTGGAAGCAGCCTAGGCATGGGCCGCTACTGCTTAGATTCCTTCTTTGCATAACTAGGAGATTTTGACTTAGCAGCAAGGAAGGACTTCTGGTATTGGAATGTGATACAATCAGTCAACTTGAGGTGGGCTTTGTCATCTTATCCAATCACTGCGAAAACAACTCCTCAATATATACCCACAAGTCTCTTTGTGATCTGTCTCCGGATATTTGCCTTTAACTGGTCCCCTTCACTCATTTGTGCAGGGCCTCACTGGCTACCTGGGTGATCTTGAATGACCTCAGACCCTCTACAGACCAGTTAGTTCTTGTGTCCACAGTATTACACATTGCCCCAGCCATAGCAGGACTGTTCCCTCACAGGCCATTACTAGAAAACCTTCTCAGTATGGTCTTAGGCCATCATCTTATTCAATATCCCAACTACATTCTCAACATTTCACTCCCCCCACCCCTTGACCCCTTACTACCCTCCAGCAGTATCTTTTACTTAATCATTTTGTTTACTCTGCAGCTCCAGAGACAGAAACATGTTCCACAAGAGCAGGGGTGTTGCCTGCTCTGTTCACTGTTATATCATTGGCATCTTGAATAATGCCAGCTACAGGGTAGGATTCAATAGTTATGTACAGAGTAGATGAATGTGTGCACACTGAAAAACAAAAATAAAGATCTCCATAGTGATGATTTAAGAGCACAAAGAATTTCAGAAGCAATCACATAATGAGGATAAAGGAGAGGGAGACAGAGTGTGTGTATCCTGGAGGCTGTGCTGAAAGATTTTCGAAAAACATCCTAAGTCCCCCTTCCAGTTTCTCACAAACCTGGGTTAAACTATGGCTTATTCCCAACCCCAATCCTGCCCTTCATTTTGCGCTCCCTTATGCGTGTTCATTTTTATTATCAAAAAAAAAAAAATCTATCTGAAAAGGACAGGAGTCAAACTAGGTGTTTCTAATTATTTTCTCAGCACGCAGGGTGCCTCGGAGAATGGGATTCCCACACAGCAAACAGCTTTGTGGGTTTTCTTCCCTGCTTCCTCACTCTGATAACTAGGTCACAGACAACTGGTGTTTCCCATGTGGCAAACGGAGCACGAGTATGCATAGAAATCGCCGCCTCGTCTTCCTTTGCTTTTCAAGCACTGCTGAATGCCTCCTAAGGATTTTGTCTGCTTGGAGCTCTGCTAATGTTTCCACTCTCGTGGAAGGTGGTGGCGCCAGGGGCTGATGCATGCTCTGACTACTGACTCGAAACACGCTTTGATGAATTAGCGCAAGATGGCCAGCCATTTACTTTAAATTTTACCCTTGATTCTTCCTCCAGCAAACAATTAAGGAGCAGCAGTGGCTTCCTGCAGGGGAGACCAATGCCTTCTGTCCTCTGTGGAAACCGCTTGGCACTCTTCCAAATGATGAATGGAATGGGCAGAGAGCACCAATTTCCCTCAGCTTCCAAACATCCGAATAAATAAACATGTAAACAAGTGAAGTAAATTCAAAGCACAAACAAGGAGACCCATCTAGATTACCATCGAGTCCTGTGCCTCAACAAAGAGGCTGGAGAACATACCCTTGAACTTAGTAACGCGTGGGGCCAAGGAGCAATGAGAGGCCACATGAATAAATGGGCCCAGTGACAAGACACATGTGCTCCTCGCTGGGTGAGTAGCCTCATCCAACCTCAAGAGCTCCTGAGTGAGAGGAAAATGTCTCTTTAACAGTATTAAGGGACAATTTATTATGTGCATCCTTCAGGGAAGCACAAAGCCAGTGCAGGCCCTTACATTTGCATTATTTCCAGACAACAGCAGAGCAGAAAGGGACACTGATTTATTTCAGAGCAAGCACAGGTGAATTTAATGTCTGTTGGGACCGAGCCAGAGAGGACTTAACCCATTCTGAGATGCTTGGTGCTTGAGAAGGAGCTGTAGGCTTTTGGAATGGTCTACCAGCTTCTTCGGTTAAATCCCACTTCCCAGAGCCTGCCTTTTCCAATCACTATCATGAAAATACTTTGCAAGGGCAGGGGAGATGGTGAAAACCGAAAATCTGATTGAATGCCTTTACCAAGCTAATTCCTTTCAGTGTTGCAAATAGTTTAATCCTTTTCAGATTAAATGATCTCTCTGGAAAAATGAGTCTGAATCACACCCCCGTGGAGGACCATACTGAGGATAAAGCAGGTGAGTTCAGTAAAGAGTCATTTGTGGATGGTTTAAGTGTCATTGTTTAGGGATGACATCAATTCAGGATTCCTGAGGCAAAATGAAATTTGGAGATTATCTTCAGGTATTATTATTTGGCTAACATAACAAACATTTTTTTTTTCTTAAAAATGAGGGTGTCACAGCTAGCACTTTAACTTTGGTATTAGAGAATTATTAAGTGCAAAATGTCATAGTGGAAGTTATCTTGAGAGTGTCTCTCTCAAGCAGCTTCCTTGGCAGATGGAGACACAGAGGTTCAGAGAAACAAAGTAGACCATGAGATAGCATCTTAGGAAATAATACTAGTCTTAACTGCATATTATTATTTTATCTTAGAATGCAACACACACAGGAAGTGCTCAATAAAGGCTGGTGAAGGGACAGGACTCAGTCACAGTTAACACCACCCCTGTAGCTGTTAACAGTAGCAGTTTTGATTTTTATTTTCAGATCTATATTCCAACTTCTCTTATTTAAATATCAAACCTGGAGCTGGAGAAATGGCTTAGAGATTAATAATACTTACTGTTTTTTTAAAGTGTCATTACTCAGAGTTTGGTTCCCAATGCTATCGTGTTCCAGGATAGCTGTAACTCCAATGCCCTCTTGTGCTCTCTGCAAGTATTCACACATGCAGCACACACACACACACACACACACTTACAAATAATATGTATCAAGCCATCTAAGTAAACTGATGGATGAACTGAAGTATCATAACATGAACATGGCTCACAGCTTGGTAAAAGCCAGGACTTTCAAGGTTATTATGAGCTCTTCAATATCTTGAAAGCATCTCCTCAATTTTAGACTATATAATTTCCAAATTCACTTAATTCTTAGTTAATCAATTAAATTAAATCATTACCAACCACAATATGGACAAACAGACACTATTATTTCCATTCCCATGAACAGAAAATTGATCCTGTGAGAGACTCAGGGAGTAAGATGTACCACGAGAGAATAGAATAAACTATCTGGATCAGAATTTGAACCAGGATATATGTCTCTGCATCTGCCCCTGCCTCTCTGTGTCTGATTTTATTTCACTTTATGTGTGTCTCTGTATGTGTCCAAACATGTTTTCTGAGGCTAGAAGAAGTTGTCAGAAGTAGTCTGGGGCAGGTGAGAATCCTAGTGTGAGTACTGGGACCCCGACTAGGGTCCTGTGGGAAAACAGGTCTCTTTCTCCATCTCTCTCTCTGTGTCTTTCTCCTTTATTCTTCCCTCATACAATACATCCTGACCACAGCTTCCTAGTTCCTTCTGCCATTCCTCCTAGCCCCCCCCTCACCTACCATCTTTCCTGGATCCACTGCTCCTGTTTTCCTTCAGAAGAAAAGCATATCTTCTAGTTACATCAACCAAACATGTCATAACAAGAGGCAATAAAACTAGAAACAAACATTAATATCAAGGCTGCATGAAGCACACCAGGAGGAGGAAAAGGGTCCTAAGAGCAGACACGAGTCAGAGACACCCCATTCTCACTGTCAGGAGTCCCACACAAACACCAAGTTATACAACCACAGCATGTATGCAGAGGATCTAGTTCAGACCCATGCATGCTCTGTGATTGCTGCTTTAGTATCTGTGAGCCCCTACGAGCCCTGCTTAATTGATTCTGTGGGCAATGTTGAAAACAGGTTCCTTAACTGCCCTGCCGTCTCTCCAGCCTCAAGCCAGGGTCACTTCGTTTATTCCACTAATACAAGTGATCTAATAGGGGAAATGGGAGCAGGCCCCTCAGGGAAAGAAAGGAGAGATAAATACATAATAAGGAGGAAGGTGGGTAAATAAGGATGCTCATAAAAGCCACAAGGCATCATACTATTAACTATTCACAAAAGGGAAGTGAACAAAACCATTATAATATATGTAATTACATATATATATGTATATTATATATGTAGTGTTATATATGATTATAGAGTTTATATATATGGTTTCATATACATACATACATAATTTTTAAATGAACCTTTCTTATCTGGACTGATAATGTTCCCTCTAAGAGCCGAACACAACCCTAATACCAGACACATAAACCCTGTTTTGAGTTGTTGGCCAGGGTGTCCAAGAGCTTTCTAAAAACAAAATATACATCTTTTCATTTGTTTCTTCATCAGTTCTTATCATGTTTTTTACTGTAGTAGTTTGAATAAAATATGTCTCTCAGAGGCTCATGTATTTGAACAACTGGTTCCCAGTTGGGAGAAATAAGGAACTTTTAGGATGTGAAGGCTTGCTGGAGGAAACATGTCACTGGCTAGAAGTAGGGGGTCCAACTTTAAAGTTAAGAATTATGACCTACTTCTGGTTCATGCTTTCTATTTCCTGAGTGCTGCTGATATGTTACCTGCCAGCTTATTGTTCCTGTATCCTGCTCCCATGCTTTCCTCACTTTGGATATCTAGCCCTTCAGAATTGTAAGCTGAACAATAGTGTTTCTTTAAGTTGCGTGTGGTCCTGGTATTTTATGACAGTAACGGAAAAGTAACTAACATGCTCAAAATCTCATTTAGTATCCATCTAGTTATCAGGCTTGGTACTGAATGTGGCAAAAATAAATAAAGGAGTCTCTGCCTGTGCAGAGTTCACTGAAGAATGCTTATAAGTTCAGAGGTGATTGAAATGCACATAAGCTTTTTAAAGCACCAGCCCCATTGAGCACAGCCCATAAAGGTTAGTAGATATAGATAAGCACCTAACTGGTGGAAGATACACTAGGCAGACAAATCCCTGTCCAAGCAGTTGCTGCCACATTGTAGTGGAGGAATAATTAACTACAGCCCCAGCAGCCACTCCTTTCAAGAGCGCTGGGTTTTTTTTTTTTTTAATTTTTAAAATTTTTTTATTATTATCATTTATTACCATTTATTCAGTTTTTATCCTGGCTGTGGCCCCGCCCTCATCCTCCTTCCAACTCTACCCTCCCTCCTTCTTCACCCCCTATGCCCCTCCTCTAGTCCACTGATAGGGGAGGACCTCCTCCTCTTCTACCTGACCCTAGCTTATCTGATCTTATCAGGACTGGCTGCATTATCTTCCTCTGTGGCCTGGCAAGACTGCATGCCCCCATCCCCCTCAGGGGTTGGTGAACAGAGAGCCTGCTGTGGAGTTCATGCCAGAGAAAGTCCCTGCTCTCCTTACTAGGGACCCCACTTGGAGACTGAGTTTATGGGCTACATCTGAGCTGGGGTTTTATGTCTTCTTCATGCATTGTCGTTGGTTGGGGCATCATTCTCCTCAGGGCTCCCAGGGCTCAGTTTATTTGGTTTGTTGGTCTCCTTTTGGAGCTTCTGTTCCCTCCAGGTATTTCTATCTCCCCCTTCTTTCATAAGATTTCATGCACTCTGCCGAAAGTTGGCCTCTGCTTCGATATGGCTCAGCCATTAAAGGCTAAGCTCTCAACCACAAATGTAAGAGGGCTGGGTTCTTTAAATCCCTGCTCAACATCTTTACTCACTGATGCATGCCCTAGCCCCCACTTGGAGGTGATGAATGAAAGGTGGGTATGACACACCCAAATGAAATCTGCAAATCGCTGATCCTTTAAAGCCTACTTTTGTAAATACCAATAAAACAAGTCTCGACACTCATTCCTCCATTCAGAGCATTCATTCAACCTAGAGCCCTGGAGGAGGGACGCTCCATTGGAAGAATGGTCTTCCACTCAGAGATCTCACCAGAAACTAAAAGCTATCTCCCTGCTCCTTGCCTTCTCCTGATTGGGAGTCAATTATTCTGTAATCCCTCTGTTTCCTGCCTTTGTCTGCCTTCACTTTGTCTAAGCAACAGAATTGATTATGTCTGCTAAATGAATGATTCTGCCCCAAAAGTGCTACAGTCTGGACACAAGACTTCATAAGCACTCTGTAAATATTTGTTCAAGGAACAAATGAATGGGCAGATAAGTGAACAGCAGTGAAGTTCTAGTGCTGGTTTTATCACTCACCAGCTTCCCAGCCTCAGTGCAGGTGTTTAATCTGTTTGTTCCTCAGTTGCTTGCCTTTCTAAACTGTGAATAGATTATATTAACTTATTTCATCTACATAAATCACATGTTATTCGTTCTTCACCCCAAACAATAATTTTCACTATCATTTTTCAAATGTTCTGTGTGCATGTGTGTGTGTTTTTGCATGTGTGTATGTGTGAGAGAGAGAGAGAAAGAGAGAGGAGAGTTGGAGCCACAGGGGTGATGTTCTGAAAATAGAAAAGACAGAATTCAAATAGGAAGGTCAGATGTCATATAAAGCTAAAGAAACAGATAAAATGTAAGAAAATAGATGGTCATATTTGTCACTAAATTTAAGTTGTTGGTTGATGTTGTTTTGCATAATTATTAGATCTCATAACTATTGAGAAATATGACACAGACTGAGTGTAAATAGCAAGGCTAGTAGCCAGTATCACATGAGAGAAAAGGATAACTGTGAATGTATGTTGGGAGGACCGTATTTGTTGTAAGGTACAGAAAAAGGAAGGGGAAATTATTCTTGGGCACCCAGAGGCTTCACAGTATTTGTCCATTCTCTTGTGCTTAAAAAAAAAAATGTTCACTCATTCCTTTGTTAAAGGCATATCTTTGGATACCTGTTAATATGTTAAACATTGTGCTGGGTTCCAGGTAAGTGGATAGTATGACATCCCTAATCATAATTTTTAGAGTTCACTGTAGACCTCTTGGTGTACATGAGCATGGGAAACAACCTGGAAAATAAATGCATGACTCAATTCAAACAGTTCAAACAAGTAACTCAATTGGAAAGGCATGGATAGAGCATAGACCTTGTGTTGTGTTGGGAATTGATGTGGTCATGATATTTCAGGCAAGAAAAGTATACAGAGGACAGTGAATGGGAAAGTGGTATAGCCAAAAACCACATTTTATAGTGGAGAATTTGGTGCAAATGAACTGGAGTTCTGGGAGCTAGCCCTGTTTCAAGAGAAACCTTGATGAGCTTTTCTAAGCTCTCTGCCTTAGGAAATGAATTATGGTCTTTTCTACTTCCATCCATTTTGCTTGCAAATTTCATGATTTCCTTGTTTTTAATTGTTGAGTAATATTCCATTGCGTAAATGTACCACAATTTCTGTGTCCATTCCTCAGTTGAGAGACATCTAGGTTGTTTCCAGATTCTGGCTATTATGAATAAAGCTGCTATGAACATGGTTGAGCAACTGCTCTTGTATATTTGAGCATCTTTTGGATATATGCCTATGAGCAGTATAGCTGGATCTTGAGGTAGCACTATTCCTAATTTTCTGAGAAAGTGCCATATTTATTTCCAAAGTGGTTGTACAAGTTTACATTCCAACTAGCAATGGAGAAGGGCTCCCCTTTCTCCACAACCTTTCCAGCATGTGTTGTCACTTGATTTTTTTAAAATTTTTTATTTAACTTTTATTAATTACACTTTATTCATTTTGTATCCACCCATAAGCCCCTCCCTCCTCCCCTCCCGGTCCCACCCTCCCCCCTTTCTGCATGCATGCCCCTCCCCAAGTCCACTGATAGGGGAGGTCCTCATCTCCTTCTTTCTGACCTTAGTCTATCAGTTCTCATCAGAAGTGGTTGCATTGTCAGGGTTCTAGGTTATCTCCACGGATAGTCCTTGGTTGGAGTATGAGTCTCTGGGAAGTTCCCTGTGTTCAAATTTTCTTGTTCTGTTGCTCTCCTTGTGGAGTTCCTGTCCTCTCCAGCTCTTACTATTTCCCACTTCTTACATAAAATTCCATTCACTCTGCCTGTCAGTTGGCCATCAGGCTCAGCATCTGCTTTGACAGTCTGCACGGCAGAGGCTTTCAGAGGCCCTCTGTGGCAGGTTCCTAGGTTGTTTCCTGTTTTCTTTTTCTTCTGATGTCCATCCTCTTTGCCTTTCAGGATGGGGATTGAGCATATTTAGTTAGGGTCCTCTCTTTTGCTTAGTTTGTTTAGATGTACAGATTTTAGTGGGTTTATTCTATGTTGTATGTTTATATGAGTGAGTATATACTGTGTGTGTCTTTTTGCTTCTGGGACAACTCACTCAGGATGATCCTTTCCAGGTTCCACCATTTACCTGCAAATTTCATGATTTCCTTATTTTTCATTGCTGAGTAATACTCCATTGTATAGATGTACCACAGTTTCTGCATCTATTCTTCAGTTGAGGGACATCTGGGTTATTTCCAGCTTCTGGCTATTAGAAATAAAGCTGCTACAAACATGGTTGAGCAAATGTTCTTTTTGTGTACTTGAGCCTCTTTTGGGTATATGCCTAGGAGTGGTATGGCTGGATCTTGAGGAAGCGCTATTCCTAGTTGTCTGAGAAAGCGCCAGATTGATTTCCAGAGTGGTTGTACAAGTTTACATTTCCACCAGCAGTGGAGAAGGGTTCCCCTTTCTCCACAACCTCTCCAGCATGTGTTGTCATTTGAGTTTTTGATCTTAGGCATTCTGATGGGTATGAGGTGAAATCTCAAGTCATTTTGATTTACATTTCATTCTGAGTGAGGTAACCCAGAAGCAGAAAGGCACACACAGTATATACTTACTTATAGGTGGATATTAGACATATAATATAAACATACTAAAGTCTATGCTCCCAAAGAAGCTAAAAAAGGAGGACCCTAAGGAAGATGCTCAATCCTAATTCAGAAGAGCAAACAAGATAGATATTGGAAGCAGAAGAAGTTAGGGAATAGGACAGCAGCCTACCAAAGAGGGCCTCTGAAAGACTACTGATCGGGGTATCAAAGCAGATGCTGAGACTCATAGCCAAACTTTGGGCAAAGAGCAGGGAATCTTATAAAAGAAGAGGGAGAGAGAAAGACCTGGAGGGGACAGAAGCTCCTCAAGAACCAAAAAATCTGGGCTCTGGGGTCTTTTCTGAGACTGATGCTCCAACCAAGGACCATGCATGAAGAGGACCTAGAATCCCTGCTCAGGTGTAGCCCACAGACACAGTGTCCAAGTGGGTTTCCTACTAAGGGGGACAGGAGCTGTCTCTGACATGAACTCAGTGGCAGGCTCTCTGATTACCTCCCTCTGGGGGCTGCAGTCTTGTCAGGCCACAGAGGAAGACAATGGTCCTGATGAGACCAGATAGACTAGGGTCAAATAGTAGGGGAGATCAGTGGACTAGGGGAGGGTGAGACTGGGAGGAGATGAGAGAGAAGTCTACAGCTGAGATACAAAGTGAATAAACTGTAATAAATAATAATAAAAAAAGAAAAAATTAATGATGGAAAGAGAAGAGAGGAAGCAAGTGGCTTGACAACAAACTCTAAGAAGATACAGGAGTCTGTACGAGTCACAGTAAAGAAGACCAGCTACATTGGAAGCTGGAATTGGACAGTAAGCTACTGAGTAGAAGAAGAGGGAGCCTCAGGGTGAGGAGAAAACTTTTTTTTTATGTCACAATCGTCAGGGCCATAATTCTAAGTGTTGGCGGTCATGATGTTCCATTTCAGTGAGGTGCCAACCCCAGAATTTCTTCTTGCAGGGATTCACTTAATCCCTGAAATAAAGTGGGAATATTGAATATGGAGTGGGTTTGGTTTGGGGTAATCTATTCCATGCTTTTGCAGTGGGAAAATTTTATATCTGAGGACGATTCACCCAGTCTAACTGAGGTCGAATTGAGATTGATATGCTGTTGATGGGGAAAGCTGGGGAAAATAACCAAATCCCTCCAAATTCCATATATTAAAATTAAATAGGGCTGGAAAGATGGCTCAATGGATAAGAACACTTGTTCTTCAAGCAGGATGACCTGAATTTGAATCTTTAAGATCCATGTGAAAAACCAAGCATGGCTGCACTGCCCATAATCTCAGCATAGGAAGGCAGAGACAGATGAATCCCAAAAACTCACGGACCGGCCAGCCTAGCTTAAACAAATATTTCCCGGTTCAGTGAGAGACCTCATCTCAAGATTATGAGAACAGTAGAGGAAGATGTCTTGCTCTGGCCTCTGCGTGTGCACACACCTACACTCACAGGTATATCGCACCCACATCAAAAGAAGCAAGAATTGAGACTTATTGCAGTCTCTGAGAATTTTCTTCTCTCCACCTTATGCTTCCCTGGGCAGGGAGAAACAGTATGCCAATGAGTTAAAACAAATAATATTGTAGTCTCTGACTGCTTTTGACATTCCTTCTCTTCCAGTTTCCCATGCTCCTCTCTGAAGGACATAAGTAGAAATTTCCTTCAAAGAAAGACATCCCCATCTCCATTCTATAGTACCTTGTAAATATCTCCTCACTGACTTTCCCTTACAATTACAATCTTATCCACATTATTATTAATTTTTGTAAACATGGAGACCGAGCTGTAACTATTCTTCTTGCAACTCTACCACCCACTAAAGGGTCCACTAGACAGCTGAGCCATTGCATATTTGCTGGTTAAAATCATCAGT
Source organism: Psammomys obesus (assembly GCF_907164565.1). Lineage (NCBI taxonomy): Eukaryota > Metazoa > Chordata > Mammalia > Rodentia > Muridae > Psammomys > Psammomys obesus. The sequence continues at coordinate 15,198,975 of NW_026596079.1, forward strand.
GGTAATTTTTGTAAAAAGTGTCTCTACAAAGCATACTCCTGGAGACAAGAGTATGGGGTGTGGCAGGCCAAGTGTTCTCTCTCCTGTCCATTCTGCATATTCTGTTTGCTTAGAAGGAATTTGTGTCAGATGAAAACTACATGTACTCTCCTGAGGTGGCTCATAAATTCCGCTTGGCAGAAACAGCTGGCCGAGCTGCCTAAGAATCCGCAGAAATCCTATTCAGTAGTTCCAGGGTGAGCCCCAGGAATGGAGAAAATTGTAGTATATTTTCACCTCCTTTTTTCTCTTTTCTCTTTGTTCTTTAATTTCTTCCTGCCCCCAACCATCCAAACATTTGTTCAACATCATTTTTTTCCTTTTTCCTTATTCTTCTCTCATATATTCCATCTCTATTGCAGTTTTTCCTCTCTCCCCTCTCCAAGTCTCTCTCCCCTCCTTCCCCTTTACCCGGGATCCACACCCCTATTCACCTTCCCTCAGAAAAGAGCAGGACTTCCAGGGGTATCAAGAAAATATGGTATAAGCTACAACAAAATCAGGCACATATTCTTACAACAACTCTGGGCGAGGCAACCCAGTAAGAAGAAAAGGCTCCCTGATCTCTGTGAGCACACTTGACTCCAGATTGGTTGATTCTGTGGGACATGTTCTTGTGGTGTCCTTGATCCCCCTGGCTTCTCCAATCCTTCTTTCCACTCCTTTGCAGGACTCCCTGAGCTCCACCTAATATTTGGCTGTGGGACTCTGCATCTCCTCCCATCAATTGCTGGATGCAGTCTCTCTGACCTCTCTGATGACAATTATGCTCGGCGCTGATCCCAGCACATCCTGCAGGCATAAAAACTTTAAAGCAGAGGTTCTGTGGCTGGGTTGGTGTCCCAGTTCCTCCCCTTGTGGCCTTACCTGGTTACAGAAGATGGCTGGTTCACATTGTTGAAAGACAGAGTATTAGAGCTGGAGTTTGGGGACTTGGTTAGGGAAGATAGATCTCCCCTCAGTTAGTACCTTGTTACTCCTTTATTATTTTTTTTTAAGCTTTAGGGAATCAATCTGCAAAATGTCAAAAACTATCTACTTCTTAGGGCTAGCCTGCGAATATGATTCAATACGATTTGTAAACCTGAAATAGTAGATTCTCAAAAAATGTTACTTGAATCTGAAAGTGGAAGAGGCAGAAAGGTCAAAGTTCTTGGAGCAGTTCAGGATGAGGGAGACATTAAAATAACTTGGATGTGGGTAAATATAGTGACTCATTTGTTGTGTGTTATATTTGTTATGTTGTAGTAGTGAAAAAGACACACTATTGTGTGGATTTTATTTCCCAAGGGCATGAATAAATCCTTCTTTGGCAATTGTCATCCAACCCCAAAGCTAATAGTATTAAGTTTAGAAGAGTTATGATCAAAGAAATGTAGATCATCATCCAAGAAACTTTAGGGAGCAAGTGGAGGTCATTCCTATGGGTGCCACTAAAGTGCACTTCCTAAGCTGTGGTATGAGGCAGGAAGGAGCCCCTAGCTCAGGCTGCCTTTCAGAGAAGCAGCATCAGGCACCTGTGTCCAGAGGAAAGCTTGCCCCTGTCTATGTCTCACACAGAGCTATGAGGCTAACTGTCATTTTGTGCGTTGCTAGATATGGACCAAGTGAACTTGACTCTATCAGACCAAATCTCTCGTGTGTGTTTGGATGTGTGTTTGTGATTCTTATGTGCAACTATGAAAGAGACTTAGACTTATGAATCATATAGTTGGTTATCCTGGTTTTATCTCCTGCCTTTCCTGTGACTCTTCTGGGACATGGCTCTCACTTTCCTGGATGTAAATAATTTATCTACCCTACCACTTTTTCCCGGTTCTTGTACAGTTCAGACAAGTACTTCGAAGACACTGAAGATAGTGAATCAAAGTAGTCTTAATGGAATTGGCTTTGGGCCAGATACTTCTAAATTGAGTTTGTGTACTCTAGTGGCATAGTTTCAGTGCGTTAGGAGTCATTTGGATTTGTTAGTAAACACAGAGAACAAGCTTAAGTCTTCAGAAAAAAAAAGGAAAAGCAACTTTACTGTTGATTTACAAAGAAATGTGCAGTGATGTTAAAATGAGCATCAATATGCTAAACAGCTGAGTGTGCGATGTATATAGATTTTAAGAAACAGCACAAGAAAATCAAGGTCTTACCTCTTCATGATCTTCTTTGAGTCACTGGGCACACTGTTCTTTGTTCTTTGGGTTATGCTGCCCAGTGAGAACCACAAGAGGGTAAGAAAGTCTAGTATAACACAGAATACAGTGTCTGTTACAGACTGTGCTAACTGAATATATAAACCAGCATTTTCTTAATCAATATTCATATACTCTTCTTTCTTTAAATGAGTGTAAACTCCTGGAGGAAGTTTCTTTGTTGTCTTTGGAGCCCTGGAGTCTGGTACATAGTCAGTTCTTGCTACATGTTCATTTCAGCAAGTCATTTTTTTTTTTTATTTTTATAAGTGACGCCTGCTGTGAGGTAATGGAAACCTAGGATCAAATCTTGCCCCTGATGCTCACAATTTAGAGCCATTAGTGTATCTGTAAAATAAAGATTACAATTCTTAATTTGTAGGTTAGATGCCAAAAATCAATGAACTGTTTCACATAAGATCTTGACGTATGGTAAATTTCCAGTAAGTGCTAATCCTCTATTTTCATGCTTAATTCATTTCTAGACAATTATTTATGTAAAAATGGAACAGGACTTAAAAATATTGTGCATATGTGTGTGTGTTTGTATATTTAAATATAGGTGGTGTGTGCATAAGAATGCCAGAGGATAACTGTGGACGCTATTCTTAAGGTATTATCTACATTATTTTTAGAGATAGTCTCCTATTGGCCTGGATCTTATCAATTTGACTTAGTCAGCTGTCTAATAAGCCTCTTCAATCTATCTGACCCAACCTCATTCACACTGGGATTATAAGTGTACTCCATTATGCCAGCATTATTTAGGTGTGGTTTCTGAGGCTTGAACTCAGGTCCTCATACTTACAATTCAAGCATTTTACTGTCTGAGTATCCTCTCCACTCTGAGCCCTTAAAGGCTTAGTATTGTTGTTAGTTCAAAGCTTTGACTTTGTCATTGCAGAATAAAGTTATTGATGTATCTACTTCTGAGAAAACTCCTTAATGCCTCTGAGATTTAATTTTTTATATCAATAAGATGGGTACAGCACTTATATCTGGTCTCTACTGGTGCTCTGGGATGAGTGAGATAATGTCTGGAAGGAGACTTGAGACAGATGAAAGGAACTGTATAAATTCATAGACTGGAGTTTCAATGCTATTATTATTCAATGGCTTGTTAGAGTCTGTTAGTGAATGAGGCTGCCTTGCCCACAGACACAATAATCAACTTCGTCTCCTTCCTAAAACTTTTGAAACAGTTTGAAAGCACCTTGGGTGGAGGGAGTTGTCTTGGTTTTACTTTCTTCCTTCCCCACCATGGTTTCAGTTGTTTTCTCTGAGATGGAAGGTAACCTTTTGGAGAAGCAGGGGCAATGCTGAATGGATTATGGGACTAATTAGTTATGACCTTCAGGTCTTGCTTCAAGTGTTGTCTGGTTATCATAAAGATTGGGCAGATTGCTGACCTTCTCTAGGTCTGAGCTGAATGTAACAAAGGCAGACTGTATCATCACCAAGCTACTGAGTGGACCAGATGCCTGTCGGAGAGCATGTAGATGTGGCATTTGATCCCAGCAGAAGAAAAACAGGAGTGGATTTTTTCAGTTGTAGGGAGGGTATTGTGAGGACAAGGGGACTGGAGGTTGGAAAAGAAAATCAGATGAAGTAGCAACCAGGAACCACCAGAAAATCTGAGGAATGGGGTGGATCAGACATGGACTTTTCCCCTTCTAGGAATCAAGATGGTACCACAAAACTGTATTGTGGAGCTAAGGCTACACTGGCCAGGTTTAAATCTTGGCTTTGGACAGCTCATTCCACCTTCAGATTCTCATTTTAGGTTTTCTGTAGAATGCTGACAAACATATATTATGGATTAGTTCTGAGAACTGAGTAGTATAATTTCGAGAGTACTGCGGGAGTCTTCATTATTCATGGATTCCATTTTCATGAACTTATCTCATTGTTTAAAAGTACTTGTATCTGCTTATATTTTTGGTTGTGAGCCTGGACTTTATCGTAGAGGTATTGAAGCAGAGGCTGAGACTCATAGCCAAACTTTGGTCAGAGTTCAGGAAATCTTATGAAAGAAGCTGGAGATAGAAAGACCTGGAGGGGACATGAGCTCCAAAAGCGACTAACAGAGAAAAACAAACAAACAAACAAAACCAAAAAACTGAGACCTTGGGGCCCTGAAGAGAATGATACCCCAGCAAGGACAATGCATGGAGAGAACCTAAAACCTCTGCTTCGATGTAGCCCATAAACTCAGTCTCTGAGTGGGTTCCCTAGTAAGGGGAGCAGGTGCTTTCTCTGGCATGAACTCAGTGGCAGGCTTTCTAATCACCTCCCCCTGGGGAGAGGGGTGTAGCTTTGCCATGCCACAGAGGAAGACAATGCAACCTGTCCTGATGAGACCAGATAGGCTAGGGTCAAATAGAAGGGAAGGAGGACCTCCCCTATCAATAGACTAAGGGGGAGGCATGGTGGGGGGGGGAGGGAGGGAAGGTGAGATTGGAAGGAGATGAGGGAGGGGGCCACAGCCAGGATTCAAATTGAATAAATTGTAATAAATGATAATAAAAAAAAACACTTGTAACCTTGAATCCTTATTCATATGTCTCTTACAGTCATTCTTGGACATGCATAGAATGTCAGGTATTTGAGTCAGTCACTATACACACATTCCTGGCCAAGGCTGAATGACGTGACATGTCACTTTCCTATTCATATTAATCTTCCACTTCTTTCCTGCCACCTTTTTGTTTTTTATGCTTTCATTGGTGATTTTTTTTTCTGTTTTAAATGACTTTTTAGTATAGTTTGGTATAATGTTCCTAAGTACAAGGTGGTTATGTGTGCCTTCTGTAGAAGCTGCACGTATCAGACAAGGTTCCTATTGTGTGGGTCATTATTTCAGTTGAAACAAATCAACCGTATGTGTTAAATAAGACATCTTTAAATAGAAACATATGAAATAAAGCTCTGTGTTACTTGTTTACAAAGTGTTTTGATCAGGAACTTATAATGAAGAAATAAAAGCCTAGGAAAATGAAGAGTATGTGCAGAAAATATACATATATTTGGTTGCTGGATTGATATTAGGGTCAAGGCTAGAAACTCGGTTGGATTTCATGTGACAAACCCTTAATGATCTTCTGTTTCCAAAGTGCTATGGCTTCAGTGGGAAATGAAAGACAGAAAGAGAGAGAGATACAAATCCTTTGACTTCATTTATTCTATGGTGGGGTTAGAGGGGGCTAGAGGTCATACATGATGAAGTTGCTTTTGATTCTGGAAAAACAATAAGATGTTGCTGTGAGATAATGAGCAAAGCAGTATTTTCCTGGAGCCCAAAGTTTTCATTTTTGAATGTGATCTACCTTAAATCCTTACCACAGAGATCAGAGACAGTGAAGGGAAGTAAGTGACACATATCATGCATAAGATAAATTGCTGTCATTAATTTGGGTACAGCTGTGACTTTAGCTTCCACTGTTCGGGTGACTGGGGTGCTGCTGAAATGTAAACTCTGTATAGATTTGCAACCACTTGGGTCATTTTTAAAACAAAACAAAACAAAAACCCAAAAGGCACGGGTAGTGAGAGGAGATGAACTAGTGAGAAGAAAGAGCTGATAGCACAGGCTTCCCAAAGTAGCAAAGGACAAGATGAAGTACACATCTTGCATACATAGCCTCTCTTCATTTCCCATGGTAGGGTCGATCCTTTGCAATCTGGGTGTTACAAGGCACTTAAAGTAACCTTCAAGGCAGCTCAAAGGCAGTCTGGCTTTAAAATCTTTATGAAGGTGTTGTTTTATGTTTATTCTTGTATTTTCCTTTTCCCCCTTTAATTTGACTTGAAAGGAGCAAGGGGGCCATGATTCCAATTTTCCTATACTTGCAAAAGAAAGACACAAGCATGTATTTACAACCAGGAGTAAAAACTTGTCTAGATAAAGACATTGGATTCTTTTCATAGTGGTAGAGAACAGGTTTTCTTTCCTTTGCTATTGATTAAGTTATTAAGTCTTTGTGTGTGTGCATGTGTGTGTAGTGTGTGTGTTTTCATGCAATGCACACTACTATGCCTTATTTTAACAGCCTGAGTGATTTTTCACCCCCAAATAAGATGATGGGTGACAGCGAGTGAATGAGGTCTAAAAGGATGCAAATTCATCTCCTTCAGATCCCAGATGTGCTGCGAACATTTTCTGTTCATTATCATCAGACAAACAGAACCATTTCAGAGAGTTTGCAGAGGAAAAAATGTTGGGGAGAGAAAAGGTATTCTATAATACTAGGTAGCATTTCAGGTTCCCAAGAGGGATAGACAGCCACACCGGGAGGTTCCGTGGATGAAAGTCACATTCAAATGGGATCAAAAAGGGTCCCATCAAGGACTCCATTCTCTCCCACTGAAGACAATGACCAAACCTTATGTTTTAGACCCAGATTGCTAGAAATCTCACTTCTGCTGTTTCTAGAAATCAGCTGCCATCACTATTTCTAACCCCAAACTGGCTTTCTTCCAGCAACTGCTCTCTCAGACTGCACTCTTCTCAGCGGAGCCTCCCTCTCCTTTTTGTTGTGATGCTATCATCAACATCAAGTGTTACAGAGGAGAATGGGAAAGCTAGTCTGTGTCTACATTAGCGATATGGGGAATTCTTCAGGTGTGGGAAGAAAGATGTTAAAAAATGTTCCAATCAGTCAGAAAATTCAAAGTGGCTACTAAACCTATTTAATCCTTTGTACTAGAAGATAAACGTGGATACACACACACACACACACACACACACACACACACACATATATTGCTTGGATATAGATATTAGACCATAACTGTATACTATGGCTTCTCAAGTTAAGCAGTAATTAAAATTGTAACCAGAGAACTCATGGCTGTGAGGAGCTATCCAATGTATTGCAGGACATCTGACAGCATTCCTGGTTTGTGTATAAAATAACAGTGCCTCATTCCCTTTTGTGATACCAATGATGTTTTTTAATTTATTACAATTTATTTGCTTTGTATCCCAGCTGTAGCCCCCTCCCTTGGCCCTTCCCAATCCTATGCTCCCTCCCTCCCTCTTCTCATATGCCCCTCCTCTAGTCCACTGATAGGGGAGGTCCGTTTCCCCTTCCATCTGACCCTTGCCTATCAAGACTCATCAGGACTGGCTGCATTGTCTTCTTCTGTGGCCTGGTAAGGCTGTCATGTCCCCCCTCCCCCATTCGGGGGGAGATGATATTTTATGTATCAACAAATATCCTGTGGAGAGACCTGAATCACCCTGCTTGAGGACTACTGTTACAAGCTTTGTTTTTTTGCTCCGTGTGAGTAGGCATGCATGTTCTTTCGTTTACATAGAAAGGATCGTAGGGAAATTTGGTTAATCTAGATATTGTGGGGCTACAAAGAATGGGTCTCACAGAGAGGGACTTTTTATAAATTCATAAAAAATCTCAAGTATAAAATATTTTCTGTTGTTTCATAACTCCATTCGTAATGGCACAGTGATGTTCAATGTCACTGCTGAATAAATGGAAAAAAAAATCCAACTTTATTCTTTATGATACTTTTAGCTCAGGCATTGTACATTTTTATCTCCAGAAATCTAAACCTCTAATCATAGGAACCATTTTGGCCCAAGGGTAGTAAGAGTCACCACTGTAAGTCAGCAGAGAGCAAGGGATTCTCTGAAATTGACATTACATGTATTTGTAATCCAAGGTGGGTCCTGGAAAACAGACTCCACTCTTCTGAAAGAGCAGCAAGTACTCTGAACCACTAGGCCATCTCTCCACCCCTACACAAGACCTTTTAAATGTTCTATTTATCACAGAGCAGCCACGTCTCCATCATATCATATAATCATATCACATCCTGCCTATAGCCTTCATTCCTCTCTTTTAATCATTTCATAACATCATTTTAATTTTCTATCTTCTTTGCACATTACTTGGACTCTCAGTAACAGGGAGGGATTGGAAACCACACTCACCAAGAAAAAAAATTATTTAAATTTTTACTACCTTTCATTTTCAGCAGCTCCCCACTCACTATTCTGATTCCATCTTATAGAAATACAGCTGGCAAGAACAAAATTTTCTTTGGAGGATAATAGAGAGGAAAGAAGTGCCAACAATAAAAAGGACAGGAAAGAGCTGGCAAAGACAAAATTCTTGTTAAAAAGTGTAAGCAATTAAAGTAGCATTGAAAACCTATGGTCTATTTGAATGCATTTCCTTTACTGTTATCAGAATTTTTTTCTAGTGTATATATACCACAATGGATTCAAATGTTATTATCTTGTTGAACATCTAAATCCAAAGGTGTTTTATATTAATGTTGGTATTGTGTGATAAATGTTCCCAACAATACATTGTATAATTTTATCACATTTTAATTGAAAAATGGCCAGGGATATTACTGAACCATTTTGATAATTTTCTTCTTTCCAGCATTTTGGTGTTGAACTAATATATGCTCTCACCTATATGTTGAATTCAAGAATAAAGCAAACATGAATTCATCAGGGTTTTTTCCTTATAAAGGAGATGATCTTCTACTTTCTGTTTGCCGTGGAAGTCTAGGAATATAGTTTAGTCTATTGCCTTAAGCTACAGAATAAATGAAAGCAGGAAAGAAGAAACCAGCCTTGTGAAAAGAATATGTTTTCACAAGTTGGCACTCTACCCTAAGCTTAGAAATTTCTTCATAATTAAAAAAAAAAAACCCACAAGATTTCAGAGGAGCTTGATCTGATTTTGAGTCTTGGACACATAACAAACATAACTGTGTTCCCTTAAGAGTTTATAATTTCTACAACCTATTGAATATTCTTCACATGTGAGGGGAGTGCATTAAACTGCACCACCCAGATTTATACAGGAGGAAAAGAGAGGGGGAGGAAACCAGAAGGAAGAGGATGTGGGTTTTTGTCGCCTTAAAATTCAGCTGAAATCTGCAGGAAGCTCAAGCAAGAAAATTATGAAGTCTTGAGGTGATCTTTGAAAGAAACAAACAACCCTGGGCTCCTGTGAAATTTAAGTCTTTTCCGATAGATGGGATGAATCATGTGAACAAATGTTGGCATGTTTTGTAAGCGTTACAATACATCATGCTTAAGCCTTTCATTTTTCCCATCTCTCCTTTTCAACTCCCTTCAGGCACTGTTCATTGACTTATTTTATTCTACACATGGTTATTGACAGGGTCTTATATGTCAGGCTCTGTTTTTGGTTATGAAAATCAGGTATGAATATATCAGGGCAGGTCTTAGTTTTTATGCAGCCTCTGTATGAGAAGCAGGCAAACAAGCAGGCAATCAAAAACTTTCCCCAGTGGTTAACATGATAAAGCAGAGTGATAGGATGGGAATGGTGTTGGGCAGGAAAGGAACTCTGAGAGAGGGATGATTCAGAAACTGAAGGATTGTGCTAGCACTTCAAGATCTGAGTGAAAAGAGAGCTCCTAGATGAGGGACCAAGAAGAGAAAATGTCTGGCGGTGATGTCTTGGTAGTCTGTTGTTGCACAACACATTATTTTAAGAAATTTATTGTCTTGTATTTGGGTCAGGAATGCCAGCATGGCTTAGCTGGAACCTCTGGGTCATGGTTTCTATGAAGCTGTAATGAAGACATTGGCTGGGCTATTACCACTTTGTGGCAGAATGGAGATGGTATTTGAGCTTGAGATGGTATTTGAGATGGCTTTGAGCTTGCTCATATTCTTGGTGACACAATTCACTTTCTCTAGGGCTGTTGAACTGAGAAACATACATACTTCCTTCTAGGAAAGACACTCTTTGTTCTGATCAAGGGACAGCTTGTACCATGGAGGCTTACTTCAGCAGAATGAGAAATAAAGAAAGCAAAAAAAGGGTAAGTCAACAAAATGGGGGCTACTGGGCTTTGTAACCTGACCTTGTGTGTGAAATACCATCACCTGTGCATGACACCCTCTATTCTGGAGAAGCAAGTCAATAGGTCCTGAGGTGAGGATTCCTGAAAGTTGGGAACATGAAGAGAAGGAATTTCTAGAACCATCTTAGGACCTTAAGAAGGCTATGGGTAACTAGGGTTAACTAGGAATAACTAGGCATGAAAAGGCACAGAGGAAAGGCTAGAGAGGCTTGAACCTCATGAGTATTAGACCAGGGCTATAAGAATTCATCCAAAAAGCAAGGGGAGGAAGGGCATGAGGACTGAGCAGGTCAAGGAACGTTCTACAGAAACTTGCCAATGGGAGTTGAGTAAAGAAGTTACTGTGTTGGTTCAAATTCTAATCAGACCATCCAATTTTGGCTGCCACAGTTATGTTGAGTTGTAGGAGGGCTGGAAGGAAGTTGAGAAACAGGGTCCATTGTCACTGTTCATTTGAAGGTGGTAGCAGTTCCCACAGAGGAGAAAATCTAGCTATCAAAATAGGAGGACAAGAGTAGATTGTACTTCGGAGTAAAATGAATAGGAGTTGTTGGCTTACATGTGAGTGACAAGAAAAGAGCAAGGAAGAAAGACTCCTGAGATTAGGGTTATTTACTGTTATTAGGGTTATTGAACTATGAAAGCAGGGAGAATGCCTAGGCTTTCTAAAACCAATATCTCATCATTGTAGGTAAAGATGCTGAATATAAGTCATGCCACCTTTCTAGGCCTTAGCCTCCTTTTTTGTACCATAGGAGGCTGGGATAGAATTTCTCTGAACACTAAAGGGAAGAGAGTAATGATGTGATTACATTATATGAAAAATAAAAGAGAAAAAGACACTCTTTGAATGAAGCCATACATTGATCTGTACTGGCTTGTACCTGTCCATATATACCAGGCTGACCTTGAACTCACAAAGATCCACCTGTCTCTGCCTCTCTGAGTGCTGGGATTACAGGCATGCACAACTGCACCCAGCTTTTTTGTCCATATTTTGAGTGAAGCACAGCAGAAGAAAGGTAAGAATATAGAGAGATTAGTAAATGAAAAGCTGATGAGACCATGCCATGACTTATGGGCCAAATGGCTTTGAGTAGTGAGTACCCTTTGAAATCATTTATGGAATCAAGATTGCAATTCATTTGCTAGTTGAAAGCCACTGGACATACATTTTCTACAAATTGTTAGATTGAGGAAGAATGCTAATACTAATAAAAAAAAACCACATAACTATTATAGAGTATACACATACCTCTCTTTAGACTACACACATATCTCATTTTATCTGGAGAAAAGTTTCTGTCATTGATACATTTGCCCTTACCACTCCAGAGAGGCTCCCCATTCTTAGTAGAAGGCTTCTATCTTCTAATTACTCAAGTCAGAATCCACTTTCAAATCCTATTGGTTGTATTTTATGATAAAGCCTATTTCTTGCCACTTTCTCCAACTCAATGATGCTCACTCTTCCTAATTCCACCCTCTCTGACTGTATAAGCAGAACAGCGTCATTATTGGCCTTGATTCCTGATCCCTTGAGTGCAGCCCAGCAAAGAAGCTTTGGTGGCTTTTGCCAAACTGAAGGTAGATTATCACAGTCTTTTACAATAAAACATAAGTTAACTGATCATTACTATAGGAAAAGACCAACAGCACCCTCCAAAATGAAGCACTTGCAGTGGTCTTCTAGAGCAATGCACAATTTGTGAACCATCTTTGTATCTACAAGGAAGTCTCTGATTCTCTTTTCTCCCACTCTTGCATTAGAGTAGCCAACATGACCTCATTGCTCTTGAAACAACAACAAAATCTTTGCGGCTTCTGTCTCTGTCCTCTGTACTTTGCTATTCTCTCTTGCCTAGAAAGTTCTGCAGACACCTCAAGACTTGTTGGTGTCTTCACTGATTTCACTTTTTTGTAGTCTTCTCTGACCACTATATTTTGCAATGAGCTCCTTCCTCCAGCCCTCCCTAGTCTCTTTCCCTATTGTACTCTTAGCACTCATTACCTTAAGGTATAGTTTACTTTCTGCCTTTCCTCTTTAGATCACAACCTAATGGGGGCAGAGACTTTTGTTTTGCTCACCACTGTATTTTTAGACCTTCGTATATAGCAGATGCTAAATAAATAATATCAGAATGAATAAATAATCTGGCCAATCAACAAATATGAAAATAATATGTGGAGAAAATTTGAATTTTGCCTGAGGCCATGGAATTAAGATTTGAGCCCAAATTTCTGGGACTGTAGAGAAGCCCCTAAGGTTATGTATCCTTGGACATCTTCTGTATGCTCCAGGAAAAAAAAACCTCAATTTCTTTCTTCATAAGAATGTATGAAATATTAACTCCATAATGTACAAAGAGAATTCAATAAGAACATATGTGTGAAAGTTTCTTGCAGGACATCAATGATTTAACATGAGAAATGCTATTCCTATTAGGAATGCCACATGGGTCACACAGAGACCTTTAACTTGGTTATGTCACAATGAGAATAGAAGTCAGTCCTGCATCAAAAAAGATTAAAACTGAGCTAGGTCAATAAGAAAAGCCTAGCTCTCACTAGTTCCTCATGTAAGGATAGCTGGACTTAGTCAGGCCCTTCCCCCTCACCTCTAAACCAAAATACCTTACTCCACTGAGAATCTCACAGTGGTTTTTGTTGTTGTTTTGTTTTGGTTGTCATCTTCTGAGGTCAAATACTTGAGTCAGCTCTTGATCCTTGTTCTTAGAGCCCCATGACTTTTGGCAACAACCTCTCCACACTGTTACTAGTTGGGGGAGGGTAAGCTTTCAAGTGTATCAGCCTGTTGGGGGTTGGTGCATCTCACATCCACAAGAGTTTTAGACATGCATGTGAGGCCTGTGGTAGGTATTTTGTCTCTGCCTTAAAAAGTCACCCTTGCCCTCTTTGGGGCACACTAGGAAGTAATTCTGTATCTCTCCTCTGTCTTCACTGGCAACCATGAGTAGCTTAGGGAGCAGGCAGGCTAGAGTTCTGTTGCTTTTGCATCTGTCCACTAGTTCCTAGTTCTAGGCTGAAGGAGCAGAGTGATGGCATTTCTCCTACCATGGTTCCCAGTGACTTTTGTAATAATTTCTCCATCAACGACCTTCTATAGAGACAGTGTTTTTATCCCCTGAATATAATACTATCTTGTAACAGATTTCTTATCCCACAGAGAATCTTATAAAATTTTAATCTTTTACAATTCTCTGGCAACTCTTTCTGTTAGAATTCTCCCTATTTCAAGCTGCATAAATAGAGAGTTGTAAAGGACTGAATAAAATGCAGCATAGGAAGGAACTCACAGCAATAATAAAAAACAACAACTGCCTTGCAAGGTTGTGAGGCAAGGCCGTTTCTCCTGAAAATGGAAATGATATTTTCCTGAGCACCAGAAGTGATGAAAACCTCATGGTAATGAGTGAAGCAGAAAACCAGTAATGGGATTTGGGTCATTGACATTCAGACTGGGCCCTGGGAATGAGAACACTGGCACACAGGCTGCCTCGGGCTACCTGCCTGACTGCTCCTTAAGATGCATGAGGCCCACTGAAGGCCAAGGACACAGTAGAAAATACTGTGAATATGTCTTAAAGACAGGACCGGCAGGAGCAGATTGGAGAAACGGATTCTCTCTGCAGGACCCTGAGTACTGCGTTAGGCTCAGGCCAGGCAGGAAAAGGATGAAGGCACTACTCAGAGCCCAGGACTCACTTGAGGGCTTGTGGGATAGTGTATCTCCATTTTCCTAATTAAAACATTCACAAGCAGTTCTTATTTCAAGAACTTCCTTCCTTCCTCCACTCCTTCCTTCTTTCTTTTCTATCAGTCCTTCCTCTTTCTTTCTCCTCCTCCCCTTTCTTTATCCCCCTCTCTTCCTTCCTTCCTTCCTTCCTTCCTTCCTTCCTTCCTTCCTTCCTTCCTTCCTTCCTTCCTTCCTT
>NW_026596079.1:15213037-15235236 GCF_907164565.1 Psammomys obesus
CTTTCTTTCTTTCTTTCTTTCTTTCTTTCTTTCTTTCTTTCTTTCTTTCTTTCTTTCTTTCCCTTCCTTCCTTTCTCTCTCTCTTTCTTTCTTCCTTTCTTTCTTCCTTTCTCTTGATATCTTTTTATTACTCAATATTTTATTAACCCAGGGGGAAACAGATACAGAAGACGTGAAATTGTCAAAAGTATTTGTTTTTTATTATCCTGCACCAGACTAGTGGGTTTAGTTAGGAGAGAACTGAATTTCATTGGGGAGGTCTGGAAAACCCAGAGAATTAGTACATACTACAATTGTTAAGATATGAGGCTATCAGAGGATGGGGCAAAGCCAAGTATCTGATTTAGCAGGGATGGAATGAATCAAAGTGAGAACAAATGAAAAGAAAGACTGTTCAGAAACTCCTTGTCATTAATCTGGTAGCTAACTCCCCACTATCTCAAATGTCACATACTGGACTTGTCGCTGGTATCTTTTTATGAACTATTTCCAGAGCCTGTCTGAATGATCCCCTGTTCCCTAATATTACTGTATCCTACTTATTTTCCTCCACTGAACATATATTAAGCTATATGGAATATGGCATATACATGTGCATGCACGTGAATGTATTTTATGTACATATATCCACTTGTGCAATGGAGAATTTATTTCAAACTGTATAATCTACTCACCTCTTCCTTAACCACTGACTTTTAGAGGGCAGGTTAAGTAGGTCGGCCAGAAGAATAAGGATAAGTGCTAGTTGGTGGCTTAGAAAGTTGATGCAGAACTGGAGTGAGAAGCTGGGGAACCAGAAATAAATGGTTACTTTTATTGCAGGGCAGAGCAGATAAGAACTTCTAAGCTCATGGAGACTTATTATACAGCACACAGAGGAAAAGATCAAGGTTAATAACCACCAATACAGATAACAGAATTAATAATGAGAGCAAACATTTCGTACAGCCTTAAATCATGACCTTTCAGTATCTGATCCATATTTTGGGCTACATGTAAGTCATGGCCATAGTATGCAATTCTTGTCTTCAGTGCTGTATGGTAGATTTTTTAAATTTTTTAAATTTTTTATTTTTTATTAATTACAGTTTATTCACTTTGTATCCCCCCATAAGTCCCTCCCTCCTCTCCTCCTGGTCCCACCCTCCCTCCCCCTTTTTCATGCATGCCCCTCCCCAAGTCCACTGATAGGGGAGGTCCTCCTCTCCTTCCTTCTGATCTTAGTCTATCAGATCACATCAGAAATGGCTGCATTGTCATCTTCTGTGGCCTGGTAAGGGTGCTCTCCCAAGTTTTTTTTTAAATAAATAAAATATCTCACATGAAGGAGGCATATGCACAGTAAACATATAATTATTCCTTTAAAATGGCACAGTGTTAGAAACACGTCTAATTTCTGTGGGACTGTGCAAAAAGGAAGCCTGAAGGAAAACCAGTATGGGGAACTTCTTGGATAAGATGGCGGACGGAGTGAACTGTCCAGTATTGTAACCACTAATCAAGCATGGCTATGTAAATCTACATTTAAAATAATTACACTGGATAAAGTGAAATTCAGATCCTCAGCTATGCTAGCTATATTCTGCAGGCTAAAGGTCAGTGGCTGCAGGCTAAAGGTCAGTGGCTAATGTAAAGGAAAAACAGAAACAGAACTGTCATATTTACAGTTAGCTTTACTCGAAAGTGCATGTCTTCTCTAACTTACTAATCTCTCCCTTGGCCCATTGGGAAATCTTCTCCTGGAAATCAAAGATTATTCTGCCTCAAACTGGGTTAAACACTAACATGAATTCATTGGTACATGCTACAGAAGAGTTCACAAGTAAAAAGTTCTTTTGGAAGATTTTCTGAAAGTTTTTCTTTCGCTTCTAGGTGTGACTACTTTCTTCTCATTATTGTGTTTCCTCACGGCATTAAACGATACAACAATCCCAAGTTTTCCATTGGCAATCCAAATACTCTGAAGCAAAGAGGAATTGTATTCTCTATCTATGAACCCAAACTCTCAGTCCCATGTGTATACCCTGGGTCTACCAGAGATACACCATCTACTGACTGGCTTATGTTTGATTTAACTGCCCAGTGACCTGAGGCCAGGGACTGTGAAATTATATTGACATGCTTACTTGAGTCAGAAGACAGCCTATCCCCAGGGTTGGGAGTGAGGTGACTGAAATTCAGTGGTGAACTGTGCAAAATACTTTGCAGTAACATCCACAAAATCAATTGCGGTCCTCTAATGGGCTCTTGGCCTGTCTACAGCTCTTCCTTAGACTGAGTTTCCTTTAGGCTATGTAAAGAGTTAAGATTATCTCTGATGTTTGTGACTGGGTGGAACCAGTTTGTTTTGTTTTATTTTTTTATTTGTTTGTTTTTTTGTTTTTGTTTTTAAGCAGGCCTCTGAGTTTCTCCTTGAAAAGCCTCATTATACCTGGTACCCTAAACAACAAATTTTCCTTACCTCAGTTTCAGCCCTGATTCCTAGGAAATCAATTTGTTCTAAAAGGAAGGTTCTATCATTCCCTTTGAACTCAGAAAAGATTTTTCTCACCTCTAAAACAGCAATGATTTTCAAGTTCAGAAATCCACACACCTTGTTAAAAATAAAGGCATTGCTGTTTACTGGGAGGCAATCCATCTCCCCAGTGGTTGTTCTGATGAATTCAATGATATTAAAACATAGTGGGAAAAAATATACGACCTGTTACAAATGGCATTACATTATAAACTATAAATAATTGATAGGCAATGATATAGAATAATAACTTTCACCC
This sequence comes from Psammomys obesus, assembly GCF_907164565.1. NCBI lineage: Eukaryota > Metazoa > Chordata > Mammalia > Rodentia > Muridae > Psammomys > Psammomys obesus. Next base: position 15,215,812 of record NW_026596079.1, read on the forward strand.
AGAGCTATTTGTCTGAGGCCTTAACAATTTTCACTCCGTTGAGTCATTGACTAACTCAGAGTAACAGGTATAATATAATTGTAACGATTGAGCAGACAGAAAGAGAGAAATTGTGAAGATTGTGAATGGCTAGGTGTCAAGGGGAAAGGTGGTTAGTACTACTAACCTTAGCAAAATAAAATACAGGTCACAAATATTGCATGAAAACTATTTATCAACCTCCAATTTACTGTTTATCTGAAATTCAAGTTTAATTGACCTCAATCCTAGTGTTGGTTTCTTATAACATGAAGAATGACCACTCGGTAGATTAGAATCACAGAGTTACTGTCTTTATCATCCTGGAGGCTGGCTATTCCAGATCATCTTCATGGACATGAAATAGGGGTGCCCTTAGGACTGCATGCTTTATGAGGTTATGGGAAAGAATCCATTTTTTTCTGTTTTGCTGCTTTTTAAGAAATGTCCATTTGCTGCTCGCTCTTATTCCTCAACTCCTTGCATCTTCAGATCTCTGGCTCTAGCTCTGACCCTCCTCCTCCCTAAGGATCCTGTGATTCTATTAGGTCCACTTGCTATTCCAGTTAATGTCCCAATATCAAAGTCTTTGATTTAAGTCTTTTTTTCTATGTGAAGTTACATATTAACAGGCTTCGGGGAGTTCAGTACAGGTATCTTCATGAGGGTGGGCATTTGTTATACCTGTGACACTTAACCTCAATAGAAATATCTGAAGATGTCTGTTTTATAGAAAGAGCACTGCTCCCTAGACATTCAGTCTTTTGGAACCAAATGTGTCTCCCTGAATTGTGAGGTACTGGAGGAGCATTGGTTCTGGAGAGAGTTCAGGCTAAGTGAGAATCTGACTCTTGCTGTCAGCACAGCCTTGAGAAATGGTCCGTCTCTACACTTTTCTATTCATGATAAAGAGAGTGCTGCTTCCTGCTCCATGATTTTTGTAAGGATATCATATTTGCTGGAGGTGTGTAGCAGGCATCCTGCAAGCATAAGGGTGAAAGATGCTCATGATGCCTGCTGATAGGGGCCAGAGATTGGCCATTAGCATAGATGGTGCTCTTTCTGTCTTTCTGGGGAAAAGTTTAGGTACAAAGCTATGTAAATGTCAGATTCCTCTCAAGGTGCTCATTTGATGATTCATGCTCAGAGATTATGCGAGTTTCCCAACCTCATAGTATCATTTCTCAACCTCTGCACTGGTGACAGTTTGAGGCCAGATAATGCTTTGATGGAGAAGCTTCTTTTCTTTTCAGATGCCATGTCTCCTTTCTGTGATAGGTCAGCCATCATAATTCTACTGTATTGATTATAGACTTGGACTTGGAAGTGGCAATTTGCCACTTCAGTGTGAATGAAGAACCAAAACTAGGATTTGATAGGAGAGAAGCCAGCCAGGAGAAGTTTGATGGCAAAGAGGTCTCGGTTTGTGGAACCATAAATTGCACTTCTAACTTCATAGAATTTTTCTGTTCTTGAGCCTGTTTTTGTGTCAGGTCACAGAGAAGTACGCTTTGATCTGGATTATGCTTTATAGTGCCTAAATAGAGCTGTGAAGCCCTACTGAATGAATGTCTCAAAAATCAAGTATTAGTATAACATTCATTTCTTCTTATGGCAATTTACTTCCATTAAATTAGTTGATCCTCATATTTCCCAATACTAACTAACTCTACCAGAGCCCAGCTTTGATCCATCTGGGGGATAGTAAGAAGCTCTAGGGCAAGATGGGCTTAGCCTTGTGGTTGGGACCAAATAGCTGTGTGTCCCTGGACAAGACCTTTCACCATTCTGACCTCCTCTTCAGGTCAAAGGCTCAGGTGGCTTGACATATCATTTGGCAGCATTTTTGTGGGCTTGTAACTCATACATGATAAGCCATGAAATCTAATCTGCACTATAAATAAACCAGGTCTTCAGTTCTTCCTAAAAATATTCTTGGGTTAGAAACTACTGCTCTGGCCTGAAGTGAGAACCAACATGTTGCCTTTCTTTATAGAAGAACCTCATAGGTAGAAATAATTTATTAGCTGGAGATGTTGGTGTCGAGGGCTGCTACCTCATACATGGAGACCCTTACAGTTTCAGACAGAATAAACAGATATGAGGGAAGTTATTAAAGTGGATATTGGGACTTCCTTGAAGCTCTGTCTCTTTTTTGTTGTTGCTAAAGCATTTAGATGATGCAAAATTCTCATTATTCTCAGCATTAAATTATATAGTCTGGAATGATGATTGGCATACTGACTGTTTCAAGGCAGTGATTATGGAACAGTGATTTTCCATTTTTCTCTCTCTGACTTTCTGTCCCTGTTTCTCAGAGCAGGTGACATGCTAAGTTCAGACTCTATCTTTCCTTCTCGTTGCTGGTCAAACACAATTCATTCTTTTCTTGGAATGGCTTCTGAATCACATGATTTTATTCTGGAGAGGCTCCTGTATATGACATCTGAACAGATTTGTTGACAGAATGACTCACTTATAAGTGATAATTCATTCATTCAGTCATTCATATCCATTTAGTGTTTGTTTTGTGCTGGGCTCTAAAGAGATAGGAGAAAACAAAACACATAGGGTCTCTGTCTTTATGAAACTCACAGCCTATAAAATCATTGAGGGTGAACTTAATTCAGTTCATTCAGTTGAGTATTCCTACCCAGCCAGAGTTCAGTCTGACTGATATTTTGAGAGAACCCACTGTGAGCATGATGATGTGCTTCTTCATAGATCACTTCATTACTGTTTTTATTTCCTCACCCATGATCACATTTTTGGCACCCAGGTATTACGTGTTGCGCTCATTCATGAACAGGTAGGTGACTACAAGTGATTTATGTCTTTGTAGTATGATGTAGCATGTCTTATCTCTTCATACCACAGTATCCTTGGAATTTTCAGTGATAATATGGAGTCACCCTTCTTTCTCTCCTTTCCTTCCTCTTGCTCTCATATATACATATGAATATATGTATGTATCTCTCTCTCTCTCTCTCTCTCTCTCTCTCTCTCTATATATATATATATATATATATATATATATATATATAAGATCTGAAAGGTACACGATTATTATATATGCATGCATATATTGCCCAATACTATTTCTATTGGAACCCAGCTTTGGAACAGCTAAGGTGTGTATATTGTCTCATATCATTCATATATTTGTTCATTTACTAGAAACTAAGAAGCATAACAAAAAAGTCCATAGCTAGGACTGAGTTCAAACACATAGAAGAAAGAAGTCAACAGAAGCCTGCGAAAAGCCTAAATGACCATCTCCAGACAGGTGGGTAGGACAGGCATTCCTGATCACATAACTGTGTGAAAGGTTTTTAGGCCCAGGAAGGCAAGTTATATTCTAGGAATTGCAAATATCTTAAAAAGGCTGATACCCAAACAAACCACTATTCATGGTTAATGAGCTTGTTAATTATTTATATCACTAAGTTATTCTGAGCACCTGTCTATGCATTTTGCCAATTCCCAGCACCATTCTTGTTATTCAGTTGTTGAAGCTAAGACAAGGTACATTACATCTAAGCCTAAGAATCCAAGAATCTTGCCTTTTGCAGAAAGACCCACATTTTCACACAGGCCTTTTTTCCACCCTCATATTCACTGAGTAAAGGCAAAAAGACATTTACATTCTTGGCCAGTCAGAGTACTGGAATATTATTATTTATTTAAAACTCATTACTTGCAAGTTCCCTTCATGGACCCAATTAAGAAGTCTCATAAAGACAAAGATAATATTATACTTGGTGTAACAGTTTAGGGGGCTCTTCTAATGTGTTAGAAACCCCCACAGGTCTTGACAATTTTTTATGTCTCTTTTTAAAAAGCAAGGCTGCTGGCAGGGAATTTGGCCTCTGCTGGTATGTGCTGGTTGTGGTTTTCTGAGAATGAAATTATGGGTGTGTTGAAGGTGGGGGTAAGGCAGGGAGTGGGAACTGACAGGGAATGTGGGTACTTAAGGTGTCAAATTTTACATGTCTGGGTTTTGTTTCCACCAGACTATACTCTGAAAATCACCATTCCATGCTATATGCTTACTGGAAGGGCTGGCACTCTTTCAAAGCAATCTCCATGAAATGGGGACATCAGATCTTAGAAACTGACGGTGATGACAGGACAACTTTAAACTGAGTTCTCCAAAGTGCAACAATATGAAAAGGCAGTGTGAGAAGTGGCTCCTGCTGGGATTCAGTAGCCTGCAGCTTGCCACTCAGAAGACAGGTGTTTGGTATACTATCAAGTCATCTCTCTGGGTTTGGCTTTCTAAGTGGCAGGTTGGGTTCTGTTGTCTTTAAGACTCTAAGGACCTTCTGCGGGGAATAGTTGTACTCAGTATCCTGTCCTGAGAATGAGGTCATCCTCCTAGATGTCCCACTGCTCCTTTACTGCCATGCAACCATTACAATCTGGCTTTAAGAGCAATCAGAATTCATTGCTGTCCCATAGCAGCAGGGTGCAAAACAGAGCCCATCAATAGAGCTCCAGGGAGACATTTTCAAGCTCTGGCTGGAGAAGAATAAACTGTGATCAAATAAATGCACACATACAAACTTTCCACTGACCATACTCTCCTCTTTCTCCAGAATTTTAAGAACACCCCCCAAGCTGTAGGTATCCCACTCTCTATCACTTTTCCTCTTTCTGTGTGTTTTCTTTTAATACTTCCCCTTGTAACGTTGCTAGGATTCTATGAAAACTTAGAGGTACTACATAACTCTTCCTATCTAGTAGAGATCTGCAGTTAGAAGAAGAGATTGGATTGCACAGAGTTTACAACAGCTTGGTCTGTACTGGGAGACCATATCTCAGAGGTCCTACCTTCTTGGTTCACTTGAGTTCAGACTCAGTGCCACCGTTTGCTAGTTATGAGACCCAGGGGAGATTTATGACTGTTTTGTCATCTATAAAATGGGTAGAGTAACAGTACTTTTTACAAATATGAAAAGCGAAATGAGAAATAAAAGAGGACAGGGAGCTTGGAATGGTCTTCATTAAGTGCTTTCATACCCTCAATAAATAAAACACTATACCCTCAATAAATACTAATTAACAGTTACTAAACATCCTTATTAATATTGAGACAAAGTCTGAATCAAGCATGGAATATATTGCTTATTTGCTTTTCCGGAAGACTCTGAGTTGGCACTACTCTTGTCATTCCCTGTTCTGTAGAAGAGAGGAGGAAGGCACAGTGAAATCCTGACAAAGCCAAAAACATTACAGTATGACTCCCGGCAATCTACCTGCAGGAACTGTGCCCTTTACCTCTAGTTCTGACATGGAGTGTCTACTAAAGATACTTATTGTCTTCTTTGAGCCCTGTAATACCCTCACAGAGTAGTTAGTCTAAGCCCCACATTACTGATGGAGTAAAAGAGACTCTAAGATGCTAAGTGCCTAGGACCAAGTTTTCAGGTACATGACAAACATTAACAAGTTTTTATATTGTTATCGAAATTCATCCATCTTCTCTTCCTTCCCGCCTTTCTTCCTTCTTTCCTTCCTTCTCCTTCTCTTACTCCTTCTTCCTCTCTCTCTCAACCATACACACTCTCTCTTTTCTTCAATACTAGGAATTAAATCCAGAGCTTCTACTTGCTAGGAAAGCAGGGTGCCACTGAGGTATATCCCTAACTTTGCCTTCCATATTCAAGGCAACCAAAAAGCAACATATGTAAAGTGTGTGTTCTCCAAAGTTGAGCTACCATTGACCTAAAAGACAAGAATCAGACCACCAAATACCTGTCACTTCATGTGTTTTATGTGAATGCAGCACTGGCAACATTCATGTTTTTCTGATGTTACCTTGATAGAAGACATCAGATGCCTGGGGCCCCTACCACATCTAGGGACTCAGAAACTCAGAAGCAGAGCTCTTAAACCTGAGTCTGACATGATCATGTGTTTTTGATGTGTGGCCAATGCACAAACCACAGCAACAGCCTAGAGGAATCAAAGTTGCTGAGTGACATTTTCCCCACCGAGAGACCCAGAATAGGTTTGAAGGAGAAGCTGATATTAGAAGCCTTAGCTCTGACTTCAGTTGCTAGACTGCCTTTGCGCCTCTTGATAATGATCAACTCAGTCAGTTTCAATGAGTCCATTTCTTAATCTGTATCGCAAAAGACATAGCACATGAGATCATTGCAAGGAACACAGTGTAACATCTGCTGTACCTGACTACCACACCTGATCCAGGATGCAGGCTTTGCTTCCTTCCGACATCTGCAGAAAAGCATACTCACATCACGAAGAACAATGCCAGAGGTCCTAAGTATTTCTAGGCTGAGTCTGATTCTTTGTGTGTGTGTGTGTGTGTGTGTGTGTGTGTGTGTGTGTGTGTGTGTGCGCGCGCGCGCGCGCGCACAGGTGTAGTCATGTCTGAAACTTAGTAATTTCTAAGTACTTCCAGTGCTTCTTGATTATTCTAATTATAGAATATTTCTACTAGTCTCTCAAACTGGCTATCAAAATCTGGTTAGCCACAGGTAAAGACTGTTCCTATATTGTCAAGTCTTTCCTCAAGCTTTCCTGCTTGGGTCAGAAATCAATATGGAGGTCAGTTTTCCTCCTAATAAACCAGAATTAGCCTTTTTTTTGGGTTCTGTCTAGAGCAGGTAGACCTGTGTATATTCAGTATCATTTACTTGACATTATCTTTCAGCCTGGAGAGGTAAATCTTATAAGTTCTTCTCTCATATGTATATATACATGATATGCCTGTTTTATATACATGGTGTTTCCACTTGTGGGGTTAGTGCAGCTGTGTGTGCAGCTGTACACGCACATGCATGTGCATGATCTGATAAGTTTTAGTGGATAGTGAAGCAGTTCTATCTAGGGACAAATCTTAACTTTGTAAAACGTGTGGGAAGTGACATAGGTCATCCAGGTTGGAGAAACAACTTCATTAGTTATAAATGGCAATTCTTGCTGCTGTGATTCCTCTCACGGAAGCTGTGTAAGGAATTCCACTATTTTCTGGTTCCCCACAAAATTAATTCTTCTAGCAATAAAATAAAAGAAAACAAATGACTTCCAGTCATGGCCTGGCTTCCCTCTGGCTGAGTGCCAGGGAAGGAAAGTCAGCAATGCAAGCCACACCAATTTCCACATTTCAGTTTGTTTCTCCCTTTGGAATTAATAAACTGACTTTCTGGTATGACTCTGGACTTCAATGTCATGGTGTTTACCCAGAGTCAGACTGACATCTGGGCACTGACAAGACAATTATATTTCCAATCATCTACCCTGAGATGATGCCAAGGTCATCAATGATTTAATCACTGGACAGTTTATAGTGTGGTATGCATTCCTTGAGATACAAAACCAGAATAATGTATTATCCCAGTCTTCATGGAGTTCATAGACTTCCACAAGGATCCCTGTACTCTGCCCAGTATTTGGCTATGAGTCTCAGCATTTGTTTTCATCATCTGCTGGGTGGAGCCTCTCAAAAAACACTCATGTTAGGCTCCTGTCTGCAGGCATAGTAGAGTGTCACTAATAGTGCTAGGGGCTGGATCTCTCCCATGGTGTGGCCAGGCATTGGTTGGACATTACCTCAATCTCTGCTCTATCTTTATCTCTGCACATCTTATAGGCAGGGTAAATTTTGGGTCAAAGTTTTTGTAAGTAGGTTGGTGTCCTCCTCCCTCTACTTGGAGTCCTGTCTGCTTAGAGGGTGGCCTCTTCAGTTTCCATATCCCCCACTAGTAGGGGTCTTCACTAGAGTCGCCCCTATATCCTCCCAGAAGCCTACCCTCTCGTAGGACTCCAGCCTGTCTCAAAGATGCCCCAGGTTGTGGTTTCTCTTCTCTCTTCATGCTTTCTGTCCACTCCCCTCCACACATCAGATTACTGTCCTTATTTCCTTCAGCACTCCCTCTCTTATCCTGTTCCCTGTCTTTGAGCACTTGCTCTGTCTTTTCTATTTCTCCTTAGTGAGATTCATGCATCCTCTCTTGGACTCTCCTTGTCACTTAGCTTCTTTGGGTCTGTGAATTATAATATGGTTTTCCTATACTATATGGCTAATATCTACTTATAAGTGAGCATATACCATGTGTGTCTTTCTGGGTCTGGGTTAGCTCCCCCAGGATGACCTTTTCTAGTTCCATACATTTGCCTCCAAATGCATGGTTTTTTTTTAATCACATTCCAATAATTTGACTTTCTCACCTTCATTTACAGAAGAGAATAAGGGGCTTGTCGAACAACTTGTACTCTATCTTAGAGCTGGAGTGGAGGGTTGGGAGTCTCACTCACTTTCAGTGTCTCAGAAAGCTTTGGATGGGCTGGTAGGAGTACTGAGACTTGTACCACTGCCTTTGGAAAGTGAATGGATGTTTCAAAAGCTGGTGTTGAAATCATATGCAAGCATATCAATTGCGGAGAATAAGGATAGAGCAGTACTCATAGGTGGCAAGTCAAAACAGCTTACCCTCGGTGACTAAACTCAACACCCACCTTTAGATTGTCCCTGGAGGAAAAAAGGCGGAAGTGGAGAGACCAAGAGAAAAAAAAAAGTGACAGGTAGCCAGATTTTCCTGTCAGGGCATTTCTGACTCGCCCCTTGCAGGAGTTATTACTCATAGAGCAAAGATGAGTCCTACAAAACAGACTCCTGGAATATTCCTAAATGAAGAGCTAAGTGAGAAGGATAAAGTATCAGTAATGTGTGAAGCTAGAGTTGGTTTGTGAACCTTCTCTTTAAAAGTTTTGATGGCTACATACATGTGTAAAATGTATTGGGATCATATTCATCCTGGATATCTTTTCTCATCCCTCTCATCCTGTTGACTCCTTTCTTTCTATCTGTCCAGTCCCTCTCCTTTTTTGTGTCATTTGGTTTTGTGTAGCAGCAATACACAAAGAGGACAGTTATTCATAGAGCTCCTTTCCATCCCCAGGTCTTATACTCTTTCTATGATGTTTCCTGGGTCTTGTAGAGGGTGATATAAACATTTAATTTTGGGATAAGCAATAACCATAAATGCTCTTCATCGGCACTGTGGTCAATTGTGAATTCTTACAGTTACTCTGGAAGGATGTGTAACAATTACTGAAGGACTAGGAGTCAACCATATTGGCCTGTTTTGTTAGAGTTTGAATGCTTGGGTTCTTTGCAGTAATGATGCTTTTAATGGAGGCTCTGAACACATCAAGATTCTATGAACATGTTGAAGAATGAATCAGAATATCAACTCTGGGGTTGATATTCACTAACAGTGACCGATATAATTTCAAGCTGCAGCTGAAGGTGGGATTTCATAACCGAGTGGACTCTGGCATTCTGTTATCACAAAGATTTAAGACTCAGGCAGGCAGGGTGCATTTGAGGTAGTATAATGTGTAGGATAGTGACAATAGTCCCTGAAATCAGACTGAACTGTTGCATTCTCTTACCAGATTGATTTGAGAGGTGTTCCTGAACCAAAGATTTACAAGCTCTTATATATCGGCTCCACTCACAGGTTTGTTTAGGATTATCAGGGAAGATCATCTGTCTAAGCTTACTCCATTTGGGTATGACAGACAATTTTTGGTTTTTTGCCAACAAATATCTCCAAGTCAGTATCTTTTTACCTACCTCTAATGATGCAGACTGAATGAGTCAGGTACACACTGGCTTAGCGACTTTTGCAAAAAGTCAGTCACTAAACAAAGTTTCTCCTTCATTAAGAGAGAAATACATAACAAGTTATATGGAATTGCCATACCTTAAGAACAGACAGACAACTTGAAACCACAGGGGAAAGACAGAAGTGCGAAGGTGAGAAACATCAATCAAATGTCTTGACATCCTAAAGCTATTGAATCAGCTTCAGAGCCCTTCACTCCAGGCAGCTTGCTAAATACAGTATTTTTTTTCTTTTTAAATTGAAGTGGTTAGTCTAATCTTACCTACTTTTGGTATTTTTATTCTCAGAAGTATTGTAATCTTCCATTTTATTCAGCACAGGTCTGATTTGCAAGTTTCTTCTGGGACTTGGTATAGATTAAAGGTTAAACACTCTCCAGAGGGCTTGAGAGCTTGAAAATCAAGCACAAGTTAGGAAGGCATTATGCATTAGCCTTCATTCTCTGTACTGTGCTGTAGGATTAAGAGTTGTTGCCATATAGGCAGAAGGTCACTGTGGTGTCTTAAATAGGAATGGCAGCCACATGTTTGAATGCTTGGACCATAGAGAGTGGCATTGTTAGGAGGAGGGGTGAAGCTGTAAACCAGCCCCAACTAATGATTTTCTTCATAAGAGTTGCCATTGTCATGATGTCTCTTCACAGCAATGAAACTCTAAGACAGCTACCTACCCTAGTTTGGCAAATCATATAGAATCAGGTGTCAAATTTAGGGGAAAAAATGAATTATTGTGTCATAAATTACAAATGAAAATCTAAGAGACAAATAATTTTATCTTCTCAACTTCAGGATAAATTGATACCAGTGAAATGCTTAACAAGTGAAGAAACTGAGGCCTGGTTAATTATTTTGCCTAAGTCTCTGAGAGGGTAGCATTTCAAATCCTGGAGGAAAAGAGGAAACCAACTATACTGATGCTCGGGAAAGAGTTTTCCAGACAAAGGCATCTTAAAGACTCAAGTAAAGAGAAACTCCCTGGATTAGATGAGAGAAAGTAAGACACATAAATATGAGATATACTGTAAGGCCTCTGGAGTGCATACAATAGTTTCATTGTTCTTCCATTTACTCTCAGAGTAATGTGGGCATTTCTTCAACATGGTCATCATTGATTTCTCCTTACATTTCGGGTCTTCTTAAAGCTAGGCCCCATAGTTTATGTCAACTCACCTAATATCAAAGTAGACCTTTGAAAACTTTAGCCATACAGTTGAACATTTTCAAATACTGGCTCCAAGTATCTATTAGAAATAATAAAAATAATGGTGACATAAGTCTTTGGTTAGCTGTCAATGATGCAATGATGCAGTGATGTCGTGCTTCTAGGCCATTCACACTCCTCCACAACTCATGCCTTATCTACCAATAGGTCCTCACAGTCCCACTTTCAACTGTACCCCCAATATTAACAATTTTCAGTTTATAAGTATAGATACCATCTGGTTATTCCCTGTCTCTCAACTAGGCTTCTCTTGGCAAAGCAACGCACTACTGTCCTCGGCTTACTCCCTACCACATGGTTTTTGGTTAGTCTCAAGACAAATCAAATGCTTATAGTCTTGGCCTAGTGAGCTCTAGAACTATGCCTGGCCACCTTTCTCCTTCATCCCTAATCTTTCTACCATGCAGCGTAGGTTTATACTATTCTTGAATAGTATAAACTTCTGGTTGCAAGATTTTTTCACAGGATTGGACACTGTTCTCTGACTGCCTACATGGCTAATAACACAGCATGTAAGATTTTACTTAAGGGAATGGGTTCTGATCCCTTGCCTAAAGTAGCATGTTTTACCCCTGTAGTAGCGTACTTACTAAAAGCACCCGACTATATTTCTATAAGGCAGTAAATTAAATTTTTTTTTTCCTATTCCAGGTTAGATACTTCAGGACAGGGATAAGGACTTTCTTACTTTCTTGGGCACAAAGTCTCACATATAATGAGTAATTGGCATTAATAAAGTAATACAAAAATAATGCAACATTTGGGATTCTCTTTCCTTCACATTTATTTTGGCAATGTAACAGCAAGAAGGAGTGCTGGGGAGGTGATCAGGCTTAAAGCTCATTATATTTTACTGATTGATGTAAACCTGAAATACATTTTTAACAAATGTTAAAATAACCCCTGAGTCTGCCTACTTCCTCATGAGTTCTCCAGAGCACTCATTTGCGTGAAAGCTACAATCACGTGAGACTTATTCTCTGTTCAAATTTCCAGATCATTGGAAATGCTTACCAGGTGACAAGGACAAAGTCAAAAGGTCAGTACTTACTGAGTGGTGGATCTACAAGCTTACATACCCATGCAAGAAGTTCCACTGCAGCTGTAGTCTCAGAAAGTGTGAACTGACACTATAAAACTCACATGCAGTGGAGAGAAAGCCACAGAGGTGCAACTGGAGAGTAAGATTTCCAATCTGGTTAGAGAGCAGATGCTGGTCATATGGGAGTAGGTTCCCAATTCAGTAGACACGCACACACACACACACACACACACACACACACACACACAGAGAGAGAGAGAGAGAGAGAGAGGAGAGAGAAGAGAGAGATTCATTCTATCAGTTCTGTTCCTTTAGAGAACCCTAGCTAATGCAGCATCATATATTCTTTCCAGAGTAGATACTCCTTTGGTAAAGTCATAGCCATAGCCATATTTTTCTTCCCTTTACTCTCAAACTCATATCTTGGAATCTTGTTATTTAATTACCATATTAAATACATAGACTACACCAATAGACTAGAGGCCTTTCTGAGGCTTTGAGTCAGATAGGTTTGGATTTGTTTGTGCCTTCATATCTACCCTGATGTAGAGACTGGCCACTTTCTTCCTAAACGTTTCCTCTTCGTCCTAAAACAAGCCTCTATCACAAAAAAGCCTCAGCCATTATAAATGGGAGTGGTAGGTACAGTGGTGGTGTACAGCCATCCATGTTCAATCCTCTGTAATTCGTTTCCTGAGTGCCTGCTTATGAGCATGGAGAAGTCAGAAATCCTCTGTTGACAATGGCAGGACATGGAGTCACCACTTAGAGGAGATCCACTCTCTACTCAGTCATCTCTTGTTTAGAATTAAGCAAGAATAAAGTGAAGGGTATGTACCTTCACTTTGAGTCAAAGCGATTTAGATGTTTATTTATCATAAAAACTAACATTTTCCACTGTTTTCATGTGAGCTTGAACAAGCCCCTTAACCCTTCTGTGCCCTACCTCCACCATCAGTCAGAATTCCTCCCAAAAGAAGTCCATTCCAGCACAATCAGCTTATACACTCAGAAGAAAGACTCAAGGAAAAGCTGCTTACAAAGATGTGCTCAGAGCAAGGGAGATGTTCAAGAACCATTCGTTGAAGCACCTCATCAGTAGTTACTGTGATAAGCCTATATCTTAGTCCATTTACTGTCAGTATAACAGAATAGGACAGGCTGAGTAATTAATGAAGGAAATTAAGGAAAGCTGGGAGTTTTAAGGACAAGAGCTTTTGTAAAACATCAGTACAGCAGTTGTGGAAGAGAAAAAGCATAAGCACCAAGGGACAGATTTGATTGACAACAATCTACTCTATCAGTCAGAATAGTATGTTTAATCTGTTCATGAGGGTTGCAGATCTATGACTCAAATTCCTCCTATTAGATCCAAATTTTCAACATACCAACACATGACTCTTTGGTGACAAGCCCCAAAATCATACCCAGATCTTTCCCTTCCCCACATATACATACCATACCAAGTGCACTAATTCATGTACATACCATACCAAGTGCACTATTATGTCCCAATAGGCCCCAAATTTTATGTCATTTGAAGAATGCCTCCAAAGTCCAAAGTAACATCAAGTCCAAAGACCCACATGGCTACAAAAAAAGCATCTTTATCTTATAACAAATTCCCCCAGTTGTGATAAACACCAAACATTAGATGCTGGGAAAGAACTGCCTTGAGGGAGCTATAGTTTCTAATGAAATACTGTGTCCATCCCACGCTCTGGCAGACAGGGAGTTGGGACAACAGGAAGCCAGCCTCCCTTCTGCCTTCCATTCCTTCTGCCAATGGCTCACGTTGACTAAACCTAACAGGAATTCGAAATGCAAATGCCAAACTGCTGTAATCCTTGAAAGATTCCTTGAGAGAAGGTCAATTCTTGCTGCACAAGGACAGGAAGAATTCAGAGATGTGTAAAGAAATATATCATGCATGGGTTCTTTATCTAAACATTGTAAATACTCAAAACCTACCTTTGATACATATATGCATAAAAAGAAGCCAAAAGAGAATGAACTCCAGTTAGAATACAGTTCTTCATATAATTCTCTGACATCTGCTATGGAATGGCTATCTTTTGATTTAAACCTTGATTTCTACTATTTTTCTTTAATGTGTGTGCAGGTGTATGTGTGTTCAGGTATGCATGTACACTTATATATCAAAAATAAAAGACAACTTCAGGTATCATTCCGCGGATGCCACCCACATTTTTCCTGGGATAGAGTTTTCAACTGGTCTAGAACTCCCTAAGTAGGCTAAGCAGTGAGTACCAGGGAGCTATGTCTCTGCCTCATCAGCTCTGGAATTACAAGGACACAACTGCACATAGTGCTGTCTTTTTACATGTGGGTTCTGGATCATGAGCTCAAGTCGCCATGCTTTAAAGTCAAACAGATTATCAAAGACGCATCACCCCAGTTCCTTCACAATGTTTTTTGTTTATTTCATCATTATGTTGTCTTTGATGGCTTTACTCTTCTATCATACTTGTTGACATGCTTGTACAAGTGCCAGCATTTTCCAATACAAGTTGAATTCTGCTATTTCCTGAAAGCTGGCATCTTTACTTCTTGATGATTAATGTTTGACCATAGGTGGGGCTTGAGAAAGTATCTAGTTTCAAGATCCTTGGAAGATTCTTCTTTCTCACTTTTAGTAACTCATTGTTTCTCAGGGTCATATTGCTAGGAACCTTCCTATTTTCCCACTGCAGTTAACAGACATGTCAAAGTACTTTGCTTACCGGTCACTTGAGTTTCTTCACTTCTTATTTAATGCCTGATTCTTAGTTTATTGAATAGATTTACTACTGCCTGAATGAAAGGAGAAGGCCTTTTCAAATAAGTGATAGGAGGTTAGCATCCTCATTTAGTGTGCTTGTAATAGGGAAGATAATTTTTAAAAACTATGTCTGATTCTTCTACCTTCCTCTAAGTTGCATATTGCTCATATACATACAATAGGCTCATGACACCTGCCTTGGTAGAGGGAGAAGATGATGTAATATGCTTGCATAGAAGTCTGAATTCCTTGCTTGGGACATAGCAGGCATACAAGAATTCTTATAGAAAAATAAACATTTCTGAAGTTCAATAAAGTGTCATCTTCTGATTATTATGGAGATGAAGATAGAGCTAATATAATTCTCTGGGTCCAAACATACTTGGTCTTCCCAGGCTGTATGCATCCTACACATTCTAGTATTATTTAAAATTTTGCTTAAACATATTAATGCAAATTCTGCCCACAGATGTCAAATATATCCTGATATTCCTCTATAGTAAGATGGTGGTTTAAAAAGTCATATTAAAACATACCTTCTGAGTAGAGCGATGTAAAAAACACACATTGAAAGATGTGAATGCCAAGAACAGAGGAGACTTGGTTTCTGGGAATACTTTGGCTGAATGTTATTCCCATCTCATTTTTTCCATGTGTGATATGTGTCACTCACCCTTTTTTGAATATTTGTTAAAAAAAAAAAACAGACCTTTGTGGATTCTGGGATTGAAAAGACCACCCAAAAAACCAAACTCTAGCTCTGCATCTTGCTGTGGGGAGGCTGTTCAACAAACACTTTGTACCTATAAAATGCAAGTTTCAGACCATTCATGTGCCACTTGCCTCCAGCTTTGTTTGAATATTAGAAACACAATGGAAGGTGACTATGGTGGTTAAGATTGTTGACTTGAGAGTGTCTGGAATCAACTAAGAAACCTCACTCTAAATGGGCTTGTGAGGGCATTTCCAGGAAAGATTATGTGGAGGAAGAGGACCCTTCTACAAAATAAGCAGCACCACCTAGTGAGCAGCGTCATCCCATGGGCTAGAGTCTGGACTAATTAGAAATGAGAAGGAGAGTGGGACATCAGCAGGGCACCAACACCTTCCAGGCTGTTGATTCAATGTTACAGCTCATGCTCCTGCTTTCATGACTTTTCCATCCTGACAGGATACACCCTCAAACCATGACTTAAAACAAAAGCTTCCTGCCTCAGTTTGCTTTTGTTAGATGTTTTTTTTTTTTTTTTTTTTTATTACCATTTTTTCACTTTTTTTCCCCCCCCCCCCCCGTGGTTCCCTCCCTCCTCCCATCCCAAT
Organism: Psammomys obesus; assembly: GCF_907164565.1. NCBI lineage: Eukaryota > Metazoa > Chordata > Mammalia > Rodentia > Muridae > Psammomys > Psammomys obesus. Next base: position 15,231,854 of record NW_026596079.1, read on the forward strand.
CCATCCCTTCCTCCACCCTCTGCATGCATGCCCCTCCCCAAGTCCACTGATAGGGGAGGACTTCTTTTCCTTCCTTCTGATCCTAGTCAATTAGGTCTCATCAGGAGTGGCTGCATTGTCTTCTTCTGTGGCCTGGTAATGCTGCTTCCCCCTCAGGGGGAGGTAATTAAAGAACAGGCCAATCAGTTCATGTCAGAGACAGTCCCTGTTCCTATTACAATAGAACCCACTTGGATACTGAACGGCCATGGGCTATATCTGTGTAGGGGTCTTAGGTTATCTCCATGCATAGTCCTTGGTTGGAATAGCAGTCTCAGGAAAGACCCCTGTGTTCAGATTTTTTGGTTCTGTTGCTCTCCTTATGGAGTTCCTGTCCTCTCCAGATCTTACTGTTTCCCACTTCTTTCCTAAGATTCCCCGTACTCTGCCCAGAGGTTGCCCGTAAGTCTCAGCATCTACATTGATAGCCTGCAGGGCAGAGCTTTTCAGAGGTCCTTGTTAGATGTTTTATCAAGAACAGTAACAAGACACAGAGTATGGTTGTCCATAACTAGAATACTAGTCCACAGGAGTCAGGATGGAGAGGCAGGGGGAGGAGGATCATGATGCCAGCCTGGAGCACATACTAAGCCACTGTCTCAAACAAAAGATGACAAAGAGAGAAAGCAAAGGACACAAACAAAGCACAGTCCTTAGTTTCTAGAGAACAATGCTCACTGGTGTAAGCAACTATTACAGAGGAACCATTGTCACATTTTAGATCTAGGAATGTTTCTTAAGTGATCTAATTTATTGTGTCTGAGGAAACTGAAACTCAGGAAGAGGACACAGGACTCAGTGAAGGTTACCACATTAGTCTGTAATGTCTGGGTTTCCCGGCTTCAATTGTGATTTTCTGGCCATAGATCTGCTAGTTTATATCAAGTTCCACCAGGAAGACAAAGAAGAAAGCCACAGTTTCATAGCATTCCTAGTTGTCTTCTGACTGAGACATCATTTGCAAAGTCCTAGAAATTTGGAAAAGACTCCTGTTTGCTACCAGTGTGCTTAGTCAATGACCCTAGAAAGTTTCAGAATGGACTGTAGGTTTTCTGTCAATTGATTTATAGGTAAGAAAATGAATATGAGGTTTTAATAGTCCCTGGCTTAGAAAATATAAAAAGAAATGTATTTTCTTGTTTTGATTGGAGACTATTACTAACCGAGTTTCATTGTTCATTATAGCTATGCTTAGGTTGTTTCTATCTTTTTTTCTTTTTCAGGCCTTGTAGCTCATATGTATCTAGAAATTTTTTTTTGGTTAGTTTGGCAAAAAGTTTGCTAATATTGTTTATCTTTTTCTTAAAGAACCAACTCTACTTCATCAATCCTTTGTTCTTTTAGTTTCTGTTTCACAAATTTCTACTTGATTTTTATTATGCCATTTTATCTACTAATCTTGATTTGTCTTTTCCTTGCTTTTCTAGGAACTTAAGATGCATCATCTGTATCCATTTGAGATATGTTTGAGTTTTTTAAATGTACTTATTGACAATTACAAAATTTCTTTTCAAAATTGCCTCTGTTGGGTTACAGAGATTCTGGTAAGTTTTACTTTCATCCCATGCCAGGGATTTTAAGTTCTCTCCCCATTTTAGTGACCTACTGAACATTAATAATGTACAGTTCAATATTTACAAGTTTGCATAATTTTTATTAATGTAGATTTTTAATTTTATGTCCTTCATCATGGTTGATAAGTACAATGAATTATTTGAACTTTTGTGTTTGTTAAGACTTGTTTTATAGTTTAAAATGTGATATATTATGGGGAAAATTACATGGGTCATTAATAAGATGTATATTCTGTAGCTGTTAGATGAGATACATTGTAGATGTCAGTTCAGTCATTTGCTGTATGGATCAATTCAACTTTGAAGGTTTTGGGTGAAGTTTTTGTCTGGCTAACTTGTATGTTGATAATAATGGGATCTTGAAGTCACCCACTACTGTTGTTGTTTCTTGACCCATCTATCTAGTTATGCCCAAGTGTATTTATTTTATCATATTTGGTGCATACATCTTTAAATCATTATGTAGCTTTGGTTGGATTCCTTTTAATAATATTACAAACATTTTATTCTTTCTGACTAAATTTGGCTAAAGTCTGCTTTGCAAGGTGTAAGTATAAATATTTTAACTTATTTTCAGTTCTCACTTGCTTAGAATAAAATTTTATGTCCTTTTACTTCCAGTCTGTGTCTTTGTTCAGTGACGTATGTTTCCAATACACAGCAAACAGTTGAGCCTTGTTTTCTTAAATCACTTTAACCAGTATCTGTATTTTGTATTTTAATTGGACACTTAAGACTGTTTGTCTTTAACCTTATTGTTTGAAGTCATGTGTTAACTATTTTTACCTCATTTTAGGGATTTGCTGATTTGTGGAGCTAATAATTGATTCTTTTTTACTTCTCATTTATCTATTATCCTATTAAAATTTATTCTTGGAAAGCAATATTTACCACCGTTTCTTCATGCACTTTTAGAACATTCAGTTTGGCAAAGCTCATTTAATAGGGCAGGATTTCTAAACGAATTTAAGTTTCTAAAATTCATTACAAATAGCAGGTCTAATGTCAAATATTACCAGTTAGCTGGAATGTAAACATGATGTTCTTTTAGAAATAAGTTATCTATATAATGAAGCACGGTTGATAACTTTTAGAATATATCAGGAAATGAAGAGGAATTGGGATTATGCTTTTAGTGGTTAAAAGAAATTCTGTAGTGGGGCACATGGGATGTATTGAAAAAGCAAGTAATTATCACCACTAAATGAGAGACTCAAAAAGCAACAGTGACGACTTACTGAACAGTTATTGTGTTTCACATTCTTTACTATTCTTAAGATTTTCATCTGATTACGTTTATTTTCTTCTGAAATCTCTGGGAGAATATGCATCTGTGCATACTCCTCCTAGGAATTAACAGATTATCCCAACTACCTTTAGATGTTTGTTAAATGAAGAAGTGCACTTCTCATAAAAGATATTTTAAAGTCATTGCCCTTACCCTTTTAATGGTAAATGACTATCTACACATTTTAGATAAGAACTGGAAATAACAATGTGCACATTGTGTCAGTACCTAATCTAAGATCCAAATATAGGTGTCATGCCTCCTGAGTCCATTTTTGTCATCAAAATGCCAAGAGCCAGTTTCTTCATGGGAGTTATCATGGGAGTTGCATTCTGATTGCTGATTATTTCTGAAGACTGAGGAAAATTGTTTCTGTTGTTACTAACCTTATGCAGAATAGAATGTAATGAAAGGAACTAGAAACTCCCTGGCTTATTTATTTATTTATTTATTTATTTATTTATTTATTTATTTATTTATTT
>NW_026596079.1:15235246-15241856 GCF_907164565.1 Psammomys obesus
TTTATTTATTTATTTATTTATTTATTTATTTATTTATTTATTTATTTTAATTTCAGGTGTGGAAGTCAGTGTTGACATTCTTTTTTTTTCTTTATTAATTATACTTTACTCACTTTGTATCCCCCCACTCCCGTGGTTCCCTCCCTTCTCCCTCCCCAATCCCTCCCTTCCTCCACCCTCTGCATGCATGCCCCTCCCCAAGTCCACTGATAGGGGAGGACTTCCTTTCCTTCCTTCTGATCCTAGTCAATTAGGTCTCATCAGGAATGGCTGCCTTGTCCTCTTCTGTGGCCTGGTAATGCTGTTTCCCCCTCAGGGGGAGGTAATTAAAGAACAGGCCAATCAGTTCATATCAGAGACAGTCCCTGTTCCTATTACAATGGAACCCACTTGGATACTGAACGGCCATGGGCTACATCTGTGCAGGGGTCTTAGGTTATCTCCATGCATAGTCCTTGGTTGGAATAGCAGTCTCAGGAAAGACCCCTGTGTTCAGATTTTTTGGTTCTGTTGCTCTCCTTATGGAGTTCCTGTCCTCTCCAGATCTTACTGTTTCCCATTTCTTTCCTAAGATTCCCCGTACTCTGCCCAAAGGATGCCCATAAGTCTCAGCATCTACATTGATAGTCTGCAGGGCAGAGATTTTCAGAGGGCCTCTGTGTCAGGCTCCTGACTTGTTCCCTCTTTTCTCCTTCTTCTGATGTCCATCCTCTTTGGCTTTCTGGATAGGAATTGAGCATTTTAGCAAGAGTCCTCCCTCTTGATTAGTTTCTTTAAGTGTACAGATTTTAGTAGGTTTATCCTATATTATATGTCTATATGAGTGAGTATATACTGTGTGCATCCCTCTGCTTCTGGGATAGCTCACTCAGGATGATCTTTTCCAGATCCTACCATTTTACCTGCAAATTTCATGATTTCCTTGTTTTTTTTATTGCTGAGAAATATTCCATTGTGTATATATACCACAATTTGTGCATCCATTCCTCCACTGAGCGGCGTCTGGGCTGTTTCCAGCTTCTGGCTATTACAAATAAGGCTGCTACAAACATGGTTGAGCAAATGTCCTTATTGAGAATCTTTTGGATAAATAAATGGGACCTCATGAAACTGAGAAGCTTCTGTAAAGCAAAAGACACTGTCATCAGAACAAAACGACAGCCTACAGATTGGGAAAGGATCTTCACCAACCGTATATGTGACAGAGGGCTAATATCTAGTATATATAAAGAACTAAAGAAGTTAAATAGCAAAAGATCAAGTAATCCAATTTAAAAATGGGGTACAGAGCTAAACAGAAAATTTTCTGCAGAGGAATATCGAATGGCAGAGAAACATTTAAAGAAATGCTCAACCTCATTAGCCATCAGGGAAATGCAAATTAAATCGACCGTAAGGTTTCACCTTACACCCATCAAAATGGCTAAGATCAAAAACTCAAGAGACCACACATGCTGGAGAGGTTGTGGAGAAAGGGGAACCCTCCTCCTGCTGCTGGTGGGAATGTAAACTTGTATTTTTTTTTTAAGTCGGTGAACACTGTGGTATAGTGAGGGGAATGAAAGAAAAATGAGGAATTAGGAGTACACTATGTTTTTAATATCTCGAACCCATATTTCCTAATCTTACAACGAATATGATCTTATTTAACTTACTTTACAGATTCTCAGAGTAGATTACAGACAATTAAGTTCTTGGTGGGATGTGTGGTACAAAGTAAGTATTTAAACTGGGCCTGATTCCTGGAAATTATCCTACAACCCATGCCCTCTTTACCCCCAAATCTCAAGAATGTGTTGGCATCATAAGACTGACATGACACAGAGGGACATTGTGAGTTTCAAGTCCGTTATTTTTGTACAAGATGTACTGCCAAATTTTCAATCTTTACATCTCTGTTATTCAATAGATTATGTATAGCAAACATTGGAATATAGCTTTCACTTATTAGTTGAAAAGGGAATTTACAGGTTATTCTTCAGCATTTCTAAAATTCTCATGGTCATTCACAATTCTGAACTCTAATAAGCTGAACAGTCATTTAAAACTACGGTGTCCTACCTGCTATCTGATCACCCCTAGTCTTTTTGTTTTTTTCTGAAGATAATAATCTGCCTCTTAAATTTGTTGTGAGATTTCTATGTTAACCTTAGACATATAAGTGTCTCAATATATAGTAGCTTTTGCTTTCATAAGTATGGCTAACTTCAATTTTCTTAATCTTGACTATATAATTTCTTAAACTTCATCTGGAAAAATTATGCATATAATGGGAGAAGCATACTACCATTTCCTAAGAATTGCAAAGTGCATGGACTCTTTCACAGATTTATTTATTCACCAAGAAATAGTGTAAGGTCCATACTATTATTTTCCTTTATCTGAATCAGAAAAAGAAAGTTAACAGAGTATAGTTACTGTGGAGGTAACTGGATTTGAAATGAAGGCATTGTTTGAGGAAATTATCTGCTTCATTGATCTTTGTTGGGAGATAAAACTACAAGACTACAGAGTGGCATGTCAAGTTTTGTAAACTGTATTACAGCTAAACTCTTACACTTCACCAAATCAAGGTTTATATTCAAATGGGGCTTGTGTAATAATTTATGTGGATACTACAGGCCAGTCATTGAGTTAGATATTGAGATACTATCAAATAGAGGGAACTTCCTAGGGAAAGTATGTACAAGAGGACAATGGCCTTCCAACATTCCATTTAAGTCTCCACACAATGACAGATAGGAACACACTGTCAGTAACTACTGGATGCTGAAGTCCAAGAGCTTTGACGTTAATGGAATTTATGATGAAACAGACTCACATGCTTACAAACTTAATGTATTTGAAATCAAGATACCAGAGCAGCACAGCATCCTTGATTCAGCCATTTCAGTTATCACTACTGTTCATCATTGTTGACAGTATTAGCATCAATTATTTACCACAATGTTCATTTTCCTTCCTATCCCCCTTTCTCCCACTATTAAATCAAAAGGGAAGCGAAAAAAAAATTAGTCCTTCTTACATGGTTGCTTCTTCTGAATTAAGGGTGTATTCAATAGGAAAAAAGCTATTTTAGGTGGGACAAAGACTGTTTTTCTTTGTCTATGAATTATTTCACTTGTCATTTTAGTTGCTATTTCTCTGGGGTTGGGTCTCAACTAGAATAATAACACTGGGATGTAGAGAAGAAGGTACTAGTATCAAAACACTACTTTCTACTCCATAAATTTGTATAATTATTATGTGTCAAATATAAAACCTAACAAAATAAAGCATGTAGGAACTACACCAGTTGGGGTGTCAAAAATGGCTTGATGTCCTCCAGCATTAACTACAGGAATAACCTTTTCTTATTTGTGGGAACAGGTCATCCACACAAGTGACTGTGTTTGTTAAACTTCCACAGCACTAACTTACTGTTCCTATGTGTTCAAAGGAATGTAACATGATACTATTTGGAAGATGGCTTAATGGAATCTGAATTAGTGGATTTCTTCCCCCTCCTTGTCCTCTTATCCTTTTACTTCTTTGAACCTACAGTGTAGTAGTGATGGTAGCAGACAAGCAGTCACCTTAATTGTAAGGTGAGAGGATGGGAGCTATAGGCAAAATGGTAGAACAAAAGAAAGGATGTTGGCCCTCCATCACATTGCCATGATGTAACTATATCAAGCCCAAACTTTCTGTGTCTGATTTCTGAAGATCTCATTATTGTAGGGTTTTCCTCATTAAAATACAAAGAACTTTAACAAAACATTTTTGTAAATGATATAAGGCAGATATGGCAGTGAACTACAAAACTCCATGGGATGACGTTGTCATTTTATTTTTATAAATGCCTACCTTGATCCTGGGCAGTTACATCCTGTAGGACTATAATCAATGATAATGTTTGGGATCTGATTTTTACCAAGAGATTAAAAATCACCTACTCAGTTTTTAGAGGTAGCTTGTCCATTAGGCTCAGTTGGTTGGCCAGTAAGCCCAAGATTTCAAGTAAACCCACTTCCCATGCATGGAGATCCCAGAGGTGTGTGAAGGCACTGGTTTTTAACACTGCTTTTTGAAATCAAGTTCACATGTTAGCACCTAGTTCCCAGTGCTTGCTGTCTTTAAGAGAGGAATGATTGTCATGGTGCTTTTCTTCTTTTGACATTTGCTGAGTCAGACATCAAAAGGCATCCTAGAGTCGCAACTGCCTTGACCTACTCTCTGCTATACTTGCAGTGATCTTTCTTTGCTTATTTTTGCTTTCTCGCCTTTGAACATGTAGTAAGTTTTCTTTTCCTGGAATTTTCCTTCCCTCTCTTGCTTTATGAGAAACTCCTGTTTGTTTGTTTGTTTGCTTGCTTGCTTGCTTGCTTGCTTGCTTGCTTGTTATTGGACCAGCTGCAGTGCTATTCCTCTGATTGCCTGAACTGTTTTGCAGGTTTTGGTAGTATTCATAGCTCCCTGATGCCAAATGGCACAGCCATATCCTTGTCATTATCCTCGGTATAAAAGCAAATTTCTTGGCTTGTCTGAGGATTCTTAGTAAGATGACCACCCCTTCAGCTACTTACCCAATGACATATTTAGTGCCAAACACAATGGGCATGTTGATTAGGAAGTCAGCAGTTTTAGAGGCAGCAGGAGAATGAGCCACAGGGCAGACATTTTTCCATTACTTTTTCTGGTAAACTCCCTAGCCTCCCCCTTACTCACTGAGCTATAGACAACCACTCTGAGCTGCTAAGGAATTTTTTTTTCTCTCTTTCCACTTGAAACAATCACTAATACCACTGTGTGGCATTAATACATGGACTCCCCTGTAATTACTCGTTAATGTCAATTGGTGGTTGGTGGATTTACCATCTACAGAAGCCTGAGTTGAATGGCGACGGCTGGGTGTGCTGGGCTTGTGATGCCCTGGTGGAGATCAATACTCTATTATAGAAGCAGCCAGCTGTCAGACAGACACTATAGTGCCTTCTCTCTTGCCTTTAGGCACACTGGAGCTGAGACAAACTCCGGTCACAATCATGAGGGCTATGGGTGAGAGAGGCACTAATGAACCCACCAGAGCCCAACAGCTCCTCTGTGGTTGGTCTTCATGTAGCAGAATAGCAGTGGCGGCTGTTACCCTGTACATTAAGAAGGCCTACAGACTGGTGCACATGACCTCCAGTTTGTTATGTCCTCCATGTGAGAGAGCCTCAGATTTGCCTGCAGGAAACTGCTGAGAACTTGTAGACACCATGAATTCCTTTCTTCCTTCCTTTCCCTCTTACTCCCTTCCTTTCTTCCTCCTTTCTTCCCTCTCTACTTGTATCCTTGCTGTCACAGAACTTTCCTCACAGCAGGTAAAAGTAGAACAAAGGGCAGTGAAGAACCGTCTGCAACATATATTTATAGACTGCATACAATGTACCAGGAAGTCCACTGAATATTGAGCCTTTTTCTTATTTAATTCTCACAGCAGTGTAAATTAGAGCTACCTTTGGTTAGTGAGGAAATCCGATCTCACTTGACATGTTATTTGACCTGATTGAAGTCTTACATCTTTTGAGTGGGATTTGAGCCAATACCTACCATCCAGCCTACAAAAAACAAAAACAAACAAACAAACAAAAAAAACCAAAACAACAACAACAAAAAACCCCACGCTCTTCACAATCACAGAGCTTCTTCTCCCAGCATAGGTGAATGGGTGAAGGATCTCAGGGCATAGTTCTTTGAAGACGCTGGGCTGACAGCATTGTAATGACTATGTGTGGTGCATGGTGAGATGTACCATTCAATTTAAAAACCATAGCTATAAATTATAAACACATACTGCACTGACCTCACAAGCACCACTCGTTGGGTACATTTGCCTTTACAGAGGCATACATTTGCACAACCACAATGTGGTTAAAGACAAAGAATGCTTCTGTTGGCTTCCACCTAGTTGAGTTCTTCAATATGATATAATTAGCATTCTCATTTCTACCAGCACAGATTAGCAGATTGGCTTTCCTGGTCTTGACCTTTATGCTGCTTGAGTGATACACCACATATTATTTGTGGTAAACTTCTTTGACTTCTGTTTGGGATTCATTCACTTGGCAGCATTCACGAGTAAGTCATTTCTCAGTTTTTATTACACTGTGCTTATTGTTTGGATATTTCACTTCCCATTGTCACATATGTGGCATTTTGGTTGATTCTCTATTATATCCTAATTTCCTATAAGAGATGACTTGATCTTGTGTTTTTCTCAACCCTAGCTTTAATATACAGCACAATTTTGTTTCAGCCAATTAGGACAACATCCTAACATAGGAAAGGCTTTGAATGTATTACTCTTTCTTTTTAATTTTTCCCCTTTATTTTATATTTATAAGCATTTTGCCCATATATTTGTCTGTGAGTGCAGTGCCCAAAGAGGCCAGAAGAGGACATCAGACACCCTAGGACTGCAGTTACAGATGATGGTTGAGCTACCATATGGGTGCTTGGAATCAAACCTGGGTCCTCTGGAAGAGCAGTCAGTGATCCTAACTACTGACCCATCTCTCCAGCCCTGAATTCATTCATTCATCTATCTATCTATCTATCTATCTATCTATCTATCTATCTATCTATC
>NW_026596079.1:15241866-15252772 GCF_907164565.1 Psammomys obesus
ATCTATCTATCTATCTATCTATCTATCTATCTATCTATCTATCTATCTATCTATCTAATTATTTTTTAAGATGGAGTTACAGAGAGACATTCAGTAAGTCTGAACCAAATCATCCCTGAAGTATCAGAAGTGGAAGCTGGTACAATTCTTGTAGCTAGCTCTTCAGCAAGCCATTTTTCAACTAGTTTCCCCCAAGCAGGCCAACAGGTGAAGCCACTATTGGCCTCCACAGTGTGGAATCAAATACAAAATTTCACTGAGCTAAGAGAATAAAGATGGGCAAAGGCCATTTCTATGCTTTGTCTACTGAAAAATGAGGGTAATATAATCAGGACTGATTCAATCCACAGATGTGTTGCAGTGTAGTGATCTTAAGGTAAAATGATTTCTGAAGTGCAGCAGACCTTTGTCACTCATTGGGACTATAAACCAGATTCTCAAATGGTCTGTCACAGTAGCACATCTCCATCTGAAAGTCTGGTTCAGGTATCAAGTCTACAGCCTTACATAGCTCTGTGCTTTCCAGACAGGCCAGCTAATGATCTCCCATCCAGTTAGTGTTCTTTGTTTATCACCTGAGGAAATCTTGGGGCATTAGTGGAGTATCTTGGGGAATGTATTCTCATCTGTTCTCTCTGGCAACTAGTGGTTTTGAACCCAATTATTTTAAAATTCTTTTCTCCAAAGATAAAATAACTCCTTTTTACTATACTAAAAAACAGAATAGATTACAGACACCACAAGATCATATTTGGACATTGCTTATCTAGGTCATGGATGTGTCCTTTTTTTTTTTTTTTTTTAAAAGCATTTAATTTTTTTTTTTTATGAATTACAGTTTATTCACTTTGTATCCCCCCTGTACCTCCCTTCCCATCCCCTCCTAATCCCATCCTCTCTCTTCCCCACCCATGTCCCTCTCCCAGTCCACTGAAAAGGGAGGTCCTCCTCCCCTTCCCTCTGATCCTAGCCTATCAGGTTTCATCAACATGGATGTGTCTTAACCAAGCGTTTGTATTAGACTGGGATTAGCACCTTGGCCTCACGTTTGTAGCCTTGTTGCTTTAGGTTTAGATGATGCCTTTCTGTAGTATGGTGCTAGCATTTCAAGGTTGCAAACTTCATATGCAACATGATAGAAATAACCTGTAAGAGCTGGCATGCTTAATCTAGACTTCTTGCTTAATGGCTATATTGCCTTTACTAAATAATTCTCTTTGGGGGAGAGTGGATGAACTAAATAATAATATGATACAAGAAGGAATTTTTACCAAACATTTTAAACACACTGCTATTCACAGATGAGTACGTTTATTTTAGTTACTTAGGGGAAAAGTGGTGCTCAAATATTTCTTTCCTTCCTATCTTTTTCTCTTCTATTCCCATATATAAAACTGGTCTCTGAGCCAGTGGCTTTTGCATTCAAAGTGCTTTTTTAATTTACTTCATTTTTACATTTGCTATTTGGCCATCTCAGGATCCTGTTGCCTGTACTTATGACTAGAAAAGCAGGCATTTTAACTAATATTTCAGAAGCTAGAGAGTTGGATCAGAGGACAAGAATACTTGCTGCCCTTCCAGAGCACCTGAGTTTGATTCCATACACCCACATCCCGTGCTCACAACTTCCTATGACTCCAGCTCTAAGGTATCCCAATGCCCTCTTCTGGCCTCTGCTAAGCACCTACATCCATGTGACATTTGTAAACACATATATACATGGACAAAGTAATGTTTCAGTAACCAGTGTTTCCCTTTCCTAACCTATGCTCCAAAAGTCACTAAATACTCTTCTGAATTACAGAGTGTCTGTGCCATACATCTTCTCAACATATAGTAGCTTTCTATACCTTATCACAAGTTCCCACCATCCTCAAGGCAGTTTTCCAGGAAACCCATCATCCTAGAAAAATGGCAGCAGTCTTTGGTTATCAAAGTTGAAAAAAACTCTGTCCTGTAACATTTTATTTTAGGGTAGAAAAGAGCCTTTGTTTTCCTGTTGCTGTAACAAAATACTCTTACAAAAAAGTCAACTTAAGGGGAAAGGGACCCATTTTATCTCACAGTTCAAGGCACAGTGCACCATGACAGAGGAGCCAAGGCTTCAGGAGCTCAAAGGAGATAAACATACACTCATTCACTGTCAGAAAGCAGAGATCAATAAATGAGAGCTAGTTTTCTCCACTGACCAAGATCCTATCCAGGGAATAGTGCCTCCCACCATAGTAGAGAGTTCTTCCTACCTCAATTAAGTAATCAAGATAATTCCCAACAGGTATGCCCAGAGGCCCTTTTCCAAGGTGATTCTAGATCAAGCTGACAACATTAATCATCAAAAGAGGTGAGCCCATGCATGAAGGAGGTATAAGTGGTATCATAGTTCAAGTGTCCTATTATTCATACTGTGGAGAAAGCTTCAGTGACTCAGTTTTTAATGTCTCTAATAATGTAATGTCAGAGTCTGTCTGTAATCAAAGCTGATTGCACTGAAACCTAGATATGTACAAGAGAAACACCTCTAAATTGACACCTGACACTGTGTATGCATTGCCTATAGTATATGAGATGGAAAGCATCTCACATTCAATTGAAGAAAAACCTAATGATAGGAGAAGGTGCATTACTTTTCTCATTGCTGTCATCAAATACTGAAAAGAAGAAACTTAAGGTACGAAGTTTATTTTAGCTTACAGTTCAAGAGGATTCAGCCATTGAGGTAAGCAAGGTGTGGTGGTAGGTATTCAAAGTGGTGGATCACTCTGCATTTGAAGTCAGGAACCAAATAGGACGCACAGCCAGGCTACCAGCTCTCAATGCTCACTGCAGTAACTCACTTCATCCATCGAGATTCTATTGCCTAAAGGTTATACAACCTTCTAAAACAGTATGACAAATTGGGACCACGTGTTTAAACGCATAGCTTATGGGGGGAACATTTCACATTCAAACCACAACAGGAGGTAAAAACATACATGGGTTTGTGGTGGCCCAATTTTTAATTTCCTGCAATGAGCATGGGTTTTCCTAACAAGAGTGATCGATACAATGGGATAGAAGACAAGGGACTTTCTACTTGGTTATGTTTTCTGGTTTCTTCAGGTCTGTTTTCCAGTTTCCCTTGTGTCTGGCTAATGTCTGTTTTCACTTCAGCTTTATAATGTGTATACCTTGCCAAGCAAAGAAATGTTTAGCTATATGCTTGCTGGGTTGCCACGTACAAAAACAATGGATTCTCCTCAAAGATTTGTCCTTCAACTTTCTGCACAGATACAGATATTTGTGAGTTGTGGAGGAGAAGTTTCCAATGAACCATGTAGTCAGACCTAACGTTTGAAGTTACCCAAAGTTCAGAAACTTCATCTAGGGATGAAGTAAATAGGTGAAGAAATGAGAGAGAACTCATTTTCTATCATATTCAAAAGGAACTTGTTCTGTGTTGTTTTATAACCACTTCTTGCTCTTGAAAATGGCTTCACTGTTCAGTAGACATTGAATATCTTGTATCTTCCAAGTAGGGAGCTTGAGGCACAGAGAGAAAAATGGCTACTATCATGACACGTGTACCTTATGAGTGATCTCATGAGAATGACATAAACAAATGATTGCAAACAGTGTAACGGGTACTGCCATCAGAATCATCCCTGGAGAATGGATGAAGCAGGAAGGAGAGATGATTCAGTGACACTTCTCCAGCATCTTCTGGTCAGCAGCATTGTCCCTTGCACTGTAGGTGTGCCAGTGTAAACATCCACAGTGCCACAAGAATAACAATATTCTCTGTTGATTTTCAGAGTTGTAAAGGAATCTTCCCACAGGCTCTCATCTAAGAGTAAGTGTATTTATTTAAACTGTGCCCACTAGGTCCTAAAAAAGCCCCAGTTCTTCTTCTGCAGCTTAAAGGGCTGGATATTGTGAGCATTTATCCGAATTCTGAGACCAATGTTGAAGCATGATATGCCAGACAAAAAGGTGATGGACATTTCCAGATGGAGCAAGGCTTGGCTCTAAGAAGTCAGAGCCTGAGAAGCATCGACTTCAGAAAAACAACCAGCCCCTCAGGATCTGGAGAGAATGTGAAAGAGGAAAGATGAAAACAATGGGCCAACACTGGTGATCGCACTTCGTGTCTAGTGAGGAAAGCACTTCAGATGAAGAAACAGACTACAACCTGGTTTCTACAGATACCCGTTCAAGCTCTGGTGTACTTTGGAATATTATTTAAACTCTTTGAGCTCTGATATCCTTATTTGTGGCTGGGGGCATTTTTCATGGCTGCTACCACAGCCAAGTTTAATTTTAAAGTGCCTCACAGCATGGGGGATCTGGATATTCCCTTAGGTTCCCAGCCAATGCCATCATAGCGGTTGTGGAGCCAAGGAACATACCAGGAAAAGTGTTTCATTGATTTCTATTTTGTATTGTATCAGTTCTGTTCAGGTTTCTCAGGCTAGGAGTACACTGTCTTCTTCATCTTTTCAGAGATATTCAGCCAGGGCACTACTGTTTCCTGGTGTTATTTGAAATAGAGGGAGAAATGAGTCTGTTTGCATCTCCTCCCGACTTGAGACAGATCTATATGATCTATGGTCATAGATAAGAGAACTGAGAATCACTAATGAAATAATATACCCAAAGTCACTGCATGTGAAAATTCAAGAGCCAGATGACATCCAAGTGTGCTGAGCCCAGTGCCTTTGTTCTTTTCCATTCTCATCACATCTCCATTCTTACAGCATTTGGAACTAATATGTAGAAAGCTGTTAGCTGAGAGATCAAGGCAAGGCTGAGGTAGGACAAGGAATGCCTTAATGGAGATTAGGTTGTGCTTCCAAGGCAATCTTTAGAACTCTATTGTGCTGGCTAGGCCCCAGAACCAGGTGGAAACAACTTGGCCTGAAATGAGCTAAAAACTGACAGTGAGAACCTCTCTTTTCTTGGCTCAAGTTGACAGAGAACAAGCCAGGAATGAGGAACCAGGAAGTCACTGAGAGAAGAGTTTGCTACTTGGATTGCTTCCTGGGGGAACTATGCAAACAAGGCTACCTGTTAATGTTCTCTCTCTCTTTCTCTCTCTGTGTGTGTGTGTGTTTAAAAGAAGCTTCATTCAGAGACATCGAACTGAAGATTTGTACATTTAGCTTGTTGAGACTATGCTTATTGATGCTGAACACCTGCTTTGTCGAAGATGTCTTCTGGTAGTGCACCTGTCCAGTGGGGCTACTCTGTCAGAATGTAGCAGCAGCATCTGCACTGATGTTGCCCATGGGGTTCTTCCCAGAGTAGAGGGAAGAAAGATAAATACCTCCAGGATAGCTTGAGAATGGTGTTCAAAAGCCACATCTGTCCTGGCTGAGCCCAGAGCCTAGCAAACACTTCCTTTATGTCAGCAATCTCTGTCAGCCCCACATCTGGGAATAAAGAATCAAACCATGGCAAACTTAATTAAGGCTCATCACATAGACAAAATGGAGATGTTTGACCAGGGGACTTGTTATGGCTAAAACCTGTCCTTCTAAGCTTTGTCTAATGCACTGGTTTTTTTGGCATCTCCTTGGGAAAGCTCTCGTCAGACACACCTCAGAGAGATGACACCTCTTAGAGGTTCAGGGACCACATAAAGGTTGGTGATGGATGTTTTCCTCAGAGGTGATTATGGCATATTTTTCCAATAGATTCCCTATTCATACCATTTTAAGGGCTTAATAAGCATTGAAATGCTGTTGCTTGTATCTTGAAAAGCTGATGCAAACCCAAGGGCTCTTAGAAATCATTATATCCCTGGGAAAATAAATGGCATAAAACTATAAACAAAATACATCTCACCCCTGCACTGAACAGCCAAACTGGTATGACAGCCTGCTGGGAAAAAGAACTTATTCCTGTTAGTGACACTTGCACATTCTGGAGGGTAGGTCAGGAACCAGGGGAGAGAAGGAGAGAATGTGTTCTTGCTGAGACTTGCTAGAAGAACCTATGTAGGGCATGCCAAGCCCTTCCCTCATTAGCTATTTGACTCTTCCTACAGGCCCAAACATATTACCTGGGCAATTGCGAAATGAGAACAGTTGTGGGACAACGAACACATTGTTAAATTGCAGAGTTGCACAGTTATTGCCTGGAGCACCAGGTTAAAGGAAACTGAACTGTGGGGTTGGTTGGTGCTCTGTACACACAGCCCAGCCCAAGGTCCTGATCCTGAGAAACTTGCTGGGTTCCTGCCCTTTGATTCAGAGAAAGCAACTTTCCAGCTGGGGCAAACTCCCTCCCCCACATAAAATAAAATAAAGTCAATAGCACATAAAAATACTTTGTACTTTTCTCAGTGCCTTTCATCTGTTGAGCTCAAAGGATAGTGAGGGCATTAACCCTGGCGACAGCTCTTGGTGGTAGGAGGAGAGTTTGTTCATCCTTCTGTTTTACGGATGAGACCTAAGATATGGGGGAGGTTAAAAAGTTTGCCCAGGCTCACACAGTCACCCATTGTGGAGCTGGGAAGAGAAACCAGGTTTCCTAGATCCTGGTCTAGCTCCCCCTGCAGGATAAATGGATTGATACACTTGCAAAAGCGCTAGCTGAATGAACAGAAATCAAAATTTGAAATAATTTTGCTGATATCATCATATCCCAGTAGAGGACAAGGAAGATAGGGAAATAGTTGGAATTTCCGAAGTCAAATATGTAGTTAGCTACAGAGCACAGTCTAGACTTTCATTTGCGGTGCTAGGGGTTAAACCCAAGTCCTTGCACATGCTGGGCCAGAGCCCTACCATGTGGTTCTATCCCTGCCTGGGTACATAATTTTGTTGCTTGTGTTTTATTTGAAGGTGACTTTTTTCTTCACGGTAGGACTCCTTGTAGACACTTCTCTGTGTCCACATGACTTAGCAAATTAGAGTGCCTAGTGTTTTAGTTGAAGCTAGAGAGATTCGGGATGGGGATTTGACATGTTACAATAGGTTTTCTGTTCTCCACATTGTTGTTAATTTGTAGCACTCGAAACAAATGAAGAAAGAGGTGAAATAATTTTGTCAAGGTCTGGCTGTAAGTGAGCACTTAGCAGAAAAGTCCTTTAAACTGTTTTGTCTCTTTTGAGGGTACCACCCACTTTTGTTGTTTTGTTTTCACCATCTCATTCTTAAATGGGAACTAGATGGTTAAAAATCACTTGTGACACTGTGCTCGGCTTGAAAGGAAATCAGTCAGAACCTATCCTCTGTTACTTCCAGGGTGAGCTTTGATTTTTGCTGTGTCTGTTTCTATATCTCCATGTGCAAGTGAATTCATTTATTCCATACATCTATAGGTCATTTTATGTAATATAACGCAACCCTAAATCCCTCCTGTTATAGAAAAGTGTGTAAGCAGACTTTCCAGGTGAACATGCCTTGGGCCCTTCTTTTTTTTTTTTTTTTTTTTTTTTTTTTGTTTAATGGAGGAAGTAGTTGCTTTGGTTCATGGTTTAGGAGTATGCAGTCTATCTGTGGTGGCAGGTGGCTGCATAGAAGAAGGATTGGGTAGTTGGAACTCTATCTTCTCACATATTTTAACTTAGAAAACAAGGCCAAACAGGAAGCAGGGATAGGCTACACATCCTCAAGCACAGCCCTCATTGATCCATGTCCTCCAATGTGCATTCTAAAGATTCCACAACATCTCAAAACAGCTCCACCATCTGGGAGCCAAGTGTTCAAACACACGAGCATACAGGGAGACATTTCATACTCAGATCACAGCATCTGGGAAGGTTCTCTTCTCCTACGAGATTTCCAATATGGTCACCAAATTATTTTCTAGTTCAGAATTACTTGGTGAGAGGTAAGATGTGTATTTGTTCAAACAGCACCAATTACACACAAGCTCCTTGAACATATATGTGACAGGAATGCATTCAAGAGAGTCTACATAATATCTCTAGGTTTAATTACATTTGTTGTATTGAACATATTTTTCTCCTTTTTAAAAATTTATTTGTTATGTTTTACAATTTATATATTTTATATCCTGAATGTAGCCCCTTCCCTCATCTCCTTCAGGTATCACCTTCCCTTTCTCTTCCCCTCTCATCCTCTTCCCCTAGTTCACTGAAAGGAGGAGTCTTCCTCCCCTACCATCTGACCCTAGCTTATCAAGTCTCATTAGGACTGCCTGTATCCTCTTCCTCTATAGCCTCCCAAGGCTGCATTGCCAGGAAGAAGTGATCAAAGATCAGGAAACTGAGTTCATGAGAAAGGTGGTCCCTGCTCCCCTTACTCAGGAATCCACATGGAGACTGAGCCACTTATAGACTACATCTGAGTAGGATGTCAAGGTCCTCTCCATGCATTGTCCTTGGTTGGTGCATCAGCCTCTTCAGGCCCCCCTGGGCCCAGATTTATTTAGCTTTGTTGGTCACCTTGTGAAGCTCCTGTCCCCTCCAGGTCCTTCTATCCTGCCCTCCACCCCCTTCTTCCATATGACTCCCTGTGCTCTGCCCAAAGTTTGGCTGTGAGTCTCAGTATCTGCTTCGATACCCTGTTGTATGGAGCCTTTCAGAGGACCTCTATGGCTCCTGTTCTGTTTTCTCACTTCCACTGCTTCTGGTGTCTATCCTGTTTGCCATTCTGAATGAGATTTAGGCATCCTTAGCGTCCTCCTTGTTGTTTAGCTTCCTTAGGTCTGTAGATTTTAGTATGTTTATCCTATATTGTATGTCTAAAATCCACTTATAAGTGAGTATATACCATGTGTGTCTTTCTGCTTCTGGGTTACCTCACTCAGGATGATCTTTTCTGGTTTCATCCATTTGTCTGCAAAGTTTTTAATAGCTTAGTAGTATTCCATTGTGTAAATGTGCCGCAATTTCTGTATCTATTTTTCCACTGAGGTACATCTATGTTGTTTCCAGATTCTGGCAATTACGAATAAAGCGGCTATGAACATAGTTAAACAAATGTCCTTATTAAATGGTGGAGCATCTTTCGGAAATATGCCCAGGAGTGGTATAGTTGGATCTTGAGCTAACAGTATTCTCAAATTTCTGAGAAAGTGCCAGGTTAATTTTCAAGTGGTTGTACAAGTTTGCACTCCCACCAGCAATGGAGGATGGTTCCCCTTTCTCCACATCCTCTCCAGCATGTGTTGTCACTTGAGTTTTTTGATCTTAGCCATTCTGATGGGTTTAAGATAGAATCTCAGAGTTGTTTGATTTGCATTTCCCTGATGACTAAGGGTGTTGAACATTTCCTTAAGTGTTTCTCCACCATACTATATTCCCATAGCCTAAAGTTATGCAAAATCATGAAATTCAAACCAGCTTTATAAATAAAGGGTGGTAGTATATTGTATGTAGTATATTGATTTTTTTTATACTGAAAGTGACAAACAGAAAGGTGACATGAGAAAACTATCATGCCATCATAAAGTGAAAAAATTGCAAGTGAAACACCATAGACTGTAAATCATCTGTATTAAAGCTTAGGCTTATTATGTTTTTCTTGTTTACCATGTGATAGGTGAGAGACATGGGAAGACAGAATTCTGGTATGTTCTAAGATTTGCTTCTAAGATTGTTATGGTGATCTCCATCCATCTGAATACAGAGAGGAGAGAAAATGAAGAAGTATATGTTGGAGATGAATGTGGTCTAGACAAGGAAGCTAAATTTGTACTGGCCTGAAAGTGATACAGCCATGGCTTAGTTATGAGAGAGGTGAAGAAATGAAATTCATCTGTGCACTGGTGAAGAGAAAAATAAATGTGTCCTGAGACCAGGTGACTGATGCTATCTCAATATGATACCTATGTTGGGAGCTCCCTGTGTATTCACTCATTCACTCACTCACTCACTCACTCACTCACTCACTCACTCACTTATTCATCTCACTGTTTATTAATAAAGTCAATTATCAGAACCTGTGATGTGTTAAACCTGGTAGTTACTTGGTAGTTCTACTTCCATAAAAATGAAGTCACAACATTCGCATCCCCTCAGTCTGATTACGGACTAACAGTAACAGGACTGAAATACACAAATTAACTCACAACTACATTTTTGCAAGTGCTGGTTTTGAACAATGGAACTGAGATGAAAACTTGGGACTCAGTCTACATAGATCAGGGTTAATGTCTCTGGAGATAGCTCAAGAAGGCACTGGAAAGAGAATGCCAGCAAAGAAGCTTCCACACCAAGTCTTAAATAGAGTTGTGCCTAATACTCAAGAGGGTTTCTGTATTCCAAGGGGGAGAGGAAGCCAAACACGTAATTTAATTGAGCCCAGATATCAGCATGTCTAAATTGCCTGCCCTTACTCTGTAACAGCAGTGAGGTCATCCAGGTATGAACAATTATTCTTGATCGTAACTGGACAAGCAATGTAACTCTCTACCTGAGCATGATGTCACTAGATCCCACTTTAAACAAATAAGTGTCCCTGCTCTGGCTTCAGTGGAAATGCTATGCTGAGGTAGATGAAGGTGCTTGGCACACTGATGGTTAATCTAGCACATCCCTGGCCAACCCAGGGCTATTCTACTCCCTGAGTTAATAGAAGCAGTATTCAGCTTGCTTCTATGTGCACACAGCTTTTCCATGACTATAGTGGACAGATTGTGCCAATATCTACTGAACTTTACAATGTTGTGTCTTATGTGAAGCAATATCTTGCAATAATAGGAGATGAGAAGTCTGGCACCATGCAAGTGAAAAACAAGCATGAGAAAAATAGGGGAGGTGAATAGTCATTTATTTGTAAGATAATGAGCAGGTTAAACTATTTTTTTTTCTGCTTCTGATTTCCCACTGCTAATACCTTGCAAGTACCTGAAACCTATGGCCCTATGTGCTGTTTACAGTGAGCTGTGATCTCATATCAGCTATAATTCACACACACACACACACACACACACACACACACACACACACACACAC